>NW_027362774.1:36215024-36600987 GCF_046119375.1 Phyllobates terribilis | reverse complement strand
CTTGTACATAGGGGCAGTATTATAGTAGTTATATTCTTGTACATAGGGGCAGTATTATAGTAGTTATATTCTTGTACATAGGGGTAGTATTATAGTAGTTATATTCTTGTACATAGAGAGCAGTATTATAGTAGTTATATTCTTGTACATAGGGGCAGTATTATAGTAGTTATATTCTTGTACATAGGGGCAGTATTATAGTAGTTATATTCTTGTACATAGGGGACAGTATTATAATAGTTATATTCTTGTACATAGGAGCAGTATTATAGTAGCTATATTCTTGTACATAGGGGCAGTATTATAGTAGTTATATTCTTGTACATAGGAGCAGTATTATAGTAGTTATATTCTTGTACATAGGACCAGTATTATAGTAGTTATATTCTTGTACATAGGGCAGTATTATAGTAGTTATATTCTTGTACATAGGACCAGTATTATAGTAGTTATATTCTTGTACATAGGGCAGTATTATAGTAGTTATATTCTTGTACATAGGAGCAGTATTATAGTAGTTATATTCTTGTACATAGGAGCAGTATTATAGTAGTTATATTCTTGTACATAGGAGGCAGTATTATAGCAGTTATATTCTTGTACATAGGGGGCAGTATTATAGTAGTTATATTCTTGTACATAGGAGCAATATTATAGTAGTTATATTCTTGTACATAGGAGGCAGTATTATAGCAGTTATATTCTTGTACATAGGAGCAGTATTATAGTAGTTATATTCTTGTACATAGGAGGCAGTATTATAGTAGTTATATTCTTGTACATAGGGGCAGTATTATAGTAGTTATATTCTTGTACATAGGGGCAGTATTATAGTAGTTATATTCTTGTACATAGGGGCAGTATTATAGTAGTTATATTCTTGTACATAGGGGGCAGTATTATAGTAGTTATATTCTTGTACATAGGAGCAGTATTATAGTAGTTATATTCTTGTACATAGGAGGCAGTATTATAGCAGTTATATTCTTGTACATAGGGGGCAGTATTATAGTAGTTATATTCCTGTACATAGAGGCAGTATTATAGTAGTTATATTCTTGTACATAGGGGCAGTATTATAGTAGTTATATTCTTGTACATAGGAGCAGTATTATAGCAGTTATATTCTTGTACATAGGGGCAGTATTATAGTAGTTATATTCTTGTACATAGAGGCAGTATTATAGTAGTTATATTCTTGTACATAGGAGCAGTATTATAGTAGTTATATTCTTGTACATAGGAGGCAGTATTATAGTAGTTATATTCTTGTACATAGGAGCAATATTATAGTAGTTATATTCTTGTACATAGGAGCAGTATTATAGTAGTTATATTCTTGTACATAGGAGGCAGTATTATAGTAGTTATATTCCTGTACATAGGGGGCAGTATTATAGTAGTTATATTCTTGTACATAGGAGGCAGTTTTATAGCAGTTATATTCCTGTACATAGGGGGCAGTATTATAGTAGCTATATTCTTGTACATAGGAGCAGTATTATAGTAGTTATATTCTTGTACATAGGGGCAGTATTATAGTAGTTATATTCTTGTACATAGGAGCAGTATTATAGTAGTTATATTCTTGTACATAGGGAGCAGTATTATAGTAGTTATATTCTTGTACATAGGAGCAGTAGTATAGTAGTTATATTCATGTACATGGGGGCAGTATTATAGTAGTTATATTCTTGTACATAGGAGCAATATTATAGTAGTTATATTCTTGTACATAGGAGGCTGTATTATAGCAGTTATATTGCTGTACATAGGGGCAGTATTATAGTAGTTATATTCTTGTACATAGGGGCAGTATTATAGTAGTTATATTCTTGTACATAGGAGCAGTATTATAGTAGTTATATTCTTGTGCATAGGAGGCAGTATTATAGCAGTTATATTCTTGTACATAGGGGGCAGTATTATAGTAGATATATTCCTGTACATAGAGGCAGTATTATAGTAGTTATATTCTTGTACATAGGAGCAGTATTATAGCAGTTATATTCTTGTACATAGGGGCAGTATTATAGTAGTTATATTCTTGTACATAGAGGCAGTATTATAGTAGTTATATTCTTGTACATAGGAGCAGTATTATAGTAGTTATATTCTTGTACATAGGAGCAGTATTATAGTAGTTATATTCTGGTACATAGGAGGCAGTGTTATAGTAGTTATATTCCTGTACATAGGGGGCAGTATTATAGTAGTTATATTCTTGTACATAGGAGGCAGTATTATAGCAGTTATATTCCTGTACATAGGGGGCAGTATTATAGTAGCTATATTCTTGTACATAGGAGCAGTATTATAGTAGTTATATTCTTGTACATAGGGGCAGTATTATAGTAGTTATATTCTTGTACATAGGAGCAGTATTATAGTATTTATATTCTTGTACATAGGGGGCAGTACTATAGTAGTTATATTCTTGTACATAGGAGCAGTATTATAGTAGTTATATTCTTGTACATAGGAGCAGTATTATAGTAGTTATATTCTTGTACATAGGGAGCAGTATTATAGTAGTTATATTCATGTACATAGGAGCAATATTATAGTAGTTATATTCTTGTACATAGGAGCAGTATTATAGCAATTATATTCATGTACATAGGAGCAGTATTATAGCAGTTATATTCTTGTACATAGGGAGCAGTATTATAGTAGTTATATTCTTGTACATAGGAGCAGTATTATAGCAGTTATATTCTTGTACATAGGGAGCAGTATTATAGTAGTTATATTCTTGTACATAGGAGCAGTATTATAGTAGTTATATTCATGTACATAGGAGCAATATTATAGTAGTTATATTCTTGCACATAGGAGCTGTATTATAGCAGTTATATTCTTGTACATAGGGGCAGTATTATAGTAGTTATATTCTTGTACATAGGGAGCAGTATTATAGTAGTTATATTCTTGTACATAGGAGCAGTATTATAGCAGTTATATTCTTGTACATAGGAGGCAGTATTATAGTAGTTATATTCCTGTACATAGGGGGCAGTATTATAGTAGTTATATTCTTGTACATAGGAGGCAGTATTATAGCAGTTATATTCTTGTACATAGGGGCAGTATTATAGCAGTTATATTCTTGTACATAGGGGCAGTATTATAGTAGTTATATTCTTGTACATAGGGAGCAGTATTATAGTATGTAATGCACACGCCCGGCTGACTGGCGTGTGCGTGTTTATGTAGTGATTCCACTGTGCCATGAACCGGAGAGTGCCTGGAGGGGCGTAACTAAGTATCTGCCCTATCCGACCAAGGTCGCACGACAGCATACGACGCCAGTGCACCAGGGAGGAACCGAGCAGAGGAACCAGGGTCTACTCCAGGTCAGACTCCGGACACGGCTGTTGACCCACACCGGGGAATACAGGAACAGGCAGACTAGAGCACAGGCTGGGTAGGGTCCAGTACAGACTGGGAGACAAATTCGAAACCGCAGACGCGGTAGACAGAGCTGAGCAAAGCGAAAACCGCAGACGCGGCGGACAGAGCTGAGCAAAGCGAAAACCGCAGACGCGGCGGACAGAGCTGAGCAAAGCGAAAATCGCAGACGCGGCGGACAGAGCTGAGCAAAGCGAAAACCGCAGACGCGGCGGGCAGAGCAGAGCAAAGCGAAAACCGCAGACGCGGGGCGGACAGAGCAGAGCAAAGCGAAAACCGCAGACGCGGCGGACAGAGCAGAGCAAAGCGAAAACCGCAGACGCGGCAGACAGAGCAGAGCAAAGCGAAAACCGCAGACGCGGCGGACAGAGCTGAGCAAAGCGAAAACCGCAGACGCGGCGGACAGAGCTGAGCAAAGCGAAAACCGCAGACGCGGCGGACAGAGCTGAGCAAAGCGAAAACCGCAGACGCGGCGGACAGAGCTGAGCAAAGCGAAAACCGCAGATGCGGCGGACAGAGCTGAGCAAAGCGAAAACCGCAGACGCGGCGGACAGAGCTGAGCAAAGCGAAAACCGCAAACGCGGTGGGAACAGGGCTCTGTTCACACGGAACAGACTAGAAGGGAAAGGCAGAACCAGATACCCACAGGGTACTTGCAGAGAAGTAGCGAGTGGACCACAAACTCACAAACGGAAGTACAGTGACAACGAGCAGGAGTTAGGTACGAGTTCAGACTCTGCAGAAAAAGGAATGGAACGGACATAGAGAAAAAACAGGTAAAAGATAGGAGAGAGTTCAGACTGGAACTGAGTGTACGGAGGAGACCGACACTGCAGCGGGATACAGGAGCGGGTCTGGGTATACGGCCCCCAGAGAGGCAGGACGAACAGGCAAGGAGCGTGTTCAGACTGGCCTGGAAATACAGCCTCCAGGAAGGCGGAACGAACAGGCAAGGAACGAGTACAGACTGCAGGTTAAGGTACACAGATAGGACACAGTACAGACACGGGAACTGATACCGCAAGGCAGGAGACATAGACAGGACTCAGTTCAGACACGGGAACTGATACCGCAAGGCAGGAGACAAAGACAGGACTCAGTTCAGACACGGGAACTGATACCGCAAGGCAGGAGACATAGACAGGACTCAGTTCAGACACGGGAACTGATACCGCAAGGCAGGAGACAAAGAACGGGACCTGGCACCTTCAGAGTGCAAGCACACACTGAATGAAACACTATGCTCAGGCAGGGGTTGATTGCCGCAGCTGGGTTATATACCAGGTGACAGACAGCAATAGGCTGAGGACGCACAAGGGGTGTGACCCACAGCAGGTACAAAAAGCAGGAAGTGATCGGGCGCCGCCCTTAAGCAGCAGAAACAGACACAAACAGACAGCATGGAGGGAAGCCAGAGAGACATTCTGGACAGGAGATCAAGTGCGCGCTCTTGCACAGTGGGAGATGGACCACCATGCAAGGACACCTCCAGGTATGTTACAGTACCCCCCCCCCCCTTACGCCCCCTCTTCTTCAGGCCTGCCAGAATCTTCCGCAGGGAATTTGAGGGCCAATTCTTCACTTCGAAGAGATCACTTCCACTGTCCACCGGAAAAACTGGTCTCCTCTGGGTAGCTAGGATGCTACCTCCCATCCAGCCACCCTTAGCAACAGACGAAATGGGTGGAGTACCAGGAACAGCACACAAGGAAGTCTCACTCCACATACTTTCAGGTGGCATCCCAGAGGGTACAGGAGACAAGTGGAAGTCCTCCACCGGGTTGGAGGGGGACAGAGACTTGGGGGTAATCTCTGCTTCGAGGTACATCTTGTCAAGCTCACAGGAAGAAATAGACGGGTTATCAGGTACAGGATGAGGAAAAGTCACTGTCTCTTTGTTATCTGGTGGTACCCCGGAGGATTCAGGAAACAACTGGAGGTCCTCCGCCGGGTCAGAAGAGTGCAGAGGCTCAGAGAAAACATCTGCTTCAGAGTACACTAGGTCGGACTCACTGGACGAAGCAGGCGAGGTATAGGGTACCGAGTATAGGAAAGTCTCTGTCCGTTTACCACCAGGTGGCACCCCGAAGGGTTCTGGAGACAACTGGAGGTCCTCCGCCTGGTCGGAGGGGTGTAGAGACTCGGGAGTAACCTCTGCTTCGGAGTACACTAGGTTGGACTCACTGGATGAAGAGAGCGAGGTATCAGGTACAGAGTATAGGAGAGTCTCTGTCCTTTCGCTACCAGGTAGCACCCCGAAGGGTTCTGGAGACAACTGGAGGTCCTCCGCCTGATCAGAGGGGTGTAGAGACTCATGGGTAACCTCTGCTTCAGAGTACACTAGGTCGGACTCACTGGACGAAGCAAGCGAGGTATCAGATCCAGGATATAGGAAAGTCTCTATCCATTCACCACCAGGTGGCACCCCGAAGGGTTCTGGAGACAACTGGAGGTCCTCCGCCTGGTCGGAGGGGTGTAGAGACTCGGGAGTAACCTCTGCTTCGGAGTACACTAGGTTGGACTCACTGGACGAAGCGAGCGAGGTATCAGGTACAGAGTATAGGAGAGTCTCTGTCCTTTCGCTACCAGGTAGCACCCCGAAGGGTTCTGGAGACAACTGGAGGTCCTCCGCCTGGTCGGAGGGGTGTAGAGACTCGGAGGTAACTACCACTTTGGGGTACCCATTGTCAGGCTCACAGGACGAAGCGGACAAAGTATCGAGTACCGGGTGTAGAGAAGTCTCTCTCCATTTGTCATTGAGTGGTATCCCGGAGGATTCAGGAGGCAACAGGGGATCCTCCGCCAGGTAGTAGAGGTGCACAGACTCTGAGGTAACCACAGCTTTGGAGCATCCTTGGACATGCACACCGGTTAAAGTGGGTGAAGCATCTGATGCCGGGTGCAGGAAGTTCTCCTGTGTGGAGTCTGGATGGGCAGAAGTCTCTTCGGGCAGGAGAACTGGTGCACTACCCACGCACATTACCCGTTGGGGCTTCTCCGGGATACAGGGAGATGAAGCTTCAGTAGGGACTTCAAGGTTGGGGTCAGGAGGTCTCAGGGAGGACAGACCCTGGCGTGACGGCTTGCCTCTACGTCTAGCACGTCTGGACTGCCTCTTGAGGTTGGGAGAAGTATTCCGGAAAGCGTAGTCACCCTGTGAGGATTCTGGGTGGGCAGTAGTCTCATTGGACTGGAGGACTATTGCGCTACCCACACACATTACCCATTGGGGCTGCTCCGGGATATTGGGAAGTGAAGCTTCAGCAGGAGCCTCCGGGTTAGGATCATCGAAGACCATTAGAAAGGCCACCAGGAAGGCCATTAGGTCCAGGAGGATCGGATCCTGTGTTTCATATAGGGGGTTGATCCATTCCAAGGCATCACCCGCCAGGTAAGACATAATGAATGCCACCTTAACCCGATCGGTGGGAAAACATAGAGGGTAGAACTTGAAGTGTAGCATGCATTGCTCCACAAATGCACGACTTTGTCTAGGATCCCCATAATAACGTAGCGGATCCGCAGGAACGAGAGCAGATAGATCCATCTGGACGGGTGCGTAATTCGCCTGGAACTCAGCTAAAGGGAAAAAAAAAATTATTTATTTATTTTAATGCATGTATTCGCTGGAAAACTTCTCAGAGAGCGAAGGCCGTGGGGCTCAACGGGAACCATGGCCTGAGCATGCTGTAATGCACACGCCCGGACTGACTGGCGTGTGCGTGTTTATGTAGTGATTCCACTGTGCCATGAACCGGAGAGTGCCTGGAGGGGCGTAACTAAGTATCTGCCCGATCCGACCAAGGTCGCACGACGGCATACGACGCCAGTGCACCAGGGAGGAACCGAGCAGAGGAACCAGGGTCTACTCCAGGTCAGACTCCGGACACGGCTGTTGACCCACACCGGGGAATACAGGAACAGGCAGACTAGAGCACAGGCTGGGTAGGGTCCAGTACAGACTGGGAGACAAATTCGAAACCGCAGACGCGGCGGACAGAGCTGAGCAAAGCGAAAACCGCAGACGCGGCGGACAGAGCTGAGCAAAGCGAAAACCGCAGACGCGGGGCGGACAGAGCAGAGCAAAGCGAAAACCGCAGACGCGGCGGACAGAGCAGAGCAAAGCGAAAACCGCAGACAGAGCAGAGCAAAGCGAAAACCGCAGACGCGGCGGACAGAGCTGAGCAAAGCGAAAACCGCAGACGCGGCGGACAGAGCTGAGCAAAGCGAAAACCGCAGACGCGGCGGACAGAGCTGAGCAAAGCGAAAACCGCAGACGCAGCGGACAGAGCTGAGCAAAGCGAAAACCGCAGACGCGGCGGACAGAGCTGAGCAAAGCGAAAACCGCAGATGCGGCGGACAGAGCTGAGCAAAGCGAAAACCGCAGACGCGGCGGACAGAGCTGAGCAAAGCGAAAACCGCAGACGCGGTGGGAACAGGGCTCTGTTCACACGGAACAGACTAGAAGGGAAAGGCAGAACCAGATACCCACAGGGTACTTGCAGAGAAGTAGCGAGTGGACCACAAACTCACAAACGGAAGTACAGTGACAACGAGCAGGAGTTAGGTACGAGTTCAGACTCTGCAGAAAAAGGAATGGAACGGACATAGAGAAAAAACAGGTAAAAGATAGGAGAGAGTTCAGACTGGAACTGAGTGTACGGAGGAGACCGACACTGCAGCGGGATACAGGAGCCGGTCTGGGTATACGGCCCCCAGAGAGGCAGGACGAACAGGCAAGGAGCGTGTTCAGACTGGCCTGGAAATACAGCCTCCAGGAAGGCGGAACGAACAGGCAAGGAACGAGTACAGACTGCAGGTTAAGGTACACAGATAGGACACAGTACAGACACGGGAACTGATACCACAAGGCAGGAGACATAGACAGGACTCAGTTCAGACACGGGAACTGATACCGCAAGGCAGGAGACAAAGACAGGACTCAGTTCAGACACGGGAACTGATACCGCAAGGCAGGAGACATAGACAGGACTCAGTTCAGACACGGGAACTGATACCACAAGGCAGGAGACAAAGAACGGGACCTGGCACCTTCAGAGTGCAAGCACACACTGAATGAAACACTATGCTCAGGCAGGGGTTGATTGCCGCAGCTGGGTTATATACCAGTTGACAGACATCAATAGGCTGAGGACGCACAAGGGGTGTGACCCACAGCAGGTACAAAAAGCAGGAAGTGATCGGGCGCCGCCGTTAAGCAGCAGAAACAGACACAAACAGACAGCATGGAGGGAAGCCAGAGAGACATTCTGGACTGGAGATCAAGTGCGCGCTCTTGCACAGTGGGAGATGGACCACTATGCAAGGACGCCTCCAGGTATGTTACATAGTAGTTATATTCTTGTACATAGGAGCAGTATTATAGCAGTTATATTCTTGTACATAGGAGGCAGTATTATAGTAGTTATATTCCTGTACATAGGGGGCAGTATTATAGTAGTTATATTCTTGTACATAGGAGGCAGTATTATAGCAGTTATATTCCTGTACATAGGGAGCAGTATTATAGTAGTTATATTCTTGTACATAGGAGGCAGTATTATAGCAGTTATATTCTTGTACATAGGGGGCAGTATTATAGTAGTTATATTCCTGTACATAGAGGCAGTATTATAGTAGTTATATTCCTGTACATAGGAGCAGTATTATAGCAGTTATATTCTTGTACATAGGGGCAGTATTATAGTAGATATATTCTTGTACATAGGGGGCAGTATTATAGTAGTTATATTCCTGTACATAGAGGCAGTATTATAGTAGTTATATTCTTGTACATAGGGAGCAGTATTATAGTAGTTATATTCTTGTACATAGGGAGCAGTATTATAGTAGTTATATTCCTGTACATAGAGGCAGTATTATAGTAGTTATATTCTTGTACATAGGGGCAGTATTATAGTAGTTATATTCTTGTACATAGGGGGCATTATTATAGTAGTTATATTCTTTTACATAGGGGCAGTAATATAGTAGTTATATTCTTGTACATAGGGGCAGTATTATAGTAGTTATATTCTTGTACATAGGGGGCATTATTATAGTAGTTATATTCTTGTACATAGGGGCAGTATTATAGTAGTTATATTCCTGTACATAGGGGCAGTATTATAGTAGTTATATTCTTGTACATAGGGGGCAGTATTATAGCAGTTATATTCTTGTACATAGGGGCACTATTATAGTAGTTATATTCTTGTACATAGAGAGCAGTATTATAGTAGTTATATTCTTGTACATAGGGGGCAGTATTATAGTAGTTATATTCTTGTACATAGGGGCACTATTATAGTAGTTATATTCTTGTACATAGAGAGCAGTATTATAGTAGTTATATTCTTGTACATAGGAGCAGTGTTATAGTAGTTATATTCTTGTACATAGGGTGCAGTATTATAGTAGTTATATTCTTGTACATAGGGGCAGTATTATAGTAGTTATATTCTTGTACACAGGGGCAGTATTATAGTAGTTATATTCTTGTACATAGGGGGCAGTATTATAGTAGTTATATTCTTGTACATAGGAGCAGTATTATAGTATATTCTTGTACATAGGGAGCAGTATTATAGTAGTTATATTCTTGTACATAGGGGGCAGTATTATAGTAGTTATATTCTTGTACATAGGGGGCAGTAATATAGTAGTTATATTCTTGTACATAGGGGGCAGTATTATAGTAGCTATATTCTTGTACATAGGGGGCAGTATTATAGTAGTTATATTCTTGTACATAGGAGTAGTATTATAGTAGTTATATTCTTGTACATAGGGGGCAGTATTATAGTAGTTATATTCTTGTACATAGGGGCTGTATTATAGTAGTTATATTCTTGTACATAGGGAGCAGTATTATAGTAGTTATATTCTTGTACATAGGAGGCAGTATTATAGTAGTTATATTCTTGTACATAGGGGCAGTATTATACTAGTTATATTCTTGTACATAGGGGCAGTATTATAGTAGTTATATTATTGTACATAGGGGGCAGTATTATAGTAGTTATATTCTTGTACATAGGGGCTGTATTATAGTAGTTATATTCTTGTACATAGGAGTAGTATTATAGTAGTTATATTCTTGTACATAGGGGGCAGTATTATAGTAGTTATATTCTTGTACATAGGGGCTGTATTATAGTAGTTATATTCTTGTACATAGGGGGCAGTATTATAATAGTTATATTCTTGTATATAGGGGGCAGTATTATAGTAGTTATATTCTTGTACATAGGAGCAGTATTATAGTAGTTATATTCTTGTACATAGGGAGCAGTATTATAGTAGTTATATTCTTGTACATAGGGGGCAGTATTATAGTAGTTATATTCTTGTACATAGGAGCAGTATTATAGTAGTTATATTATTGTACATAGGGGCAGTATTATAGTAGTTTTATTCTTGTACATAGGGGGTAGTATTATAGTAGTTATATTCTTGTACATAGGAGGCAGTATTATAGTAGTTATATTCTTGTACATAGGGCCTATTATTATAGTAGTTATATTCTTGTACATAGGAGCAGTATTATATTAGTTATATTCTTGTACATATGAGCAGTATTATAGTAGTTATATTCTTGTACATAGGGGGCAGTATTATAGTAGTTATATTTTTGTACATAGGGGCTGTATTATAGTAATTATATTCTTGTACATAGAAGCAGTATTATACTAGTTATATTCTTGTACATAGGAGCAGTATTATAGTAGTTATATTCTTGTACATAGAGGCTGTATTATAGTAGTTATATTATTGTACATAGGGGGCAGTATTATAGTAGTTATATTCTTGCACATAGGAGCAGTATTATACTAGTTATATTCTTGTACATAGAGGCAGTATTATAGTAGTTATATTCTTGTACATAGGAGCAGTATTATAGTAGTTATATTCTTGTACATAGGGGCAGTATTATAGTAGTTATATTCTTGTACATAGGGGGTAGTATTATAGTAGTTATATTCTTGTACATAGGAGGCAGTATTATAGTAGTTATATTCTTGTACATAGGGGGTATTATTATAGTAGTTATATTCTTGTACATAGGAGCAGTATTATAGTAGTTATATTCTTGTACATATGAGCAGTAGTATAGTAGTTATATTCTTGTACATAGGGAGCAGTATTATAGTAGTTATATTCTTCTACATAGGGGCAGTATTATAGTAGTTATATTCTTGTACATAAGAGCAGTATTATAGTAGTTATATTCTTGTACATAGGGGGCAGTATTATAGTAGTTATATTCTTGTACATAGGGGCAGTATTATAGTAGTTATATTCTTGTACATAGGGGGCAGTATTATAGTAGTTATATTCTTGTACATAGGAGCAGTATTATAGTAGTTATATTCTTGTACATAGGAGCAGTATTATAGTAGATATATTCTTGTACATAGGAGCAGTATTATAGTAGTTATATTCTTGTACATAGGGAGCAGTATTATAGTAGTTATATTCTTGTACATAGGGGGCAGTATTATAGTAGTTATATTCTTGTACATAGGAGCAGTATTATAGTAGTTATATTCTTGTACATAGGAGCAGTATTATAGTAGTTATATTCTTGTACATAGGGGCAGTATTATAGTAGTTATATTCTTGTACATAGGAGCAGTACTATAGTAGTTATATTCTTGTACATAGGAGCAGTATTATAGTAGTTATATTCTTGTACATAGGAGCAGTATTATAGTAGTTATATTCTTGTACATAGGGAGCAGTATTATAGTAGTTATATTCTTGTACATAGGGGGCAGTATTATAGTAGTTATATTCTTGTACATAGGGGGCAGTATTATAGTAGCTATATTCTTGTACATAGGGGGCAGTATTATAGTAGTTATATTCTTGTACATAGGAGTAGTATTATAGTAGTTATATTCTTGTACATAGGGGGCAGTATTATAGTAGTTATATTCTTGTACATAGGGGCTGTATTATAGTAGTTATATTCTTGTACATAGGGAGCAGTATTATAGTAGTTATATTCTTGTACATAATTTGCAGTATTATAGTAGTTATATTCGTGTACATAGGGGCAGTATTATACTAGTTATATTCTTGTACATAGGGGCAGTATTATAGTAGTTATATTCTTGTACATAGGGAGCAGTATTATAGTAGTTATATTCTTGTACATAGGGGGCAGTATTATAGTAGTTATATTCTTGTATATAGCAGCAGTATTATAGTAGTTATATTTTTTTACATAGGGGCTGTATTATAGTAATTATATTCTTGTACATAAGGGACAGTATTATAGTAGTTATATTCTTGTACATAGAGGCTGTATTATAGTAGTTATATTCTTGTACATAGGGGGCAGTATTATAGTAGTTATATTCTTGTATATAGGAGCAGTATTATACTAGTTATATTCTTGTACATAGAGGCAGTATTATAGTAGTTATATTCTTGTACATAGGAGGCAGTATTATAGTAGTTATATTCTTGTACATAGGGCCTATTATTATAGTAGTTATATTCTTGTACATAGGAGCAGTATTATATTAGTTATATTCTTGTACATATGAGCAGTATTATAGTAGTTATATTCTTGTACATAGGGGGCAGTATTATAGTAGTTATATTTTTGTACATAGGGGCTGTATTATAGTAATTATATTCTTGTACATAGAAGCAGTATTATACTAGTTATATTCTTGTACATAGGAGCAGTATTATAGTAGTTATATTCTTGTACATAGAGGCTGTATTATAGTAGTTATATTCTTGTACATAGGGGGCAGTATTATAGTAGTTATATTCTTGCACATAGGAGCAGTATTATACTAGTTATATTCTTGTACATAGAGGCAGTATTATAGTAGTTATATTCTTGTACATAGGAGCAGTATTATAGTAGTTATATTCTTGTACATAGGGGCAGTATTATAGTAGTTATATTCTTGTACATAGGGGGTAGTATTATAGTAGTTATATTCTTGTACATAGGAGGCAGTATTATAGTAGTTATATTCTTGTACATAGGGGGTATTATTATAGTAGTTATATTCTTGTACATAGGAGCAGTATTATAGTAGTTATATTCTTGTACATATGAGCAGTATTATAGTAGTTATATTCTTGTACATAGGGAGCAGTATTATAGTAGTTATATTCTTCTACATAGGGGCAGTATTATAGTAGTTATATTCTTGTACATAAGAGCAGTATTATAGCAGTTATATTCTTGTACATAGGGGGCAGTATTATAGTAGTTATATTCTTGTACATAGGGGCAGTATTATAGTAGTTATATTCTTGTACATAGGGGGCAGTATTATAGTAGTTATATTCTTGTACATAGGAGCAGTATTATAGTAGTTATATTCTTGTACATAGGAGCAGTATTATAGTAGATATATTCTTGTACATAGGAGCAGTATTATAGTAGTTATATTCTTGTACATAGGGAGCAGTATTATAGTAGTTATATTCTTGTACATAGGGGGCAGTATTATAGTAGTTATATTCTTGTACATAGGAGCAGTATTATAGTAGTTATATTCTTGTACATAGGAGCAGTATTATAGTAGTTATATTCTTGTACATAGGGGCAGTATTATAGTAGTTATATTCTTGTACATAGGAGCAGTACTATAGTAGTTATATTCTTGTACATAGGAGCAGTATTATAGTAGTTATATTCTTGTACATAGGGAGCAGTATTATAGTAGTTATATTCTTGTACATAGGGGGCAGTATTATAGTAGTTATATTCTTGTACATAGGAGCAGTATTATAGTAGTTATATTCTTGTACATAGGAGCAGTATTATAGTAGTTATATTCTTGTACATAGGGGCAGTATTATAGTAGTTATATTCTTGTACATAGGAGCAGTACTATAGTAGTTATATTCTTGTACATAGGAGCAGTATTATAGTAGTTATATTCTTGTACATAGGAGCAGTATTATAGTAGTTATATTCTTGTACATAGGGAGCAGTATTATAGTAGTTATATTCTTGTACATAGGGGGCAGTATTATAGTAGTTATATTCTTGTACATAGGGGGCAGTATTATAGTAGCTATATTCTTGTACATAGGGGGCAGTATTATAGTAGTTATATTCTTGTACATAGGAGTAGTATTATAGTAGTTATATTCTTGTACATAGGGGGCAGTATTATAGTAGTTATATTCTTGTACATAGGGGCTGTATTATAGTAGTTATATTCTTGTACATAGGGAGCAGTATTATAGTAGTTATATTCTTGTACATAATTTGCAGTATTATAGTAGTTATATTCGTGTACATAGGGGCAGTATTATACTAGTTATATTCTTGTACATAGGGGCAGTATTATAGTAGTTATATTCTTGTACATAGGGAGCAGTATTATAGTAGTTATATTCTTGTACATAGGGGGCAGTATTATAGTAGTTATATTCTTGTATATAGCAGCAGTATTATAGTAGTTATATTTTTTTACATAGGGGCTGTATTATAGTAATTATATTCTTGTACATAAGGGACAGTATTATAGTAGTTATATTCTTGTACATAGAGGCTGTATTATAGTAGTTATATTCTTGTACATAGGGGGCAGTATTATAGTAGTTATATTCTTGTATATAGGAGCAGTATTATACTAGTTATATTCTTGTACATAGAGGCAGTATTATAGTAGTTATATTCTTGTACATAGGAGCAGTATTATAGTAGTTATATTCTTGTACATAGGGGCAGTATTATAGTAGTTATATTCTTGTACATATGGGGTAGTATTATAGTAGTTATATTCTTGTACATAGGAAGCAGTATTATAGTAGTTATATTCTTGTACATAGGGGGTATTATTATAGTAGTTATATTCTTGTACATAGGAGCAGTATTATAGTAGTTATATTCTAGTACATATGAGCAGTATTATAGTAGTTATATTCTTGTACATAGGGGGCAGTATTATAGTAGTTATATTCTTGTACATAGGGGCTGTATTATAGTAGTTATATTCTTGTCCATAAGGGACAGTATTATAGTAGTTATATTCTTGTACATAGAGGCTGTATTATAGTAGTTATATTCTTGTACATAGGGGGCAGTATTATAGTAGTTATATTCTTGTACATAGAGGCAGTATTATAGTAGTTATATTCTCTTACAAAGGGGGCAGTATTATAGTAGCTATATTCTTGTACATAGAGGCAGTATTATAGTAGTTATGTTCTTTTACATAGGGGCAGTATTATAGTAGTTATATTCTTGTACATAGGGGGCAGTATTATAGTAGTTATATTCTTGTACATAGGAGCAGTATTATAGTAGTTATATTCTTGTACATAGGGGCAGTATTATAGTAGTTATATTCTTGTACATAGGGGGCAGTATTATAGTAGTTATATTCTTGTACATAGGGGCAGTATTATAGTAGTTATATTCTTGTACATAGGGGGCAGCATTATAGTAGTTATATTCTTGTACATAGGAGCAGTATTATAGTAGTTATATTCTTGTACATAGGAGCAGTATTATAGTAGTTATATTCTTGTACATAGGGAGCAGAATTATAGTAGTTATATTCTTGTACATAGGGGGCAGTATTATAGTAGTTATATTCTTGTACATAGGAGCAGTATTATAGTAGTTATATTCTTGTACATAGGAGCAGTATTATAGTAGTTATATTCTTGTACATAGGGGCAGTATTATAGTAGTTATATTCTTGTACATAGGAGCAGTATTATAGTAGTTATATTCCTGTACATAGGGAGCAGTATTATAGTAGTTATATTCTTGTACATAGGGAGCAGTATTATAGTAGTTATATTCTTGTACATAGGGGGCAGTATTATAGTAGTTATATTCTTGTACATAGGGGGCAGTATTATAGTAGTTATATTCTTGTACATAGGGGGCAGTATTATAGTAGTTATATTCTTGTACATAGGGGGCAGTATTATAGTAGCTATATTCTTGTACATAGGGGGCAGTATTATAGTAGTTATATTCTTGTACATAGGAGTAGTATTATAGTAGTTATATTCTTGTACATAGGGGCTGTATTATAGTAGTTATATTCTTGTACATAGGGAGCAGTATTATAGTAGTTATATTCTTGTACATAATTTGCAGTATTATAGTAGTTATATTCTTGTACATAGGGGCAGTATTATACTAGTTATATTCTTGTACATAGGGGCAGTATTATAGTAGTTATATTCTTGTACATAGGGAGCAGTATTATAGTAGTTATATTCTTGTACATAGGAGCAGTATTATAGTAGTTATATTCTTGTACATAGGAGCAGTATTATAGTAGTTATATTCTTGTACATAGGGAGCAGTATTATAGTAGTTATATTCTTGTACATAGGGGGCAGTATTATAGTAGTTATATTCTTGTACATAGGAGCAGTATTATAGTAGTTATATTCTTGTACATAGGAGCAGTATTATAGTAGTTATATTCTTGTACATAGGGGCAGTATTATAGTAGTTATATTCTTGTACATAGGAGCAGTATTATAGTAGTTATATTCCTGTACATAGGGAGCAGTATTATAGTAGTTATATTCTTGTACATAGGGAGCAGTATTATAGTAGTTATATTCTTGTACATAGGGGGCAGTATTATAGTAGTTATATTCTTGTACATAGGGGGCAGTATTATAGTAGTTATATTCTTGTACATAGGGGGCAGTATTATAGTAGTTATATTCTTGTACATAGGGGGCAGTATTATAGTAGCTATATTCTTGTACATAGGGGGCAGTATTATAGTAGTTATATTCTTGTACATAGGAGTAGTATTATAGTAGTTATATTCTTGTACATAGGGGGCAGTATTATAGTAGTTATATTCTTGTACATAGGAGCAGTATTATAGTAGTTATATTCTTGTACATAGGGAGCAGTATTATAGTAGTTATATTCTTGTACATAGGGGGCAGTATTATAGTAGTTATATTCTTGTACATAGGGGGCAGTATTATAGTAGTTATATTCTTGTACATAGGGGGCAGTATTATAGTAGCTATATTCTTGTACATAGGGGGCAGTATTATAGTAGTTATATTCTTGTACATAGGAGTAGTATTATAGTAGTTATATTCTTGTACATAGGGGGCAGTATTATAGTAGTTATATTCTTCTACATAGGGGCTGTATTATAGTAGTTATATTCTTGTACATAGGGAGCAGTATTATAGTAGTTATATTCTTGTACATAATTTGCAGTATTATAGTAGTTATATTCTTGTACATAGGGGCAGTATTATACTAGTTATATTCTTGTACATAGGGGCAGTATTATAGTAGTTATATTCTTGTACATAGGGAGCAGTATTATAGTAGTTATATTCTTGTACATAGGGGGCAGTATTATAGTAGTTATATTCTTGTACATAGGAGCAGTTTTATAGTAGTTATATTCTTGTACATAGGGAGCAGTATTATAGTAGTTATATTCTTGTACATAGGGGGCAGTATTATAGTAGTTATATTCTTGTACATAGGAGCAGTATTATAGTAGTTATATTCTTGTACATAGGAGCAGTATTATAGTAGTTATATTCTTGTACATAGGGGCAGTATTATAGTAGTTATATTCTTGTACATAGGAGCAGTATTATAGTAGTTATATTCTTGTACATAGGAGCAGTATTATAGTAGTTATATTCTTGTACATAGGAGCAGTATTATAGTAGTTATATTCTTGTACATAGGGAGCAGTATTATAGTAGTTATATTCTTGTACATAGTGGGCAGTATTATAGTAGTTATATTCTTGTACATAGGGGGCAGTATTATACTAGTTATATTCTTGTACATAGGGGGCAGTATTATAGTAGCTATATTCTTGTACATAGGGGGCAGTATTATAGTAGTTATATTCTTGTACATAGGAGTAGTATTATAGTAGTTATATTCTTGTACATAGGGGCAGTATTATAGTAGTTATATTCTTGTACATAGGGGGTAGTATTATAGTAGTTATATTCTTGTACATAGGAGCAGTATTATAGTAGTTATATTCTTGTACATATGAGCAGTATTATAGTAGTTATATTCTTGTACATAGGAGCAGTATTATAGTAGTTATATTCTTGTACATATGAGCAGTATTATAGTAGTTATATTCTTGTACATAGGAGCAGTATTATAGTAGTTATATTCTTGTACATATGAGCAGTATTATAGTAGTTATATTCTTGTACATAGGGGGCAGTATTATAGTAGATATATTCTTGTACATAGGGGGCAGTATTATAGTAGCTATATTCTTGTACATAGGGGGCAGTATTATAGTAGTTATATTCTTGTACATAGGAGTAGTATTATAGTAGTTATATTCTTGTACATAGGGGGCAGTATTATAGTAGTTATATTCTTGTACATAGGGGCTGTATTATAGTAGTTATATTCTTGTACATAGGGAGCACTATTATAGTAGTTATATTCTTGTACATAGGGGGCAGTATTATAGTAGTTATATTCTTGTACATATGGGCAGTATTATACTAGTTATATTCTTGTACATAGGGGCAGTATTATAGTAGTTATATTCTTGTACATAGGGAGCAGTATTATAGTAGTTATAATCTTGTACATAGGGGGCAGTATTATAGTAGTTATATTCTTGTACATAGGAGCAGTATTATAGTAGTTATATTCTTGTACATAGGGGCAGTATTATAGTAGTTATATTCTTGTACATAGGGGGTAGTATTATAGTAGTTATATTCTTGTACATAGGAGGCAGTATTATAGTAGTTATATTCTTGTACATAGGGGGTATTATTATAGTAGTTATATTCTTGTACATAGGAGTAGTAATATAGTAGTTATATTCTTGTACATATGAGCAGTATTATAGTAGTTATATTCTTGTACATAGGGGGCAGTATTATAGTAGTTATATTCTTGTACATAGGGGCTGTATTATAGTAGTTATATTCTTGTACATAAGGGACAGTATTATAGTAGTTATATTCTTGTACATAGAGGCTGTATTATAGTAGTTATATTCTTGTACATAGGGGGCAGTATTATAGTAGTTATATTCTTGTACATAGGAGCAGTATTATACTAGTTATATTCTTGTACATAGAGGCAGTATTATAGTAGTTATATTCTCTTACAAAGGGGGCAGTATTATAGTAGCTATATTCTTGTACATAGAGGCAGTATTATAGTAGTTATATTCTTTTACATAGGGGCAGTATTATAGTAGTTATATTCTTGTACATAGGGGGCAGTATTATAGTAGTTATATTCTTGTACATAGGAGCAGTATTATAGTAGTTATATTCTTGTACATAGGGGCAGTATTATAGTAGTTATATTCTTGTAAATAGGAGCAGTATTATAGTAGTTATATTCTTGTACATAGGGGGCAGTATTATAGTAGTTATATTCTTGTACATAGGGGCAGTATTATAGTAGTTATATTCTTGTACATAGGGGGCAGTATTATAGCAGTTATATTCTTGTACATAGGGGCACTATTATAGTAGTTATATTCTTGTACATAGAGAGCAGTATTATAGTAGTTATATTCTCGTACGTAGGGGGCAGTATTATAGTAGTTATATTCTTGTACATAGGGGCATTATTATAGTAGTTATATTCTTGTACATAGAGAGCAGTATTATAGTAGTTATATTCTTGTACATAGGAGCAGTGTTATAGTAGTTATATTCTTGTACATAGGGGGCAGTATTATAGTAGTTATATTCTTGTACATAGGGGCAGTATTATAGTAGTTATATTCTTGTACACAGGGGCAGTATTATAGTAGTTATATTCTTGTACATAGGGGGCAGCATGATAGTAGTTATATTCTTGTACATAGGAGCAGTATTATAGTATATTCTTGTACATAGGGAGCAGTATTATAGTAGTTATATTCTTGTACATAGGGGGCAGTATTATAGTAGTTATATTCTTGTACATAGGGGGCAGTATTATAGTAGCTATATTCTTGTACATAGGGGGCAGTATTATAGTAGTTATATTCTTGTACATAGGAGCAGTATTATAGTAGTTATATTCTTGTACATAGGGGGCAGTATTATAGTAGTTATATTCTTGTACATAGGGGCAGTATTATAGTAGTTATATTCTTGTAAATAGGAGCAGTATTATAGTAGTTATATTCTTGTACATAGGGGGCAGTATTATAGTAGTTATATTCTTGTACATAGGGGCAGTATTATAGTAGTTATATTCCTGTACATAGGGGGCAGTATTATAGTAGTTATATTCTTGTACATAGGGGCCAGTATTATAGCAGTTATATTCTTGTACATAGGGGCACTATTATAGTAGTTATATTCTTGTACATAGAGAGCAGTATTATAGTAGTTATATTCTTGTAGGTAGGGGGCAGTATTATAGTAGTTATATTCTTGTACATAGGGGCACTATTATAGTAGTTATATTCTTGTACATAGAGAGCAGTATTATAGTAGTTATATTCTTGTACATAGGAGCAGTGTTATAGTAGTTATATTTTTGTACATAGGGGGCAGTATTATAGTAGTTATATTCTTGTACATAGGGGCAGTATTATAGTAGTTATATTCTTGTACACAGGGGCAGTATTATAGTAGTTATATTCTTGTACATAGGGGGCAGTATGATAGTAGTTATATTCTTGTACATAGGAGCAGTATTATAGTATATTCTTGTACATAGGGAGCAGTATTATAGTAGTTATATTCTTGTACATAGGGGGCAGTATTATAGTAGTTATATTCTTGTACATAGGGGGCAGTATTATAGTAGCTATATTCCTGTACATAGGGGGCAGTATTATAGTAGTTATATTCTTGTACATAGGAGTAGTATTATAGTAGTTATATTCTTGTACATAGGGGACAGTATTATAGTAGTTATATTCTTGTACATAGGGGCTGTATTATAGTAGGTATATTCTTGTACATAGGGAGCAGTATTATAGTAGTTATATTCTTGTACATAGGGGGCAGTATTATAGTAGTTATATTCTTGTACATAGGGGCAGTATTATACTAGTTATATTCTTGTACATAGGGGCAGTATTATAGTAGTTATATTCTTGTACAAAGGGAGCAGTATTATAGTAGTTATATTCTTGTACATAGGGGGCAGTATTATAGTAGTTATATTCTTGTACATAGGAGCAGTATTATAGTAGTTATATTCTTGTACATAGGGGCAGTATTATAGTAGTTATATTCTTGTACATAGGGGGTAGTATTATAGTAGTTATATTCTTGTACATAGGAGCAGTATTATAGTAGTTATATTCTTGTACATAGCGGCAGTATTATAGTAGTTATATTCTTGTACATAGGGGGTAGTATTATAGTAGTTATATTCTTGTACATAGGAGCAGTATTATAGTAGTTATATTCTTGTACATATGAGCAGTATTATAGTGGTTATATTCTTGTACATAGGAGCAGTATTATAGTAGTTATATTCTTGTACATATGAGCAGTATTATAGTAGTTATATTCTTGTACATAGGGGGCAGTATTATAGTAGATATATTCTTGTACATAGGGGGCAGTATTATAGTAGCTATATTCTTGTACATAGGGGGCAGTATTATCGTAGTTATATTCTTGTACATAGGAGTAGTATTATAGTAGTTATATTCTTGTACATAGGGGGCAGTATTATAGTAGTTATATTATTGTACATAGTGGCAGTATTATAGTAGTTATATTCTTGTACATAGGGGCAGTATTATAGTAGTTATATTCTTGTACATAGGGGGCAGTATTATAGTAGTTATATTCTTGTACATAGGAGCAGTATTATAGTAGTTATATTCTTGTACATAGGGGCAGTATTATAGTAGTTATATTCTTGTACATAGGGGTAGTATTATAGTAGTTATATTCTTGTACATAGGAGGCAGTATTATAGTAGTTATATTCTTGTACATAGGGGGTATTATTATAGTAGTTATATTCTTGTACATAGGAGCAGTATTATAGTAGTTATATTCTTGTACATATGAGCAGTATTATAGTAGTTATATTCTTGTACATAGGGGCA
Source organism: Phyllobates terribilis (assembly GCF_046119375.1). Classification (NCBI taxonomy): domain Eukaryota; kingdom Metazoa; phylum Chordata; class Amphibia; order Anura; family Dendrobatidae; genus Phyllobates; species Phyllobates terribilis. The sequence continues at coordinate 36,578,552 of NW_027362774.1, read as the reverse complement.
GTATTATAGTAGTTATATTCTTGTACATAGGGGCTGTATTATAGTAGTTATATTCTTGTACATAAGGGACAGCATTATAGTAGTTATATTCTTGTACATAGAGGCTGTATTATAGTAGTTATATTCTTGTACATAGGGGGCAGTATTATAGTAGTTATATTCTTGTACATAGGAGCAGTATTATACTAGTTATATTCTTGTACATAGAGGCAGTATTATAGTAGTTATATTCTCTTACAAAGGGGGCAGTATTATAGTAGCTATATTCTTGTACATAGAGGCAGTATTATAGTAGTTATATTCTTTTACATAGGGGCAGTAATATAGTAGTTATATTCTTGTACATAGGGGCAGTATTATAGTAGTTATATTCTTGTACATAGGGGGCAGTATTATAGTAGTTATATTCTTGTACATAGGGGCAGTATTATAGTAGTTATATTCCTGTACATAGGGGCAGTATTATAGTAGTTATATTCTTGTACATAGGGGGCAGTATTATAGTAGTTATATTCTTGTACATAGGGGGCAGTATTATAGCAGTTATATTCTTGTACATAGGGGCACTATTATAGTAGTTATATTCTTGTACATAGAGAGCAGTATTATAGTAGTTATATTCTTGTACATAGGGGGCAGTATTATAGTAGTTATATTCTTGTACATAGGGGCACTATTATAGTAGTTATATTCTTGTACATAGAGAGCAGTATTATAGTAGTTATATTCTTGTACATAGGAGCAGTGTTATAGTAGTTATATTCTTGTACATAGGGGCAGTATTATAGTAGTTATATTCTTGTACACAGGGGCAGTATTATAGTAGTTATATTCTTGTACATAGGGGGCAGTATTATAGTAGTTATATTCTTGTACATAGGAGCAGTATTATAGTAGTTATATTCTTGTACATAGGGAGCAGTATTATAGTAGTTATATTCTTGTACATAGGGGGCAGTATTATAGTAGTTATATTCTTGTACATAGGGGGCAGTAATATAGTAGTTATATTCTTGTACATAGGGGGCAGTATTATAGTAGCTATATTCTTGTACATAGGGGGCAGTATTATAGTAGTTATATTCTTGTACATAGGAGTAGTATTATAGTAGTTATATTCTTGTACATAGGGGGCAGTATTATAGTAGTTATATTCTTATACATAGGGGCTGTATTATAGTAGTTATATTCTTGTACATAGGGAGCAGTATTATAGTAGTTATATTCTTGTACATAGGGGGCAGTATTATAGTAGTTATATTCTTGTACATAGGGGCAGTATTATACTAGTTATATTCTTGTACATAGGGGCAGTATTATAGTAGTTATATTCTTGTACATAGGGGGCAGTATTATAGAAGTTATATTCTTGTACATAGGGGCTGTATTATAGTAGTTATATTCTTGTACATAGGAGTAGTATTATAATAGTTATATTCTTGTACATAGGGGGCAGTATTATAGTAGTTATATTCTTGTACATAGGGGCTGTATTATAGTAGTTATATTCTTGTACATAGGGGGCAGAATTATAATAGTTATATTCTTGTATATAGGGGGCAGTATTATAGTAGTTATATTCTTGTACATAGGAGCAGTATTATAGTAGTTATATTCTTGTACATAGGGAGCAGTATTATAGTAGTTATATTCTTGTACATAGGGGCAGTATTATAGTAGTTTTATTCTTGTACATAGGGGGTAGTATTATAGTAGTTATATTCTTGTATATAGGAGGCAGTATTATAGTAGTTATATTCTTGTACATAGGGCCTATTATTATAGTAGTTATATTCTTGTACATAGGAGCAGTATTATAGTAGTTATATTCTTGTACATATGAGCAGTATTATAGTAGTTATATTCTTCTACATAGGGGGCAGTATTATAGTAGTTATATTTTTGTACATAGGGGCTGTATTATAGTAATTATATTCTTGTACATAGAAGCAGTATTATACTAGTTATATTCTTGTACATAGGAGCAGTATTATAGTAGTTATATTCTTGTACATAGAGGCTGTATTATAGTAGTTATATTCTTGTACATAGGGGGCAGTATTATAGTAGTTATATTCTTGCACATAGGAGCAGTATTATACTAGTTATATTCTTGTACATAGAGGCAGTATTATAGTAGTTATATTCTTGTACATAGGAACAGTATTATAGTAGTTATATTCTTGTACATAGGGGCAGTATTATAGTAGTTATATTCTTGTACATAGGGGGTAGTATTATTGTAGTTATATTCTTGTACATAGGAGGCAGTATTATAGTAGTTATATTCTTGTACATAGGGGGTATTATTATAGTAGTTATATTCTTGTACATAGGAGCAGTATTATAGTAGTTATATTCTTGTACATATGAGCAGTATTATAGTAGTTATATTCTTGTACATAGGGGGCAGTATTATAGTAGTTATATTCTTGTACATAGGGGCTGTATTATAGTAGTTATATTCTTGTACATAAGGGACAGTATTATAGTAGTTATATTCTTGTACATAGAGGCTGTATTATAGTAGTTATATTCTTGTACATAGGGGGCAGTATTATAGTAGTTATATTCTTGTACATAGGAGCAGTATTATAGTAGTTATATTCTTGTACATAGAGGCAGTATTATAGTAGTTATATTCTCTTACAAAGGGGGCAGTATTATAGTAGCTATATTCTTGTACATAGAGGCAGTATTATAGTAGTTATGTTCTTTTACATAGGGGCAGTATTATAGTAGTTATATTCTTGTACATAGGGGGCAGTATTATAGTAGTTATATTCTTGTACATAGGAGCAGTATTATAGTAGTTATATTCTTGTACATAGGGCCTATTATTATAGTAGTTATATTCTTGTACATAGGAGCAGTATTATAGTAGTTATATTCTTGTACATATGAGCAGTATTATAGTAGTTATATTCTTGTACATAGGAAGCAGTATTATAGTAGTTATATTCTTGTACATAGGGGGCAGTATTATAGTAGTTATATTCTTGTATATAGGAGCAGTATTATAGTAGTTATATTTTTTTACATAGGGGCTGTATTATAGTAATTATATTCTTGTACATAAGGGACAGTATTATAGTAGTTATATTCTTGTACATAGAGGCTGTATTATAGTAGTTATATTCTTGTACATAGGGGGCAGTATTATAGTAGTTATATTCTTGTATATAGGAGCAGTATTATACTAGTTATATTCTTGTACATAGAGGCAGTATTATAGTAGTTATATTCTTGTACATAGGAGCAGTATTATAGTAGTTATATTCTTGTACATAGGGGCAGTATTATAGTAGTTATATTCTTGTACATATGGGGTAGTATTATAGTAGTTATATTCTTGTACATAGGAAGCAGCATTATAGTAGTTATATTCTTGTACATAGGGGGTATTATTATAGTAGTTATATTCTTGTACATAGGAGCAGTATTATAGTAGTTATATTCTTGTACATATGAGCAGTATTATAGTAGTTATATTCTTGTACATAGGGGGCAGTATTATAGTAGTTATATTCTTGTACATAGGGGCTGTATTATAGTAGTTATATTCTTGTCCATAAGGGACAGTATTATAGTAGTTATATTCTTGTACATAGAGGCTGTATTATAGTAGTTATATTCTTGTACATAGGGGGCAGTATTATAGTAGTTATATTCTTGTACATAGAGGCAGTATTATAGTAGTTATATTCTCTTACAAAGGGGGCAGTATTATAGTAGCTATATTCTTGTACATAGAGGCAGTATTATAGTAGTTATGTTCTTTTACGTAGGGGCAGTATTATAGTAGTTGTATTCTTGTACATAGGGGGCAGTATTATAGTAGTTATATTCTTGTACATAGGAGCAGTATTATAGTAGTTATATTCTTGTACATAGGGGCAGTATTATAGTAGTTATATTCTTGTACATAAGAGCAGTATTATAGTAGTTATATTCTTGTACATAGGGGGCAGTATTATAGTAGTTATATTCTTGTACATAGGGGCAGTATTATAGTAGTTATATTCTTGTACATAGGGGGCAGTATTATAGTAGTTATATTCTTGTACATAGGAGCAGTATTATAGTAGTTATATTCTTGTACATAGGAGCAGTATTATAGTAGATATATTCTTGTACATAGGAGCAGTATTATAGTAGTTATATTCTTGTACATAGGAGCAGTATTATAGTAATTATATTCTTGTACATAGGGGCAGTATTATAGTAGTTATATTCTTGTACATAGGGGCAGTATTATACTAGTTATATTCTTGTACATAGGGGCAGTATTATAGTAGTTATATTCTTGTACATAGGGGGCAGTATTATAGTAGTTATATTCTTGTACATAGGGGCTGTATTATAGTAGTTATATTCTTGTACATAGGAGTAGTATTATAGTAGTTATATTCTTGTACATAGGGGGCAGTATTATAGTAGTTATATTCTTGTACATAGGGGCTGTATTATAGTAGTTATATTCTTGTACATAGGGGGCAGTATTATAATAGTTATATTCTTGTATATAGGGGGCAGTATTATAGTAGTTATATTCTTGTACATAGGAGCAGTATTATAGTAGTTATATTCTTGTACATAGGGAGCAGTATTATAGTAGTTATATTCTTGTACATAGGGGGCAGTATTATAGTAGTTATATTCTTGTACATAGGAGCAGTATTATAGTAGTTATATTCTTGTACATAGGGGCAGTATTATAGTAGTTATATTCTTGTACATAGGAGCAGTATTATAGTAGTTATATTCTTGTACATAGGAGCAGTATTATAGTAGTTATATTCTTGTACATAGGGGCAGTATTATAGTAGTTATATTCTTGTACATAGGAGCAGTATTATAGTAGTTATATTCTTGTACATAGGAGCAGTATTATAGTAGTTATATTCTTGTACATAGGGGCAGTATTATAGTAGTTATATTCTTGTACATAGGAGCAGTATTATAGTAGTTATATTCTTGTACATAGGGGCAGTATTATAGTAGTTATATTCTTGTACATAGGAGCAGTATTATAGTAGTTATATTCTTGTACATAGGAGCAGTATTATAGTAGTTATATTCTTGTACATAGGGGCAGTATTATAGTAGTTATATTCTTGTACATAGGAGCAGTATTATAGTAGTTATATTCTTGTACATAGGAGCAGTATTATAGTAGTTATATTCTTGTACATAGGGGCAGTATTATAGTAGTTATATTCTTGTACATAGGAGCAGTATTATAGTAGTTATATTCTTGTACATAGGAGCAGTATTATAGTAGTTATATTCTTGTACATAGGGGAAGTATTATAGTAGTTATATTCTTGTACATAGGAGCAGTATTATAGTAGTTATATTCTTGTACATAGGAGCAGTATTATAGTAGTTATATTCTTGTACATAGGAGCAGTATTATAGTAGTTATATTCTTGTACATAGGGAGCAGTATTATAGTAGTTATATTCTTGTACATAGGGGGCAGTATTATAGTAGTTATATTCTTGTACATAGGAGCAGTATTATAGTAGTTATATTCTTGTACATAGGAGCAGTATTATAGTAGTTATATTCTTGTACATAGGGGCAGTATTATAGTAGTTATATTCTTGTACATAGGGGCAGTATTATACTAGTTATATTCTTGTACATAGGGGCAGTATTATAGTAGTTATATTCTTGTACATAGGGGGCAGTATTATAGTAGTTATATTCTTGTACATAGGGGCTGTATTATAGTAGTTATATTCTTGTACATAGGAGTAGTATTATAGTAGTTATATTCTTGTACATAGGGGGCAGTATTATAGTAGTTATATTCTTGTACATAGGGGCTGTATTATAGTAGTTATATTCTTGTACATAGGGGGCAGTATTATAATAGTTATATTCTTGTACATAGGGGGTAGTATTATAGTAGTTATATTCTTGTACATAGGAGGCAGTATTATAGTAGTTATATTCTTGTACATAGGGCCTATTATTATAGTAGTTATATTCTTGTACATAGGAGCAGTATTATAGTAGTTATATTCTTGTACATATGAGCAGTATTATAGTAGTTATATTCTTGTACATAGGGGGCAGTATTATAGTAGTTATATTTTTGTACATAGGGGCTGTATTATAGTAATTATATTCTTGTACATAGAACCAGTATTATACTAGTTATATTCTTGTACATAGGAGCAGTATTATAGTAGTTATATTCTTGTACATAGAGGCTGTATTATAGTAGTTATATTCTTGTACATAGGGGGCAGTATTATAGTAGCTATATTCTTGTACATAGGAGCAGTATTATAGTAGTTATATTCTTGCACATAGGAGCAGTATTATACTAGTTATATTCTTGTACATAGAGGCAGTATTATAGTAGTTATATTCTTGTACATAGGAGCAGTATTATAGTAGTTATATTCTTGTACATAGGGGCAGTATTATAGTAGTTATATTCTTGTACATAGGGGGCAGTATTATAGTAGTTATATTCTTGTATATAGGAGCAGTATTATAGTAGTTATATTTTTTTACATAGGGGCTGTATTATAGTAATTATATTCTTGTACATAAGGGACAGTATTATAGTAGTTATATTCTTGTACATAGAGGCTGTATTATAGTAGTTATATTCTTGTACATAGGGGGCAGTATTATAGTAGTTATATTCTTGTATATAGGAGCAGTATTATACTAGTTATATTCTTGTACATAGAGGCAGTATTATAGTAGTTATATTCTTGTACATAGGAGCAGTATTATAGTAGTTATATTTTTGTACATATGGGGTAGTATTATAGTAGTTATATTCTTGTACATAGGAAGCAGCATTATAGTAGTTATATTCTTGTATATAGGAGCAGTATTATAGTAGTTATATTCTTGTACATAGGGGCAGTATTATAGTAGTTATATTCTTGTACATAGGGGGTATTATTATAGTAGTTATATTCTTGTACATAGGAGCAGTATTATAGTAGTTATATTCTTGTACATATGAGCAGTATTATAGTAGTTATATTCTTGTACATAGGGGGCAGTATTATAGTAGTTATATTCTTGTACATAGGGGCTGTATTATAGTAGTTATATTCTTGTCCATAAGGGACAGTATTATAGTAGTTATATTCTTGTACATAGAGGCAGTATTATAGTAGTTATATTCTCTTACAAAGGGGGCAGTATTATAGTAGCTATATTCTTGTACATAGAGGCAGTATTATAGTAGTTATGTTCTTTTACATGGGGGCAGTATTATAGTAGTTATATTCTTGTACATAGGGGGCAGTATTATAGTAGTTATATTCTTGTACATAGGAGCAGTATTATAGTAGTTATATTCTTGTACATAGGGGCAGTATTATAGTAGTTATATTCTTGTACATAAGAGCAGTATTATAGTAGTTATATTCTTGTACATAGGGGGCAGTATTATAGTAGTTATATTCTTGTACATAGGGGCAGTATTATAGTAGTTATATTCTTGTACATAGGGGGCAGTATTATAGTAGTTATATTCTTGTACATAGGAGCAGTATTATAGTAGTTATATTCTTGTACATAGGAGCAGTATTATAGTAGATATATTCTTGTACATAGGAGCAGTATTATAGTAGTTATATTCTTGTACATAGGGAGCAGTATTATAGTAGTTATATTCTTGTACATAGGGGGCAGTATTATAGTAGTTATATTCTTGTACATAGGAGCAGTATTATAGTAGTTATATTCTTGTACATAGGAGCAGTATTATAGTAGTTATATTCTTGTACATAGGGGCAGTATTATAGTAGTTATATTCTTGTACATAGGAGCAGTACTATAGTAGTTATATTCTTGTACATAGGAGCAGTATTATAGTAGTTATATTCTTGTACATAGGAGCAGTATTATAGTAGTTATATTCTTGTACATAGGGAGCAGTATTATAGTAGTTATATTCTTGTACATAGGGGGCAGTATTATAGTAGTTATATTCTTGTACATAGGGGGCAGTATTATAGTAGTTATATTCTTGTACATAGGGGGCAGTATTATAGTAGCTATATTCTTGTACATAGGGGGCAGTATTATAGTAGTTATATTCTTGTACATAGGAGTAGTATTATAGTAGTTATATTCTTGTACATAGGGGGCAGTATTATAGTAGTTATATTCTTGTACATAGGGGCTGTATTATAGTAGTTATATTCTTGTACATAGGAGCAGTATTATAGTAGTTATAGTCTTGTACATAATTTGCAGTATTATAGTAGTTATATTCTTGTACATAGGGGCAGTATTATACTAGTTATATTCTTGTACATAGGAGCAGTATTATAGTAGTTATATTCTTGTACATAGGGAGCAGTATTATAGTAGTTATATTCTTGTACATAGGAGTAGTATTATAGTAGTTATATTCTTGTACATAGGGGGCAGTATTATAGTAGTTATATTCTTGTACATAGGGGCTGTATTATAGTAGTTATATTCTTGTACATAGGAGCAGTATTATAGTAGTTATAGTCTTGTACATAATTTGCAGTATTATAGTAGTTATATTCTTGTACATAGGGGCAGTATTATACTAGTTATATTCTTGTACATAGGAGCAGTATTATAGTAGTTATATTCTTGTACATAGGGAGCAGTATTATAGTAGTTATATTCTTGTACATAGGGGGCAGTATTATAGTAGTTATATTCTTGTATATAGGAGCAGTATTATAGTAGTTATATTTTTTTACATAGGGGCTGTATTATAGTAATTATATTCTTGTACATAAGGGACAGTATTATAGTAGTTATATTCTTGTACATAGAGGCTGTATTATAGTAGTTATATTCTTGTACATAGGGGGCAGTATTATAGTAGTTATATTCTTGTATATAGGAGCAGTATTATACTAGTTATATTCTTGTACATAGAGGCAGTATTATAGTAGTTATATTCTTGTACATAGGAGCAGTATTATAGTAGTTATATTCTTGTACATAGGGGCAGTATTATAGTAGTTATATTCTTGTACATATGGGGTAGTATTATAGTAGTTTTATTCTTGTACATAGGAAGCAGTATTATAGTAGTTATATTCTTGTACATAGGGGGTATTATTATAGTAGTTATATTCTTGTACATAGGAGCAGTATTATAGTAGTTATATTCTTGTACATATGAGCAGTATTATAGTAGTTATATTCTTGTACATAGGGGGCAGTATTATAGTAGTTATATTCTTGTACATAGGGGCTGTATTATAGTAGTTATATTCTTGTCCATAAGGGACAGTATTATAGTAGTTATATTCTTGTACATAGAGGCTGTATTATAGTAGTTATATTCTTGTACATAGGGGGCAGTATTATAGTAGTTATATTCTTGTACATAGAGGCAGTATTATAGTAGTTATATTCTCTTACAAAGGGGGCAGTATTATAGTAGCTATATTCTTGTACATAGAGGCAGTATTATAGTAGTTATGTTCTTTTACATAGGGGCAGTATTATAGTAGTTATATTCTTGTACATAGGGGGCAGTATTATAGTAGTTATATTCTTGTACATAGGAGCAGTATTATAGTAGTTATATTCTTGTACATAGGGGCAGTATTATAGTAGTTATATTCTTGTACATAAGAGCAGTATTATAGTAGTTATATTCTTGTACATAGGGGGCAGTATTATAGTAGTTATATTCTTGTACATAGGGGCAGTATTATAGTAGTTATATTCTTGTACATAGGGGGCAGTATTATAGTAGTTATATTCTTGTACATAGGAGCAGTATTATAGTAGTTATATTCTTGTACATAGGAGCAGTATTATAGTAGATATATTCTTGTACATAGGAGCAGTATTATAGTAGTTATATTCTTGTACATAGGGAGCAGTATTATAGTAGTTATATTCTTGTACATAGGGGGCAGTATTATAGTAGTTATATTCTTGTACATAGGAGCAGTATTATAGTAGTTATATTCTTGTACATAGGAGCAGTATTATAGTAGTTATATTCTTGTACATAGGGGCAGTATTATAGTAGTTATATTCTTGTACATAGGAGCAGTATTATAGTAGTTATATTCCTGTACATAGGAGCAGTATTATAGTAGTTATATTCTTGTACATAGGAGCAGTATTATAGTAGTTATATTCTTGTACATAGGGAGCAGTATTATAGTAGTTATATTCTTGTACATAGGGGGCAGTATTATAGTAGTTATATTCTTGTACATAGGGGGCAGTATTATAGTAGTTATATTCTTGTACATAGGGGGCAGTATTATAGTAGCTATATTCTTGTACATAGGGGGCAGTATTATAGTAGTTATATTCTTGTACATAGGAGTAGTATTATAGTAGTTATATTCTTGTACATAGGGGGCAGTATTATAGTAGTTATTTTCTTGTACATAGGGGCTGTATTATAGTAGTTATATTCTTGTACATAGGGAGCAGTATTATAGTAGTTATATTCTTGTACATAATTTGCAGTATTATAGTAGTTATATTCTTGAACATAGGGGCAGTATTATACTAGTTATATTCTTGTACATAGGGGCAGTATTATAGTAGTTATATTCTTGTACATAGGGAGCAGTATTATAGTAGTTATATTCTTGTACATAGGAGCAGTATTATAGTAGTTATATTCCTGTACATAGGAGCAGTATTATAGTAGTTATATTCTTGTACATAGGGGGCAGTATTATAGTAGTTATATTCTTGTACATAGGAGCAGTATTATAGTAGTTATATTCTTGTACATAGGAGCAGTATTATAGTAGTTATATTCCTGTACATAGGAGCAGTATTATAGTAGTTATATTCTTGTACATAGGGGGCAGTATTATAGTAGTTATATTCTTGTACATAGGAGCAGTTTTATAGTAGTTATATTCTTGTACATATGAGCAGTATTATAGTAGTTATATTCTTGTACATAGGGGGCAGTATTATAGTAGTTATATTCTTGTATATAGGAGCAGTATTATAGTAGTTATATTTTTTTACATAGGGGCTGTATTATAGTAATTATATTCTTGTACATAAGGGACAGTATTATAGTAGTTATATTCTTGTACATAGAGGCTGTATTATAGTAGTTATATTCTTGTACATAGGGGGCAGTATTATAGTAGTTATATTCTTGTATATAGGAGCAGTATTATACTAGTTATATTCTTGTACATAGAGGCAGTATTATAGTAGTTATATTCTTGTACATAGGAGCAGTATTATAGTAGTTATATTCTTGTACATATGGGGTAGTATTATAGTAGTTATATTCTTGTACATAGGAAGCAGCATTATAGTAGTTATATTCTTGTATATAGGAGCAGTATTATAGTAGTTATATTCTTGTACATAGGGGCAGTATTATAGTAGTTATATTCTTGTACATAGGGGGTATTATTATAGTAGTTATATTCTTGTACATAGGAGCAGTATTATAGTAGTTATATTCTTGTACATATGAGCAGTATTATAGTAGTTATATTCTTGTACATAGGGGGCAGTATTATAGTAGTTATATTCTTGTACATAGGGGCTGTATTATAGTAGTTATATTCTTGTCCATAAGGGACAGTATTATAGTAGTTATATTCTTGTACATAGAGGCAGTATTATAGTAGTTATATTCTCTTACAAAGGGGGCAGTATTATAGTAGCTATATTCTTGTACATAGAGGCAGTATTATAGTAGTTATGTTCTTTTACATGGGGGCAGTATTATAGTAGTTATATTCTTGTACATAGGGGGCAGTATTATAGTAGTTATATTCTTGTACATAGGAGCAGTATTATAGTAGTTATATTCTTGTACATAGGGGCAGTATTATAGTAGTTATATTCTTGTACATAAGAGCAGTATTATAGTAGTTATATTCTTGTACATAGGGGGCAGTATTATAGTAGTTATATTCTTGTACATAGGGGCAGTATTATAGTAGTTATATTCTTGTACATAGGGGGCAGTATTATAGTAGTTATATTCTTGTACATAGGAGCAGTATTATAGTAGTTATATTCTTGTACATAGGAGCAGTATTATAGTAGATATATTCTTGTACATAGGAGCAGTATTATAGTAGTTATATTCTTGTACATAGGGAGCAGTATTATAGTAGTTATATTCTTGTACATAGGGGGCAGTATTATAGTAGTTATATTCTTGTACATAGGAGCAGTATTATAGTAGTTATATTCTTGTACATAGGAGCAGTATTATAGTAGTTATATTCTTGTACATAGGGGCAGTATTATAGTAGTTATATTCTTGTACATAGGAGCAGTACTATAGTAGTTATATTCTTGTACATAGGAGCAGTATTATAGTAGTTATATTCTTGTACATAGGAGCAGTATTATAGTAGTTATATTCTTGTACATAGGGAGCAGTATTATAGTAGTTATATTCTTGTACATAGGGGGCAGTATTATAGTAGTTATATTCTTGTACATAGGGGGCAGTATTATAGTAGTTATATTCTTATACATAGGGGGCAGTATTATAGTAGCTATATTCTTGTACATAGGGGGCAGTATTATAGTAGTTATATTCTTGTACATAGGAGTAGTATTATAGTAGTTATATTCTTGTACATAGGGGGCAGTATTATAGTAGTTATATTCTTGTACATAGGGGCTGTATTATAGTAGTTATATTCTTGTACATAGGGAGCAGTATTATAGTAGTTATAGTCTTGTACATAATTTGCAGTATTATAGTAGTTATATTCTTGTACATAGGGGCAGTATTATACTAGTTATATTCTTGTACATAGGAGCAGTATTATAGTAGTTATATTCTTGTACATAGGGAGCAGTATTATAGTAGTTATATTCTTGTACATAGGGGGCAGTATTATAGTAGTTATATTCTTGTATATAGGAGCAGTATTATAGTAGTTATATTTTTTTACATAGGGGCTGTATTATAGTAATTATATTCTTGTACATAAGGGACAGTATTATAGTAGTTATATTCTTGTACATAGAGGCTGTATTATAGTAGTTATATTCTTGTACATAGGGGGCAGTATTATAGTAGTTATATTCTTGTATATAGGAGCAGTATTATACTAGTTATATTCTTGTACATAGAGGCAGTATTATAGTAGTTATATTCTTGTACATAGGAGCAGTATTATAGTAGTTATATTCTTGTACATAGGGGCAGTATTATAGTAGTTATATTCTTGTACATATGGGGTAGTATTATAGTAGTTTTATTCTTGTACATAGGAAGCAGTATTATAGTAGTTATATTCTTGTACATAGGGGGTATTATTATAGTAGTTATATTCTTGTACATAGGAGCAGTATTATAGTAGTTATATTCTTGTACATATGAGCAGTATTATAGTAGTTATATTCTTGTACATAGGGGGCAGTATTATAGTAGTTATATTCTTGTACATAGGGGCTGTATTATAGTAGTTATATTCTTGTCCATAAGGGACAGTATTATAGTAGTTATATTCTTGTACATAGAGGCTGTATTATAGTAGTTATATTCTTGTACATAGGGGGCAGTATTATAGTAGTTATATTCTTGTACATAGAGGCAGTATTATAGTAGTTATATTCTCTTACAAAGGGGGCAGTATTATAGTAGCTATATTCTTGTACATAGAGGCAGTATTATAGTAGTTATGTTCTTTTACATAGGGGCAGTATTATAGTAGTTATATTCTTGTACATAGGGGGCAGTATTATAGTAGTTATATTCTTGTACATAGGAGCAGTATTATAGTAGTTATATTCTTGTACATAGGGGCAGTATTATAGTAGTTATATTCTTGTACATAAGAGCAGTATTATAGTAGTTATATTCTTGTACATAGGGGGCAGTATTATAGTAGTTATATTCTTGTACATAGGGGCAGTATTATAGTAGTTATATTCTTGTACATAGGGGGCAGTATTATAGTAGTTATATTCTTGTACATAGGAGCAGTATTATAGTAGTTATATTCTTGTACATAGGAGCAGTATTATAGTAGATATATTCTTGTACATAGGAGCAGTATTATAGTAGTTATATTCTTGTACATAGGGAGCAGTATTATAGTAGTTATATTCTTGTACATAGGGGGCAGTATTATAGTAGTTATATTCTTGTACATAGGAGCAGTATTATAGTAGTTATATTCTTGTACATAGGAGCAGTATTATAGTAGTTATATTCTTGTACATAGGGGCAGTATTATAGTAGTTATATTCTTGTACATAGGAGCAGTATTATAGTAGTTATATTCCTGTACATAGGAGCAGTATTATAGTAGTTATATTCTTGTACATAGGAGCAGTATTATAGTAGTTATATTCTTGTACATAGGGAGCAGTATTATAGTAGTTATATTCTTGTACATAGGGGGCAGTATTATAGTAGTTATATTCTTGTACATAGGGGGCAGTATTATAGTAGTTATATTCTTGTACATAGGGGGCAGTATTATAGTAGCTATATTCTTGTACATAGGGGGCACTATTATAGTAGTTATATTCTTGTACATAGGAGTAGTATTATAGTAGTTATATTCTTGTACATAGGGGGCAGTATTATAGTAGTTATTTTCTTGTACATAGGGGCTGTATTATAGTAGTTATATTCTTGTACATAGGGAGCAGTATTATAGTAGTTATATTCTTGTACATAATTTGCAGTATTATAGTAGTTATATTCTTGTACATAGGGGCAGTATTATACTAGTTATATTCTTGTACATAGGGGCAGTATTATAGTAGTTATATTCTTGTACATAGGGAGCAGTATTATAGTAGTTATATTCTTGTACATAGGGGGCAGTATTATAGTAGTTATATTCTTGTACATAGGAGCAGTTTTATAGTAGTTATATTCTTGTACATAGGGGCAGTATTATAGTAGTTATATTCTTGTACATAGGGGGTAGTATTATAGTAGTTATATTCTTGTACATAGGAGGCAGTATTATAGTAGTTATATTCTTGTACATAGGGGGTATTATTATAGTAGTTATATTCTTGTACATAGGAGCAGTATTATAGTAGTTATATTCTTGTACATATGAGCAGTATTATAGTAGTTATATTCTTGTACATAGGAGCAGTATTATAGTAGTTATATTCTTGTACATAGGAGCAGTATTATAGTAGTTATATTCTTGTACATAGGAGCAGTATTATAGTAGTTATATTCTTTTACATAGGGAGCAGTATTATAGTAGTTATATTCTTGTACATAGGGGGCAGTATTATAGTAGTTATATTCTTGTACATAGGGGGCAGTATTATAGTAGTTATATTCTCTTACAAAGGGGGCAGTATTATAGTAGCTATATTCTTGTACATAGAGGCAGTATTATAGTAGTTATATTCTTTTACATAGGGGCAGTAATATAGTAGTTATATTCTTGTACATAGGGGCAGTATTATAGTAGTTATATTCTTCTACATAGGGGGCAGTATTATAGTAGTTATATTCTTGTACATAGGGGCAGTATTATAGTAGTTATATTCCTGTACATAGGGGCAGTATTATAGTAGTTATATTCTTGTACATAGGGGGCAGTATTATAGTAGTTATATTCTTGTACATAGGGGGCAGTATTATAGCAGTTATATTCTTGTACATAGGGGCACTATTATAGTAGTTATATTCTTGTACATAGAGAGCAGTATTATAGTAGTTATATTCTTGTACATAGGGGGCAGTATTATAGTAGTTATATTCTTGTACATAGGGGCACTATTATAGTAGTTATATTCTTGTACATAGAGAGCAGTATTATAGTAGTTATATTCTTGTACATAGGAGCAGTGTTATAGTAGTTATATTCTTGTACATAGGGGGCAGTATTATAGTAGTTATATTCTTGTACATAGGGGCAGTATTATAGTAGTTATATTCTTGTACACAGGGGCAGTATTATAGTAGTTATATTCTTGTACATAGGGGGCAGTATTATAGTAGTTATATTCTTGTACATAGGAGCAGTATTATAGTAGTTATATTCTTGTACATAGGGAGCAGTATTATAGTAGTTATATTCTTGTACATAGGGGGCAGTATTATAGTAGTTATATTCTTGTACATAGGGGGCAGTAATATAGTAGTTATATTCTTGTACATAGGGGGCAGTATTATAGTAGCTATATTCTTGTACATAGGGGGCAGTATTATAGTAGTTATATTCTTGTACATAGGAGTAGTATTATAGTAGTTATATTCTTGTACATAGGGGGCAGTATTATAGTAGTTATATTCTTGTACATAGGGGCTGTATTATAGTAGTTATATTCTTGTACATAGGGGCAGTATTATAGCAGTTATATTCTTGTACATAGGGGCTGTATTATAGTAGTTATATTCTTGTACATAGGGGGCAGTATTATAGTAGTTATATTCTTGCACATAGGAGCAGTATTATACTAGTTATATTCTTGTACATAGAGGCAGTATTATAGTAGTTATATTCTTGTACATAGGAGCAGTATTATAGTAGTTATATTCTTGTACATAGGGGGCAGTATTATAGTAGTTATATTCTTGTACATAGGAGCAGTATTATAGTAGTTATATTCTTGTACATAGGGGGCAGTATTATAGTAGTTATATTCTTGTACATAGGGGCTGTATTATAGTAGTTATATTCTTGTACATAGGGGGCAGTATTATAGTAGTTATATTCTTGCACATAGGAGCAGTATTATACTAGTTATATTCTTGTACATAGAGGCAGTATTATAGTAGTTATATTCTTGTACATAGGGGCAGTATTATAGTAGTTATATTCTTGTACATAGGAGTAGTATTATAGTAGTTATATTCTTGTACATAGGGGGCAGTATTATAGTAGTTATATTCTTGTACATAGGGGCTGTATAATAGTAGTTATATTCTTGTACATAGGGGGCAGTATTATAGTAGTTATATTCTTGCACATAGGAGCAGTATTATACTAGTTATATTCTTGTACATAGAGGCAGTATTATAGTAGTTATATTCTTGTACATAGGAGCAGTATTATAGTAGTTATATTCTTGTACATAGGGGGCAGTATTATAGTAGTTATATTCTTGTACATAGGAGCAGTATTATAGTAGTTATATTCTTGTACATAGGGGCAGTATTATAGTAGTTATATTCTTGTACATAAGAGCAGTATTATAGTAGTTATATTCTTGTACATAGGGGGCAGTATTATAGTAGTTATATTCTTGTACATAGGGGCAGTATTATAGTAGTTATATTCTTGTACATAGGGGGCAGTATTATAGTAGTTATATTCTTGTACATAGGAGCAGTATTATAGTAGTTATATTCTTGTACATAAGGGACAGTATTATAGTAGTTATATTCTTGTACATAGAGGCTGTATTATAGTAGTTATATTCTTGTACATAGGGGGCAGTATTATAGTAGTTATATTCTTGTACATAGGAGCAGTATTATACTAGTTATATTCTTGTACATAGAGGCAGTATTATAGTAGTTATATTCTCTTACAAAGGGGGCAGTATTATAGTAGCTATATTCTTGTACATAGAGGCAGTATTATAGTAGTTATGTTCTTTTACATAGGGGCAGTATTATAGTAGTTATATTCTTGTACATAGGGGGCAGTATTATAGTAGTTATATTCTTGTACATAGGAGCAGTATTATAGTAGTTATATTCTTGTACATAGGGCCTATTATTATAGTAGTTATATTCTTGTACATAGGAGCAGTATTATAGTAGTTATATTCTTGTACATATGAGCAGTATTATAGTAGTTATATTCTTATACATAGGAAGCAGTATTATAGTAGTTATATTCTTGTACATAGGGGGCAGTATTATAGTAGTTATATTCTTGTATATAGGAGCAGTATTATAGTAGTTATATTTTTTTACATAGGGGCTGTATTATAGTAATTATATTCTTGTACATAAGGGACAGTATTATAGTAGTTATATTCTTGTACATAGAGGCTGTATTATAGTAGTTATATTCTTGTACATAGGGGGCAGTATTATAGTAGTTATATTCTTGTACATAGGGGGCAGTATTATAGTAGTTATATTCTTGTATATAGGAGCAGTATTATACTAGTTATATTCTTGTACATAGAGGCAGTATTATAGTAGTTATATTCTTGTACATAGGAGCAGTATTATAGTAGTTATATTCTTGTACATAGGAGCAGTATTATAGTAGTTATATTCTTGTACATATGGGGTAGTATTATAGTAGTTATATTCTTGTACATAGGAGCAGTATTATAGTAGTTATATTCTTGTACATAGGAGCAGTATTATAGTAGTTATATTCTTGTACATAGGAGCAGTATTATAGTAGTTATATTCTTGTACATATGGGGTAGTATTATAGTAATTATATTCTTGTACATAAGGGACAGTATTATAGTAGTTATATTCTTGTACATAGGGGGCAGTATTATAGTAGTTATATTCTTGTATATAGGAGCAGTATTATACTAGTTATATTCTTGTACATAGAGGCAGTATTATAGTAGTTATATTCTTGTACATAGGAGCAGTATTATAGTAGTTATATTCTTGTACATAGGAGCAGTATTATAGTAGTTATATTCTTGTACATATGGGGTAGTATTATAGTAGTTATATTCTTGTACATAGGAGCAGTATTATAGTAGTTATATTCTTGTACATATGGGGTAGTATTATAGTAGTTATATTCTTGTACATAGGAAGCAGCATTATAGTAGTTATATTCTTGTACATAGGGGGTATTATTATAGTAGTTATATTCTTGTACATAGGAGCAGTATTATAGTAGTTATATTCTTGTACATATGAGCAGTATTATAGTAGTTATATTCTTGTACATAGGGGGCAGTATTATAGTAGTTATATTCTTGTACATAGGGGCTGTATTATAGTAGTTATATTCTTGTCCATAAGGGACAGTATTATAGTAGTTATATTCTTGTACATAGAGGCTGTATTATAGTAGTTATATTCTTGTACATAGGGGGCAGTATTATAGTAGTTATATTCTTGTACATAGAGGCAGTATTATAGTAGTTATATTCTCTTACAAAGGGGGCAGTATTATAGTAGCTATATTCTTGTACATAGAGGCAGTATTATAGTAGTTATGTTCTTTTACATAGGGGCAGTATTATAGTAGTTATATTCTTGTACATAGGGGGCAGTATTATAGTAGTTATATTCTTGTACATAGGAGCAGTATTATAGTAGTTATATTCTTGTACATAGGGGCAGTATTATAGTAGTTATATTCTTGTACATAAGAGCAGTATTATAGTAGTTATATTCTTGTACATAGGGGGCAGTATTATAGTAGTTATATTCTTGTACATAGGGGCAGTATTATAGTAGTTATATTCTTGTACATAGGGGGCAGTATTATAGTAGTTATATTCTTGTACATAGGAGCAGTATTATAGTAGTTATATTCTTGTACATAGGAGCAGTATTATAGTAGATATATTCTTGTACATAGGAGCAGTATTATAGTAGTTATATTCTTGTACATAGGGAGCAGTATTATAGTAGTTATATTCTTGTACATAGGGGGCAGTATTATAGTAGTTATATTCTTGTACATAGGAGCAGTATTATAGTAGTTATATTCTTGTACATAGGAGCAGTATTATAGTAGTTATATTCTTGTACATAGGGGCAGTATTATAGTAGTTATATTCTTGTACATAGGAGCAGTACTATAGTAGTTATATTCTTGTACATAGGAGCAGTATTATAGTAGTTATATTCTTGTACATAGGAGCAGTATTATAGTAGTTATATTCTTGTACATAGGGAGCAGTATTATAGTAGTTATATTCTTGTACATAGGGCGCAGTATTATAGTAGTTATATTCTTGTACATAGGGGGCAGTATTATAGTAGTTATATTCTTGTACATAGGGGGCAGTATTATAGTAGCTATATTCTTGTACATAGGGGGCAGTATTATAGTAGTTATATTCTTGTACATAGGAGTAGTATTATAGTAGTTATATTCTTGTACATAGGGGGCAGTATTATAGTAGTTATATTCTTGTACATAGGGGCTGTATTATAGTAGTTATATTCTTGTACATAGGGAGCAGTATTATAGTAGTTATATTCTTGAACATAATTTGCAGTATTATAGTAGTTATATTCTTGTACATAGGGGCAGTATTATACTAGTTATATTCTTGTACATAGGGCAGTATTACAGTAGTTATATTCTTGTACATAGGGAGCAGTATTATAGTAGTTATATTCTTGTACATAGGGGGCAGTATTATAGTAGTTATATTCTTGTATATAGGAGCAGTATTATAGTAGTTATATTTTTTTACATAGGGGCTGTATTATAGTAATTATATTCTTGTACATAAGGGACAGTATTACAGTAGTTATATTCTTGTACATAGGAGCAGTATTATAGTAGTTATATTCTTGTACATAGAGGCTGTATTATAGTAGTTATATTCTTGTACATAGGGGGCAGTATTATAGTAGTTATATTCTTGTATATAGGAGCAGTATTATACTAGTTATATTCTTGTACATAGAGGCAGTATTATAGTAGTTATATTCTTGTACATAGGAGCAGTATTATAGTAGTTATATTCTTGTACATAAGGGCAGTATTATAGTAGTTATATTCTTGTACATAGGGGGTATTATTATAGTAGTTATATTCTTGTACATAGGAGCAGTATTATAGTAGTTATATTCTTGTACATATGAGCAGTATTATAGTAGTTATATTCTTGTACATAGGGGGCAGTATTATAGTAGTTATATTCTTGTACATAGGGGCTGTATTATAGTAGTTATATTCTTGTCCATAAGGGACAGTATTATAGTAGTTATATTCTTGTACATAGAGGCTGTATTATAGTAGTTATATTCTTGTACATAGGGGGCAGTATTATAGTAGTTATATTCTTGTACATAGAGGCAGTATTATAGTAGTTATATTCTCTTACAAAGGGGGCAGTATTATAGTAGCTATATTCTTGTACATAGAGGCAGTATTATAGTAGTTATGTTCTTTTACATAGGGGCAGTATTATAGTAGTTATATTCTTGTACATAGGGGGCAGTATTATAGTAGTTATATTCTTGTACATAGGAGCAGTATTATAGTAGTTATATTCTTGTACATAGGGGCAGTATTATAGTAGTTATATTCTTGTACATAAGAGCAGTATTATAGTAGTTATATTCTTGTACATAGGGGGCAGTATTATAGTAGTTATATTCTTGTACATAGGGGCAGTATTATAGTAGTTATATTCTTGTACATAGGGGGCAGTATTATAGTAGTTATATTCTTGTACATAGGAGCAGTATTATAGTAGTTATATTCTTGTACATAGGAGCAGTATTATAGTAGATATATTCTTGTACATAGGAGCAGTATTATAGTAGTTATATTCTTGTACATAGGAGCAGTATTATAGTAGTTATATTCTTGTACATAGGGGGCAGTATTATAGTAGTTATATTCTTGTACATAGGGGGCAGTATTATAGTAGTTATATTCTTGTACATAGGAGCAGTATTATAGTAGTTATATTCTTGTACATAGGAGCAGTATTATAGTAGTTATATTCTTGTACATAGGGACAGTATTATAGTAGTTATATTCTTGTACATAGGGGCAGTATTATAGTAGTTATATTCTTGTACATAGGAGCAGTATTATAGTAGTTATATTCCTGTACATAGGAGCAGTATTATAGTAGTTATATTCTTGTACGTAGGAGCAGTATTATAGTAGTTATATTCTTGTACATAGGGAGCAGTATTATAGTAGTTATATTCTTGTACATAGGGGGCAGTATTATAGTAGTTATATTCTTGTACATAGGGGGCAGTATTATAGTAGTTATATTCTTGTACATAGGGGGCAGTATTATAGTAGCTATATTCTTGTACATAGGGGGCAGTATTATAGTAGTTATATTCTTGTACATAGGAGTAGTATTATAGTAGTTATATTCTTGTACATAGGGGGCAGTATTATAGTAGTTATATTCTTGTACATAGGGGGCAGTATTATAGTAGTTATATTCTTGTATATAGGAGCAGTATTATACTAGTTATATTCTTGTACATAGAGGCAGTATTATAGTAGTTATATTCTTGTACATAGGAGCAGTATTATAGTAGTTATATTCTTGTACATAGGAGCAGTATTATAGTAGTTATATTCTTGTACATAGGGGCAGTATTATAGTAGTTATATTCTTGTACATATGGGGTAGTATTATAGTAGTTATATTCTTGTACATAGGAAGCAGTATTATAGTAGTTATATTCTTGTACATAGGGGCAGTATTATAGTAGTTATATTCTTGTACATAGGAGCAGTATTATAGTAGTTATATTCTTGTACATAGGAGCAGTATTATAGTAGTTATATTCTTGTACATAGGGGCAGTATTATAGTAGTTATATTCTTGTACATATGGGGTAGTATTATAGTAGTTATATTCTTGTACATAGGAAGCAGTATTATAGTAGTTATATTCTTGTACATAGGGGGTATTATTATAGTAGTTATATTCTTGTACATAAGGGCAGTATTATAGTAGTTATATTCTTGTACATAGGGGCAGTATTATAGTAGTTATATTCTTGTACATAGGAGCAGTATTATAGTAGTTATATTCTTGTACATAGGGGCAGTATTATAGTAGTTATATTCTTGTACATATGGGGTAGTATTATAGTAGTTATATTCTTGTACATAGGAAGCAGTATTATAGTAGTTATATTCTTGTACATAGGTGGTATTATTATAGTAGTTATATTCTTGTACATAGGAGCAGTATTATAGTAGTTATATTCTTGTACATATGAGCAGTATTATAGTAGTTATATTCTTGTACATAGGGGGCAGTATTATAGTAGTTATATTCTTGTACATAGGGGCTGTATTATAGTAGTTATATTCTTGTCCATAAGGGACAGTATTATAGTAGTTATATTCTTGTACATAGAGGCTGTATTATAGTAGTTATATTCTTGTACATAGGGGGCAGTATTATAGTAGTTATATTCTTGTACATAGGGGGCAGTATTATAGTAGTTATATTCTCTTACAAAGGGGGCAGTATTATAGTAGTTATGTTCTTTTACATAGGGGCAGTATTATAGTAGTTATATTCTTGTACATAGGGGCAGTATTATAGTCGTTATATTCTTGTACATAGGGGCAGTATTATAGTAGTTATATTCTTGTACATAGGGGCAGTATTATAGTAGTTATATTCTTGTACATAGGAGCAGTATTATAGTAGTTATATTCTTGTACATAGGGGGCAGTATTATAGTAGTTATATTCTTGTACATAGGAGCAGTATTATAGTAGTTATATTCCTGTACATAGGAGCAGTATTATAGTAGTTATATTCTTGTACATAGGGGGCAGTATTATAGTAGTTATATTCTGGTACGTAGGGGGCAGTATTATAGTGGGAAAAACTAAATATAGAAGTAGGGGCGCTGGTAGGCTAGCTCAGTAGATCTGCTGCAAGTGGTGTGTGTCACCATAGACCACTATGTAAAGAAAATCAAATGTAAAAAACCACTGCGCTAGTATACTGAGAAGGATTTGATTATAAATGGAAGAGTAAACAATAATGGATATAAATTGTTATTTTATTTTATTATAAATCACTCTTATAAAACGTTCTAGATGCATGTTTGCATATGTGACACCCCAGGGGTCTGGTTGCCACAGTGATAGAGATGTTATGTCTGAGAGCAGGTGGGAGGTCTCTTGGTCAGGGATCCTATGCATGCCACACCTCCTGCCCAGTCCTGGGAGGGGAAGAACTTCCCCTATATAAACCTAGGGCTGAGGCAGGGTTAGTGAGTAGAGAAGAAGTAGAGACAGAGAAGAGAAGCAGCATAGGAAGAAACAACAGGAGCTCTGTGGGAGCAGTGCTACAAGGAGTCAGGGGCTGGCAGCTGCAGAGCTCGCCCTGACTGAGAAGCTTTCTTACCGGACCCGGAGTCCGAGGCTGTGGGGACTAATCTTTACCCAGCAGCAGAAACCGCCCGGCAGGGGATTTCAGGTCCTCTGGCCAAGAAACCCGAAGGCACGGTCACACGCGTGGGACCAGCACCGCCGTCGTGGAGCGGACGCCATTAGAAGGCCCCGAGTCACCGGCCATACGGGTGAGCACCACACGGTACACTCAGGGACGTGGGCTACTTTTACCCGCCTCTAGCAAGGTAGCCAGAAGAGTACAGTTAGTTGGGAAGGCCTACAACTCCGCCTGGCCAGGGGAGATCCCATCTGCTCAAGGACTGACCAGGCCCCAATCACTAGCCAATACTCCGGGAGGGTCTATCTTTGTCACCAGTAAAGACCCTGAACTACACCGTACCGTCTCCGAGTGGTTCCTGCTACCCCCATCATCCACGTCGGTTGCCCTGAGGCCATACCCCTCCCGTTGGGGGTTATACTATCACGCTGCACAATCCTACCACCGGCCTCAGCGGTCTGCCCTGCAGCAGCAGCTCCTTAGCTGTACTCAACGGGTGGCGTAGTCGTCCAACATCTACCACTGATACAGCGCCACTTAGTCTGACTCCCTGGGCACGGACCGGATCACCGCCACGAGACTACAACCCTCAAGAGATCCGGCTCCGGGTAAGCACCCGCGTGCGTAACGCAGCGCGACCACGGCCCAGGGTCGCGTCAACTTTTGGCGTAGTCAGCAGGATTTCGTGCCCGCAACCACCGGGTACTGCGTGCCTGAAAAAGACTGTTCAAACTTACCTGTGGTGAAGATTCCCGCCATCCGGCGCCATCTTCCGCTTCCTTCCCGCCATCGGTGGAGTTTTCCCGCCATCCGGCGCCATCCTCGGCCTTCTTCCCTCCATCCGTGGAGTTTTCCAGCCATTGGACGCCATCTTGAGGACGCCGCGCGGGAAGAAGAGGGGCGTGGACTCCGAAAGCGCGCGAGAACTGAAGCCCCGCCTCACGTCCGGACGTTGCGTAAGGTCCTGGAAGGAGCCCAGCAGACGCCGACGTCACAGGAGCGCGACAGAAGGTCCTCAACCCTGACGATCCACTGCGGAGCCGCGGCCTACGGAAGAGGATCATCGCAAGGTAGGCCACGGTCCACTAGGGGGGAGAAGGATGTCGGATACGGAGGAAAGCTTCACCGCTTCAACCCCCGCCAGCGCCACCGCTGTTGCGGTCATGCCTTTCACCATGCCCTATATCCCGGGGGCAGCCTGGCTACCCCAGTACTCAGGGGAGTCACATACCCTGCATGACTTTAGAGAAAAGCTGGATAGCCTCTTCCAGGTGTACCCCCTCACAGAGGAGCAAAAAGTGAGCATCCTGGTGGCCCAATTAACCGGGGCAGCCCAAAGGGAGGTAAAGTCCTGGCCACCTGGGGGGAGGACTGTCGCAGGGATACTAACCCGGCTGAGGGACACCTTTGATACCCGCACCTCAGCCGAGATCAAGCTTAGATTCTACGGGTGCAAACAGCGGGCACATGAGAGTATAAGGGACTATGCCCTGAACCTACAAGAGGCCCTGAGAGCCATTAAGCAGACCGACCCTGACGGCGTGGGAGACGAGGACAGGCTGTTGACTGAACAATTTATAGAGGGTTTATATTGCAATGCCCACCGAACCCAGTTGCGGGCAATGGCCTTACAGGACCCTCATCTGGGATTTGCACAGTTCAAGGACAGAGCCATCCGGGTGCTCCGAGAACCGGCACCAGGTGGCGTTGTGACCCACAGACGCCCCACTACCACTTACCACCAGGAGGCGGCACCCTTGTCGGCAGGGCCTGTGGGAGCTGATGCGCAGGCTTTGAACAATGACCCGGCTCCAGACCTGCACCATCAGGTCCAAGAGCTAGCTAAAAGCGTTGCTGCGCTAACCCGAACTGTGCAGTCTTTACAGGTTTCCACTCCAGGGAAGATCCAGCTGGCATCCGGACCGGAGGACATCCCGTGGCGTCGACCAAGGAGGACCCCACCGGCCAGAGGAAGACCCAGCGACCGATACAACGAGGACGGACGACCCATCTGCCGCCGCTGCAATCAACCCGGACATATGGCAAGGTACTGTCCTTTAAACTGGCACAACCTGGGGTAGAGGGCCAACCCCCAGGAAAAAGATCACCAGGCCCATCGAACTGGCGCGACAAATATGTGGGAGGACGTCCAGTCTTACCCGTGGTACTGGATGGCATTCCTATGAGTGCCCTACTGGACACCGGGTCACAGGTCACCACCATCCCGTACGTGCTCTTCAAGCAGTACTGGAATGACTCGGATATCACCCGCTACCCTGACGACGACTTGAGTATCATCGCCAGCAATGGTCAGCCCGTGCCACAGATTGGATTTAAAGAGGTGACCATTAAAATCGGTAGAGTCGAACTGGCAGCACAGGGACTGATCATTGTAGACATTGACAAACACGAGAGTCACCCAAAGATAACTCTAGGAACTAATGTAATTGAAAATTGTCTTGCAGAGGTGATTTTCCTTTTACAGCAGGTTGCCAAGAACGCCAGCTCCGGCCAGCAGCGAGTGCTCCAGAAAGAGATCCGGGCACTGATGCGACGGCAACAGGTGGAACTCTCCGGTGGTGAGATTGGTAGCGTGAGAATGTGTGACCCTTTCCCTATTGCCATGCCCCCGAAAAGTGAAATGATGATTTGGTGCCGGGCAGCTATTGGTCTGAGAGGTAGAGATTACCAGGCAATGGTAGAACCAGTTTACTCGGACAGTAGGCCCACCATTTTGACAGCACGGGGGGTGGTCAATGTACGCCATGGGAGGGTGCCCGTTCGCATAATAAATATCGGGAAGAGGGAAGTGTACCTGCCCCGGTATGCCACGCTAGCCAAATTGTATACCATCAATCAAGATTCCATACAGTCCGTAGAACCCTTGCCTCCATCTTCCCCGGAGGAAGGTAACGGCTCTCAGAAAACAATGGAGGACTGGTGTCAGCAACTACATTTGGGTACTGACTCCACTCCCTCACACCAGAAACAGGGAGTCTATCGGGTGGTTCAAGAGTACGAGAGAGTGTTTAGTAAACACCCGTTAGACTTCGGGCGAGTCAAGGGGGTAGAACACCACATCCCCACGGGAGACCATCCTCCCATAAAAGAGAGGTATCGACCCGTACCCCCTGCACACTACCAACACGCCAAGGGGATGCTTAGAGACATGAAGGAGGCTGGGGTGATCAGGGATAGCTGTAGCCCCTGGGCAGCTCCACTAGTCCTAGTCAAAAAGAAAGACAACACCATGAGGATGTGTGTAGATTACCGGAAAATCAACCGTATCACACACAAGGATGCGTACCCCTTACCAAGGATAGAGGAGTCTTTGGCTGCTTTAAGATCTGCTAACTTCTTCTCTACCTTGGATCTCACTAGTGGGTACTGGCAGGTTCCTGTAGCAGAGGCGGACCGGGAGAAGACCGCATTCACCACCCCGATGGGACTTAGCGAGTTTACCTGCATGCCGTTCGGACTCTGCAACGCACCAGGAACCTTCCAATGATTAATGGAGTGCTGTCTGGGCCACAGAAACTTCGAGACAGTCCTGCTGTACCTGGACGATGTCATCGTATATTCCAAGACATATGAGGACCACCTGAAACACCTGGCGGAAGTGTTCGAAGCTCTGGCAAGCTACGGCCTAAAGGTGAAACCCTCCAAGTGTCACCTCCTGAAACCAAAGGTGCAGTACCTGGGACACGTGGTGAGCGCTGATGGAGTGGCTCCCGACCCTGATAAGATCACCGCAATTAAGGAATGGCCAAGTCCCTCCAGTGTAAAGGAAGTGCGGCAGTTCCTCGGGTTGGTAGGCTATTACCGCAGATTCATCCCCGGTTTCACCAAAAAGGCAGCTCCTATGCAGGACCTCCTGATAGGCCAGTCCCGGAAGGCCAAGAACCAGAAGCCACCCTTCAGATGGGAGAAGTTAGAAGAAGAGTCCTTCCGCCAGCTGAAGATGGCCCTCACGGGGGATGAAATCCTGGCGTACCCTGATTACAGCCAGCCCTTTATCCTCTACACCGACGCAAGTAACATCGGGCTAGGAGCCGTACTGTCCCAGATCCAGCAGGGGAAAGAACGAGTAATCGCTTACGCCAGTCGAAAACTGCGACCCACCGAAAGAAACCCTGAGAATTACAGCTCATTTAAGCTAGAGTTCCTGGCAGTGGTGTGGGCAGTCACCGAACGCTTTAAGCACTACCTCGCTTCTTCCCGGTTCACCGTGTACACGGATAACAACCCGTTGACACACCTGGACACGGCAAGACTCGGTGCCCTAGAGCAGAGATGGATGGCCCGTCTGTCCAACTACGAGTTCACAATCAAATACCGGGCAGGACGCTCCAATACCAACGCGGACGCCCTGTCCAGGATGCCAAACCTACCGGACGTAGGAGAAGATCCAGAGGGACTGGAAGAAGTCGAACTCCCCGCGTTCCACCGTCATGGGACTATCCAGTATTCCCATCGGGTAAGGAGTAAGCAAGCTGCTACGTTTAACCCCTTGCCTCACTACAACTGGGAGGAAACGCAAGACAGTGACCCTGCCGTCCGACTGGTGAAGGAGATGCTGACTCGGCCAGAGGCTCGCCTTGACCCAGACGCTCCGGAGGAAGCCAAGCAACTATGGGCTGAGAAGAGTCGACTGTTCCTTTACAAGGGGAAGTTGTGCCGCCGAATGGTTAACTCCCGGACGCATGAACTAATCTGGCAAGTAGTGGTGCCACGAAGAGACGCAGCCGTGGTGATGGAGGCATACCACGACGGGGCTGGACACTTCGGATGGAAGAAGCTGGAGTTCCTGCTGCGCGAGCGGTTCCACTGGGTAGGCATGAGGGGAACCATCGAGAGGTGGTGCAGAGACTGTGGCCCGTGCAACCTAAGAAGGAAGGACCGTGCCAGCCAGAAGACTCCCCTGCAGTCCATCGTCACCCGGCAGCCGTTGGAACTGGTAGCCTTGGATCATGTAAAACTGACCCCAAGCAGAAGTGGCTACGTCTACGCACTAACCATCGTGGATCACTACTCCCGGTTCTTGGTTGTCGTCCCCGTCAAGGACTTAACAGCTCGAACAGCAGCTAGAGCCTTCCAGCAGCATTTCTGCCGTCCACACGGGTACCCGGACCAAGTGTTGACAGACCAGGGACCTGCCTTTGAAGCGGAGGTCTTCCAAGAATTCTGCACTCTGTATGGCTGCCGGAAGATAAGGACGACACCCTATCATCCGCAAACTAATGGACTTTGTGAGAAAATGAACCAGGTGGTGATAGATCTTCTGAAAACATTGCCCCTGGAAGAACGCAGTCTGTGGCCTGAGAGGCTGCCCGACCTAGTGGACCTATACAACCACATCCCGGTAGGTTCCACCAACTGTACCCCGGCTTACCTGATGAGGGCAAGACCTGGTAAGCTACCTGTTGACCTGGAGATGGGAGTCCTGACACCCGAGGACACTTCACCAGAAGCAGACTGGGACACAGAGAGGCAGCAGCAGTACCGGAAAGTACAGGAGAGCGTGGAGCGAAGTCTCTGTCAGGCTAGGGAAAGACAAGAGAAAACTTACAACCAGTATGCTCCCGCTGTTCCCCTGGTACCCAGAGAGCAGGTCTTGAAGAGGAAGAGACGGCTCCACAAGTTGGACGACCAGTGGGAGAAGGACCCGTACACCGTACTGCCCTCAAGCCACGACAACCCAAAGGTCTGTACCATCAGTAAAGACGGATGGGAAACCACAGCCATTGTATCCCGGGATCACCTGAAGAAGTGTCCCGAACAGCTACAGAACCCAGAAGGAGAGCAAGAAGACCCTCGACCCGTAGAGGAAAGGGAAGATATGGTTAGTACTGTGCTCGGAGACTTCCCTCGGTCCTGGACTCAAGTCAATGGTGCAGTTGTGGTACCCGTACTCACCTTCCTCCAACCAGCATCCCAAGCACCTACGGAGCAACAGGTAGAGCTGGAAGAACAGCCGGTCCAGGAGGCAGCAGACTCCACACAAACAGAACAGGAGGATCAACCCTCTGCTCATAGTGAGCCTGCCGTACCCCTAGTGAGCCAAGGAGCCCGTAGACAGCTGCCCAGTTTACCCTTGACAGCTCCTACACCCTGTAGTTCGGGGCCAGACAGTCAGCTCCGTAGGTCCACTAGGGCCACTAGAGGCCAGTTACCCGCACGTTGGAGGATTTGAAGTGTTTAAATTGTTTTATTTGTGGTCATCTGTCTGTTACTTGTAAAGAATTATGTGTTTCTAGTTATTTTTAGGAGTCCTTGGTGGATTTACCGGGAATCCTTGTACAATTAGTTGGAGCGTAACCCAGGATGGACTAAAAGACTGTTAAGGACTCGGGGCAGGACAGACCCCTACCTGGTTACGTCTCCCTGTTTTGGTGAAATGGACACCTTTGTTTTCTTCAAAGACTGCACCCGGTTGCGGACACGCCGTAACCATCTTCATGTGTTTTTCTTATTGTATTATTATTGTTTATACCTTGTTATGTTTTTCTAAAAATATGTTTAGTCCCGGAGTACTAAATTTCACTAGGGGGGAATGTGAAACCCCAGGGGTCTGGTTGCCACAGTGATAGAGATATTACGTCTGAGAGCAGGTGGGAGGTCTCTTGGTCAGGGATCCTATGCATGCCACACCTCCTGCCCAGTCCTGGGAGGGGAAGAACTTCCCCTATATAAACCTAGGGCTGAGGCAGGGTTAGTGAGTAGAGAAGAAGTAGAGACAGAGAAGAGCAGCAGATATAGGAGAAGAACATCAGGAGCTCTGTGGGAGCAGTGCTACAAGGAGTCAGGGGCTGGCAGCTGCAGAGCTCGCCCTGACTGAGAAGTTATCACCGGACCCGGAGTCCGAGGCTGTGGGGACTAACTCCTATCCAGCAGCAGAAACCGACCGGCAGGGGATTGCAGGTCCTCTGGCCCAGAAACCCGAAGGCACGGTCACACGCGTGGGACCAGCACCGCCGTCGTGGAGCGGAAGCTACTAGAAGGCCCCGAGTCACCGGCCATACGGGTGAGCACCACACGGTACACTCAGGGACGTGGGCTACTTATACCCGCCTCTAGCAAGGTAGCCGGAAGAGTATCGTTAGTTTGGGAGGCCTACAACTCCGCCTGGCCAGGGGAGATCCCATCTGCTCAAGGACTGACCAGGCCCCGTTCACTAGCAAGTACTCCGGGAGGGTCTATCGTTGTTACCAGTAAAGACCCTGAATTACACCGCACCGTCTCTGAGTGGTTCCTGCTACCCCCATCATCCACGTCGGTTGCCCTGAGGCCATACCCCTCCCGTTGGGGGTTATACTATCACGCTGCACAATCCTACCACCGGCCTCAGCGGTCTGCCCTGCAGCGGCAGCTCCTTAGCTGTACTCAACGGGTGGCGTAGTCGTCCAACATCTACCGCTAATACAGCACCACTTAGTCTGACTCCCTGGGCACGGACCAGATCACCGCCACGAGACTACAACCCTCAAGAGATCCGGCTCCGGGTAAGCTCCCGCGTGCGCAACGCAGCGCGACACCGGCCCAGGGGCGCGTCACATACAATGAAGGGTTAAAAGTGGAATGACTGGTAAGTCCTCCAGGGATCCAGAGCTTTTGGGACCTGTAATGGAATAGATAAGGACTAAAATTACTGACCTGTATTAAGTGGATTGGATATAGAGCTACTGTGCATGTATTTACCTGGGATGGCAGGAAGATCGTTAGGAGATGAAGAGGATAATATGTACAGAAGGGTATGGACTTCTAGTTAGATAGAATGTAGAAATGGGTGCTGTAATAAAAGAATTAACATTAGATCGCAAGCTATATCTAGTCTTGATTTGAAGTGAATCTATTAAGATGGCTTACAAGAAGAACATGATTCTATATATGGTTATAATCCCCAACTGGACGAATATATGGTTCTGTGGAGTTATAGAGGCTTGGTACTATTATGGATAGCTGGTAGAGTGTGTAATATGAATGCACAAACAATAGTAAAGGTTATATTAAAAATGCACAATATATAGAGCTCATTAAAGTACTCACTAGAGTAGGGGGTTTACCTGATAAAGAACAATTTAGTTAGTGAGTTAACAAGGACCTAGTCTGGTTTTATACTGGTCCTGTAGAGATGGGCAACCCGTTTGATGGATGGTTGTGCCTGGCAATTGAACTCTAGATCAGAGGGAGTATCAGTGGGTATTCATTGCCAGCTGGTAGCTGGTACAAATATCTGGTGGGGAAGTAATGGTATGTAGTTAATATAAGGACATGTAGATAAATAAATAAATAAATAAATAGAGCGAGGTTTATATAAACGATATAGGGAGAAAAACCTTGTGTATACTCAAATGCAGAGAGCAGCACCCGTTAGTGATACAGTTCAATACCTTAATAGTTGACTCGAGCGTTTGGAAATAGGCATACAAGTGTCCAGGGGTTGTAGAATAGCTCCGTGGAAGGCTCTGTGTTCTCTCCGTTGATCTCCTACTGGATGGAGGAGGAGAAATGCAGGAGGAGGTGGTATGTGTCATTTAGGGGGCAGTATTATAGTAGTTATATTCTTGTACATAGGGGCAGTATTATAGTAGTTATATTCTTGTACATAGGGGCAGTATTATAGAAGTTATATTCTTGTACATAGGGGCAGTATTATAGTAGTTATATTCTTGTACATAGGGGGCTGTATTATAGTAGTTATATTCTTGTACATAGGAGCAGTATTATAGTAGTTATATTCTTGTATATAGGGGCAGTATTATAGCAGTTATATTCTTGTACATAGGGGCAGTATTATAGCAGTTATATTCTTGTATATAGGGGGCAGTATTATAGTAGTTATATTCTTGTACATAGGGGCAGTATTATAGTAGTTATATTCTTGTACATAGGGAGCAGTATTATAGTAGTTATATTCTTGTACATAGGGGACAGTATTATAGTAGTTATATTCTTGTACATAGGGGCAGTATTATAGCTGTAATATACTTGTACATAGGGAGCAGTATTATAGTAGTTATATTCTTGTACATAGGAGGCAGTATTATAGTAGTTATATTCCTGTACATAGGAGCAGTATTATAGTAGTTATATTCTTGTACATAGGGGCAGTATTATAGTAGTTATATTCCTGTACATAGGAGCAGTATTATAGTAGTTATATTCTTGTACATAGGGGCAGTATTATAGTAGTTATATTCCTGTACATAGGAGCAGTATTATAGTAGTTATATTCTTGTACATAGGGGCAGTATTATAGTAGTTATATTCCTGTACATAGGAGCAGTATTATAGTAGTTATATTCTTGTACACAGGGGCAGTATTATAGTAGTTATATTCCTGTACATAGGAGCAGTATTATAGTAGTTATATTCTTGTACATAGGGGGCAGTATTATAGTAGTTATATTCTTGTACATAGGGGCAGTATTATAGTAGTTATATTCCTGTACATAGGAGCAGTATTATAGTAGTTATATTCTTGTACATAGGGGGCAGTATTATAGTAGTTATATTCTTGTACATAGGGGGCAGTATTATAGTAGTTATATTCTTGTACATAGGGGGCAGTATTATAGTAGTTATATTCTTGTACTTATGGGGCAGTATTATAGTAGTTATATTCTTGTACATAGGGGCAGTATTATAGTAGTTATATTCTTGTACATAGGAGGCAGTATTATAGTAGTTCTATTCTTGTACATAGGAGGCAGTATTATAGTAGTTATATTCTTGTACATAGGAGCAGTATTATAGTAGTTATATTCTTGTACACAGGGGGCAGTATTATAGTAGTTATATTCTTGTACATAGGGGGCAGTATTATAGTAGTTATATTCTTGTACATAGGAGCAGTATTATAGTAGTTATATTCTTGTACATAGGAGCAGTATTATAGTAGTTATATTCTTGTACATAGGGGCAGTATTATAGCAGTTATATTCTTGTACATAGGGAGCAGTATTATAGCAGTTATATTCTTGTACATAGGGGCAGTATTATAGTAGCTATATTCTTGTACATAGGGGCAGTATTATAGTAGTTATATTCTTGTACATAGGGAGCAGTATTATAGCAGTTATATTCTTGTACATAGGGGCAGTATTATAGTAGTTATATTCTTGTATATAGGGGCAGTATTATAGTAGTAATATTTACTTGTGCCGCTCTCCAGCCATTCGTGGAACAACCTGCTTATATTACAGTCTAATATTCCACATTTTGTTCCCCAGTCCTGACGTCCAGCTGCCATGTTTCTGTTCCCCTGTTCATATGTTTTCATACATAGTTGTGTCCTGTCCTTGCTTCTATGTAAAAGGTCTGTTTTTTGGCCACACATCTTGCATGAAGACCACTTCTGCCCAGAATTCTTCGATCACTATTGGTGTAGCTGGTCCCACTGTTTTCTGCCAGTTCTGAGCTTATGGAGATACTCTGACTTTAAAGGGCAGTAATCATGACGTGTCCTTCATCTGCTGCTTGGCCGATCACTGCATCTCTGGTCTTCATTATTGCCTGTTTCTTTGTGCCACCAATGCTGAGAAATACAGGCAGATATTTACCCATCATAACATACCATCAGGGAGATGTTATAAAAAGATAGAAGGATCTGCACAAGCCACATACACAGAAGATCTGGGGCCAGTTCTCCAAGATGTTTGGAACAACCATTTTCCATAACCTGTGTACAAGTGATGAGAAGACGTGATGGAAGCAACGGGTGGTCACCAGATACTGATGTTTGGAGGCATGGAGACAACAGAGGCCTGAGAGAATGAGAATCCATAGAGGTGTTGTGGGGCGGTGGTAACAAAAGCTGGACGCGTGGGTGGCATCATGAGTGGTCTTCATGTGAACAGATTGGTGGCCAAGGAAAAGTCAGCAGAGGTAGACGGATATCTTGACTTCAGCAAAGCATCTGACAATGTATCTCGCACCATCCATACTGAAAAAATGACCAACTATGGAATGGATAAGGCAACTGTTAGGTGGATTCATAACTGGCTCAGTGATCTGACCCAAAGACTGGTCATAAATGGTGGCACATCCAATTGGAAGAATGTCTCAAGTGGGGACCACAAGGCTCTGTCCTGGGCCCTGTGTTTATTAATGATTTAGATGAAGGAATTGAGGGTAAACTGATTAAATTTGCTGATTACACAAAGCTAGGAGGGATAGCTAATAATAGAGAAGAGACAGAGAGGATTCAGAAAGATCTAAACAAGCTGGAACTGTGGGCAGCAAGTAACAGAATGGTTTATAACAGGGAGAAAAGTAAAGTACTACATCTGGATAAGAAAAATGAAAAAGCATATACAGAATGGGAGGAATAGAGCTAAGCAACAGTACATGTGAAAAAGACTTGGGTATACTAATAGATCACAGACTGCACAGGAGTCAACAGTGTGATGCAGCAGCAAAAAGGCAAATACAGTTCTGGGATGTATGAAGAGAAGCATCAAGTCTAGATAACGTGAAGTCATTATCCCCTCTACTCCTCCTTGGTCAGACCTCATCTGGATACTGTGTTCAGTTCTGGGAGGTATTAGGAGAAGCACAGAGTCTAGATCACGTGAAGTCATTATCCCCTCTACTCCTCCTTGGTCAGACCTCATCTGGATACTGTGTCCAGTTCTGGGAGGTATTAGGAGAAGCATAGAGTTTAGATCACGTGAAGTCATTATCCCCTCTACTCCTCCTTGGTCAGACCTTATCTGGATACTGTGTCCAGTTCTGGGAGGTATTAGGAGAAGCATAGAGTCTAGATCACGTGAAGTCATTATCCTCCTCTACTCCTCCTTGGTCAGACCTCATCTGGATACTGTGTCCAGTTCTGGGAGGTATTAGGAGAAGCATGGAGTTTAGATCACGTGAAGTCATTATCCCCTCTACTCCTCCTTGGTCAGACCTCATCTGGATACTGTGTCCAGTTCTGGGAGGTATTAGGAGAAGCATAGAGTCTAGATCACGTGAAGTCATTATCCTCCTCTACTCCTGCTTGGTCAGACCTCATCTGGATACTGTGTTCAGTTCTGGGAGGTATTAGGAGAAGCATAGAGTCTAGATCACGTGAAGTCATTATCTCCTCTACTCCTCCTTGGTCAGACCTCATCTGGATACTGTGTCCAGTTCTGGGAGGTATTAGGAGAAGCATAGAGTCTAGATCATGTGAAGTAATTATCCTCCTCTACTCCTCCTTGGTCAGACCTCATCTGGATACTGTGTCCAGTTCTGGGAGGTATTAGGAGAAGCATAGAGTCTAGATCACGTGAAGTAATTATCCCTTCTACTCCTCCTTGGTCAGACCTCATCTGGATACTGTATCCAGTTCTGTGATGTATTAGGAGAAGCATCGAGTCTAGATCACGTGAAGTAATTATCCACTCTACTCCTCCTTGGTCAGACCTCATCTGGATACTGTGTCCAGTTCTGGGAGGTATTAGGAGAAGCATACAGTCTAGATCACGTGAAGTCATTATCCCCTCTACTCCTCCTTGGTCAGACCTCATCTGGATACTGTGTCCAGTTCTGGGAGGTATTAGGAGAAGCATAGAGTCTAGATCACGTGAAGTCATTATCCCCCTCTACTCCTCCTTGGTCAGACCTCATCTGGATACTGTGTCCAGTTCTGGGAGGTATTAGGAGAAGCATAGAGTCTAGATCACGTGAAGTCAATATCCCCTCTACTTCTCTTTGGTCAGATCTCATCTGGATACTGTGTCCAGTTCTGGGAGGTATTAGGAGAAGCATAGAGTCTAGATCACGTGAAGTCATTATCCCCCTCTATTCCTCCTTGGTCAGACCTCATCTGGATACTGTGTCCAGTTCTGGGAGGTATTAGGAGAAGCATAGAGTCTAGATCACATGAAGTAATTATCCCCTCTACTCCTCCTTGGTCAGACCTCATCTGGATACTGTGTCCAGTTCTGGGAGGTATTAGGAGAAACATCGAGTCTAGATCACGTGAAGTCATTATCTCCTCTACTCCTCCTTGGTCAGACCTCATCTGGATACTGTGTCCAGTTCTGGGAGGTATTAGGAGAAGCATAGAGTCTAGATCACGTGAAGTCATTATACCCTCTACTCCTCCTTGGTCAGACCTCATCTGGATACTGGGTCCAGTTCTGGGAGGTATTAGGAGTAGCATAGAGTCTAGATCACGTGAAGTCATTATCCCTCTACTCCTCCTTGGTCAGACCTCATCTGGATACTGTGCCCAGTTCTGGGAGGTATTAGGAGAAGCATAGAGTCTAGATCACGTGAAGTCATTATCCCCTCTAATCCTCCTTGGTCAGACCTCATCTGGATACTGTGTCCAGTTCTGGGAGGTATTAGGAGAAGCATAGAGTCTAGATCACGTGAAGTAATTATCCCCCTCTACTCCTCCTTGGTCAGACCTCATCTGGATACTGTGTCCAGTTCTGGGAGGTATTAGGAGAAGCATCGAGTCTAGATCACGTGAAGTCATTATCCCCCTCTACTCCTCCTTGGTCAGACCTCATCTGGATACTGCGTCCAGTTCTGGGAGGTATTAGAAGAAGCATAGAGTCTAGATCACGTGAAGTCATTATCCCCTCTACTCCTCCTTGGTCAGACCTCATCTGGATACTGTGTCCAGTTCTGGGAGGTATTAGGAGAAGCATAGAGTCTAGATCACGTGAAGTCATTATCCCCTCTACTCCTCTTTGGTCAGACCTCATCTGGATACTGTGTCCAGTTCTGGGAGGTATTAGGAGAAGCATAGAGTCTAGATCACGTGAAGTCATTATCTCCTCTACTCCTCCTTGGTCAGACCTCATCTGGATACTGTGTCCAGTTCTGGGAGGTATTAGGAGAAGCATAGAGTCTAGATCACGTGAAGTCATTATCCCCCTCTACTCCTCTTTGGTTAGACCTCATCTGGATACTGTATCCAGTTCTGGGAGGTATTAGGAGAAGCATAGAGTCTAGATCACGTGAAGTCATTATCCCCTCTACTCCTCTTTGGTCAGACCTCATCTGGATACTGTGTCCAGTTCTGGGAGGTATTAGGGAAGCATAGAGTCTAGATCACGTGAAGTCATTATCCCCTCTACGCCTCTTTGGTCAGACTTCATCTGGATACTGTGTCCAGTTCTGGGAGGTATTAGGAGAAGCATAGAGTCTAGATCACGTGAAGTCATTATCTCCTCTACTCCTCCTTGGTCAGACCTCATCTGGATACTGTGTCCAGTTCTGGGAGGTATTAGGAGAAGCATAGAGTCTAGATCACGTGAAGTCATTATCCCCCTCTACTCCTCCTTGGTCAGACCTCATCTGGATACTGTGTCCAGTTCTGGGAGGTATTAGGAGAAGCATAGAGTCTAGATCACGTGAAGTAATTATCCCCTCTACTCCTCCTTGGTCAGACCTCATCTGGATACTGTGCCCAGTTCTGGGAGGTATTAGGAGAAGCATCGAGTCTAGATCACGTGAAGTCATTATCCCCTCTACTCCTCCTTGGTCAGACCTCATCTGGATACTGTGTCCAGTTCTGGGAGGTATTAGGAGAAGCATAGAGTCTAGATCACGTGAAGTAATTATCCCCTCTACTCCTCTTTGGTCAGACCTCATCTGGATACTGTGTCCAGATCTGGGAGGTATTAGGAGAAGCATAGAGTCTAGATCACGTGAAGTAATTATCCCCTCTACTCCTCTTTGGTCAGACCTCATCTGGATACTGTGTCCAGTTCTGGGAGGTATTAGGAGAAGCATAGAGTCTAGATCACGTAAAGTCATTATCCCCTCTACTCCTCCTTGGTCAGACCTCATCTGGATACTGTGTCCAGTTCTGGGAGGTATTAGGAGAAGCATAGAGTCTAGATCATGTGAAGTCATTATCCTCCTCTACTCCTCCTTGGTCAGACCTCATCTGGATACTGTGCCCAGTTCTGGGAGGTATTAGGAGAAGCATAGAGTCTAGATCACGTGAAGTCATTATCTCCCTCTACTCCTCCTTGGTCAGACCTCATCTGGATACTGTGTCCAGTTCTGGGAGGTATTAGGAGAAGCATAGAGTCTAGATCACGTGAAGTCATTATCTCCCTCTACTCCTCCTTGGTCAGACCTCATCTGGATACTGTGTCCAGTTCTGGGAGGTATTAGGAGAAGCATCGAGTCTAGATCACGTGAAGTCATTATCCCCCTCTACTCCTCCTTGGTCAGACCTCATCTGGATACTGTGTCCAGTTCTGGGAGGTATTAGGAGAAGCATAGAGTCTAGATCAAGTGAAGTCATTATCCCCTCTACTCCTCCTTGGTCAGACCTCATCTGGATACTGTGTCCAGTTCTGGGAGGTATTAGGAGAAGCATAGAGTCTAGATCACGTGAAGTCATTATCCCCTCTACTCCTCTTTGGTCAGACCTCATCTGGATACTGTGTCCAGTTCTGGGAGGTATTAGGAGAAGCATAGAGTCTAGATCACGTGAAGTCATTATCCCCTCTACTCCTCCTTGGTCAGACCTCATCTGGATACTGTGTCCAGTTCTGGGAGGTATTAGGAGAAGCATAGAGTCTAGATCACGTGAAGTCATTATCCCCCTCTACTCCTCTTTGGTTAGACCTCATCTGGATACTGTGTCCAGTTCTGGGAGGTATTAGGAGAAGCATAGAGTCTAGATCACGTGAAGTCATTATCCCCTCTACTCCTCCTTGGTCAGACCTCATCTGGATACTGTGTCCAGTTCTGGGAGGTATT
Organism: Phyllobates terribilis; assembly: GCF_046119375.1. NCBI lineage: Eukaryota > Metazoa > Chordata > Amphibia > Anura > Dendrobatidae > Phyllobates > Phyllobates terribilis. The sequence goes on along the minus strand of NW_027362774.1, from coordinate 36,538,811 downwards.
AGGAGAAGCATAGAGTCTAGATCACGTGAAGTCATTATCCCCTCTACTCCTCCTTGGTCAGACCTCATCTGGATACTGTGTCCAGTTCTGGGAGGTATTAGGAGAATCATAGAGTCTAGATCACGTGAAGTCATTATCCCCTCTACTCCTCTTTGGTCAGACCTCATCTGGATACTGTGTCCAGTTCTGGGAGGTATTAGGAGAAGCATAGAGTCTAGATCACGTGAAGTCATTATCCCCTCTACTCCTCCTTGGTCAGACCTCATCTGGATACTGTGTCCAGTTCTGGGAGGTATTAGGAGAAGCATAGAGTCTAGATCATGTGAAGTCATAATCCCCCTCTACTCCTCTTTGGTTAGACCTCATCTGGATACTGTGTCCAGTTCTGGGAGGTATTAGGAGAAGCATAGAGTCTAGATCACGTGAAGTCATTATCCCCTCTACTCCTCTTTGGTCAGACCTCATCTGGATACTGTGTCCAGTTCTGGGAGGTATTAGGAGAAGCATAGAGTCTAGATCACGTGAAGTCATTATCCCCTCTACTCCTCTTTGGTCAGACCTCATCTGGATACTGTGTCCAGTTCTGGGAGGTATTAGGAGAAGCATAGAGTCTAGATCACGTGAAGTCATTATCTCCTCTACTCCTCCTTGGTCAGACCTCATCTGGATACTGTGTCCAGTTCTGGGAGGTATTAGGAGAAGCATCGAGTCTAGATCACGTGAAGTCATTATCCCCCTCTACTCCTCCTTGGTCAGACCTCATCTGGATACTGTGTCCAGTTCTGGGAGGTATTAGGAGAAGCATAGAGTCTAGATCACGTGAAGTAATTATCTCCCTCTACTCCTCTTTGGTCAGACCTCATCTGGATACTGTGTCCAGTTCTGGGAGGTATTAGGAGAAGCATAGAGTCTAGATCACGTGAAGTAATTATCCCCCTCTACTCCTCCTTGGTCAGACCTCATCTGGATACTGTGTCCAGTTCTGGGAGGTATTAGGAGAAGCATAGAGTCTAGATCACGTGAAGTCATTATCCCCTCTACTCCTCTTTGGTCAGACCTCATCTGGATACTGTGTCCAGTTCTGGGAGGTATTAGGAGAAGCATAGAGTCTAGATCACGTGAAGTCATTATCCCCTCTACTCCTCCTTGGTCAGACCTCATCTGGATACTGTGTCCAGTTCTGGGAGGTATTAGGAGAAGCATAGAGTCTAGATCACGTGAAGTCATTATCCCCTCTACTCCTCCTTGGTCAGACCTCATCTGGATACTGTGTCCAGTTCTGGGAGGTATTAGGAGAAGCATAGAGTCTAGATCACGTGAAGTCATTATCCCCCTCTACTCCTCTTTGGTTAGACCTCATCTGGATACTGTGTCCAGTTCTGGGAGGTATTAGGAGAAGCATAGAGTCTAGATCACGTGAAGTCATTATCCCCTCTACTCCTCCTTGGTCAGACCTCATCTGGATACTGTGTCCAGTTCTGGGAGGTATTAGGAGAAGCATAGAGTCTAGATCACGTGAAGTCATTATCCCCTCTACTCCTCCTTGGTCAGACCTCATCTGGATACTGTGTCCAGTTCTGGGAGGTATTAGGAGAATCATAGAGTCTATATCACGTGAAGTCATTATCCCCTCTACTCCTCTTTGGTCAGACCTCATCTGGATACTGTGTCCAGTTCTGGGAGGTATTAGGAGAAGCATAGAGTCTAGATCACGTGAAGTCATTATCCCCTCTACTCCTCCTTGGTCAGATCTCATCTGGATACTGTGTCCAGTTCTGGGAGGTATTCGGAGAAGTATAGAGTCTAGATCACGTGAAGTCATTATCCCCTCTACTCCTCCTTGGTCAGACCTCATCTGGATACTGTGTCCATTTCTGGGAGGTATTAGGAGAAGCATAGAGTCTAGGTCACGTGAAGTCATTATCCTCCTCTACTCCTCCTTGGTCAGACCTCATCTGGATACTGTGTCCAGTTCTGGGAGGTATTAGGAGAAGCATAGAGTTTAGATCACGTGAAGTCATTATCCCCTCTACTCCTCCTTGGTCAGACCTTATCTGGATACTGTGTCCAGTTCTGGGAGGTATTAGGAGAAGCATAGAGTCTAGATCACGTGAAGTCATTATCCTCCTCTACTCCTCCTTGGTCAGACCTCATCTGGATACTGTGTCCAGTTCTGGGAGGTATTAGGAGAAGCATGGAGTTTAGATCACGTGAAGTCATTATCCCCTCTACTCCTCCTTGGTCAGACCTCATCTGGATACTGTGTCCAGTTCTGGGAGGTATTAGGAGAAGCATAGAGTCTAGATCACGTGAAGTCATTATCCTCCTCTACTCCTGCTTGGTCAGACCTCATCTGGATACTGTGTTCAGTTCTGGGAGGTATTAGGAGAAGCATAGAGTCTAGATCACGTGAAGTCATTATCTCCTCTACTCCTCCTTGGTCAGACCTCATCTGGATACTGTGTCCAGTTCTGGGAGGTATTAGGAGAAGCATAGAGTCTAGATCATGTGAAGTAATTATCCTGCTCTACTCCTCCTTGGTCAGACCTCATCTGGATACTGTGTCCAGTTCTGGGAGGTATTAGGAGAAGCATAGAGTCTAGATCACGTGAAGTAATTATCCCTTCTACTCCTCCTTGGTCAGACCTCATCTGGATACTGTATCCAGTTCTGTGATGTATTAGGAGAAGCATCGAGTCTAGATCACGTGAAGTAATTATCCACTCTACTCCTCCTTGGTCAGACCTCATCTGGATACTGTGTCCAGTTCTGGGAGGTATTAGGAGAAGCATACAGTCTAGATCACGTGAAGTCATTATCCCCTCTACTCCTCCTTGGTCAGACCTCATCTGGATACTGTGTCCAGTTCTGGGAGGTATTAGGAGAAGCATAGAGTCTAGATCACGTGAAGTCATTATCCCCCTCTACTCCTCCTTGGTCAGACCTCATCTGGATACTGTGTCCAGTTCTGGGAGGTATTAGGAGAAGCATAGAGTCTAGATCACGTGAAGTCAATATCCCCTCTACTTCTCTTTGGTCAGATCTCATCTGGATACTGTGTCCAGTTCTGGGAGGTATTAGGAGAAGCATAGAGTCTAGATCACGTGAAGTCATTATCCCCCTCTATTCCTCCTTGGTCAGACCTCATCTGGATACTGTGTCCAGTTCTGGGAGGTATTAGGAGAAGCATAGAGTCTAGATCACATGAAGTAATTATCCCCTCTACTCCTCCTTGGTCAGACCTCATCTGGATACTGTGTCCAGTTCTGGGAGGTATTAGGAGAAACATCGAGTCTAGATCACGTGAAGTCATTATCTCCTCTACTCCTCCTTGGTCAGACCTCATCTGGATACTGTGTCCAGTTCTGGGAGGTATTAGGAGAAGCATAGAGTCTAGATCACGTGAAGTCATTATACCCTCTACTCCTCCTTGGTCAGACCTCATCTGGATACTGGGTCCAGTTCTGGGAGGTATTAGGAGTAGCATAGAGTCTAGATCACGTGAAGTCATTATCCCTCTACTCCTCCTTGGTCAGACCTCATCTGGATACTGTGCCCAGTTCTGGGAGGTATTAGGAGAAGCATAGAGTCTAGATCACGTGAAGTCATTATCCCCTCTAATCCTCCTTGGTCAGACCTCATCTGGATACTGTGTCCAGTTCTGGGAGGTATTAGGAGAAGCATAGAGTCTAGATCACGTGAAGTAATTATCCCCCTCTACTCCTCCTTGGTCAGACCTCATCTGGATACTGTGTCCAGTTCTGGGAGGTATTAGGAGAAGCATCGAGTCTAGATCACGTGAAGTCATTATCCCCCTCTACTCCTCCTTGGTCAGACCTCATCTGGATACTGCGTCCAGTTCTGGGAGGTATTAGAAGAAGCATAGAGTCTAGATCACGTGAAGTCATTATCCCCTCTACTCCTCCTTGGTCAGACCTCATCTGGATACTGTGTCCAGTTCTGGGAGGTATTAGGAGAAGCATAGAGTCTAGATCACGTGAAGTCATTATCCCCTCTACTCCTCTTTGGTCAGACCTCATCTGGATACTGTGTCCAGTTCTGGGAGGTATTAGGAGAAGCATAGAGTCTAGATCACGTGAAGTCATTATCCCCTCTACTCCTCCTTGGTCAGACCTCATCTGGATACTGTGTCCAGTTCTGGGAGGTATTAGGAGAAGCATAGAGTCTAGATCACGTGAAGTCATTATCCCCCTCTACTCCTCTTTGGTTAGACCTCATCTGGATACTGTATCCAGTTCTGGGAGGTATTAGGAGAAGCATAGAGTCTAGATCACGTGAAGTCATTATCCCCTCTACTCCTCTTTGGTCAGACCTCATCTGGATACTGTGTCCAGTTCTGGGAGGTATTAGGGAAGCATAGAGTCTAGATCACGTGAAGTCATTATCCCCTCTACGCCTCTTTGGTCAGACTTCATCTGGATACTGTGTCCAGTTCTGGGAGGTATTAGGAGAAGCATAGAGTCTAGATCACGTGAAGTCATTATCTCCTCTACTCCTCCTTGGTCAGACCTCATCTGGATACTGTGTCCAGTTCTGGGAGGTATTAGGAGAAGCATAGAGTCTAGATCACGTGAAGTCATTATCCCCCTCTACTCCTCCTTGGTCAGACCTCATCTGGATACTGTGTCCAGTTCTGGGAGGTATTAGGAGAAGCATAGAGTCTAGATCACGTGAAGTAATTATCCCCTCTACTCCTCCTTGGTCAGACCTCATCTGGATACTGTGCCCAGTTCTGGGAGGTATTAGGAGAAGCATCGAGTCTAGATCACGTGAAGTCATTATCCCCTCTACTCCTCCTTGGTCAGACCTCATCTGGATACTGTGTCCAGTTCTGGGAGGTATTAGGAGAAGCATAGAGTCTAGATCACGTGAAGTAATTATCCCCTCTACTCCTCTTTGGTCAGACCTCATCTGGATACTGTGTCCAGATCTGGGAGGTATTAGGAGAAGCATAGAGTCTAGATCACGTGAAGTAATTATCCCCTCTACTCCTCTTTGGTCAGACCTCATCTGGATACTGTGTCCAGTTCTGGGAGGTATTAGGAGAAGCATAGAGTCTAGATCAAGTGAAGTCATTATCCCCTCTACTCCTCCTTGGTCAGACCTCATCTGGATACTGTGTCCAGTTCTGGGAGGTATTAGGAGAAGCATAGAGTCTAGATCACGTGAAGTCATTATCCCCTCTATTCCTCTTTGGTCAGACCTCATCTGGATACTGTGTCCAGTTCTGGGAGGTATTAGGAGAAGCATAGAGTCTAGATCACGTGAAGTCATTATCCCCTCTACTCCTCCTTGGTCAGACCTCATCTGGATACTGTGTCCAGTTCTGGGAGGTATTAGGAGAAGCATAGAGTCTAGATCACGTGAAGTCATTATCCCCCTCTACTCCTCTTTGGTTAGACCTCATCTGGATACTGTGTCCAGTTCTGGGAGGTATTAGGAGAAGCATAGAGTCTAGATCACGTGAAGTCATTATCCCCTCTACTCCTCCTTGGTCAGACCTCATCTGGATACTGTGTCCAGTTCTGGGAGGTATTAGGAGAAGCATAGAGTCTAGATCACGTGAAGTCATTATCCCCTCTACTCCTCCTTGGTCAGACCTCATCTGGATACTGTGTCCAGTTCTGGGAGGTATTAGGAGAATCATAGAGTCTAGATCACGTGAAGTCATTATCCCCTCTACTCCTCTTTGGTCAGACCTCATCTGGATACTGTGTCCAGTTCTGGGAGGTATTAGGAGAAGCATAGAGTCTAGATCACGTGAAGTCATTATCCCCTCTACTCCTCCTTGGTCAGACCTCATCTGGATACTGTGTCCAGTTCTGGGAGGTATTAGGAGAAGCATAGAGTCTAGATCATGTGAAGTCATAATCCCCCTCTACTCCTCTTTGGTTAGACCTCATCTGGATACTGTGTCCAGTTCTGGGAGGTATTAGGAGAAGCATAGAGTCTAGATCACGTGAAGTCATTATCCCCTCTACTCCTCTTTGGTCAGACCTCATCTGGATACTGTGTCCAGTTCTGGGAGGTATTAGGAGAAGCATAGAGTCTAGATCACGTGAAGTCATTATCCCCTCTACTCCTCTTTGGTCAGACCTCATCTGGATACTGTGTCCAGTTCTGGGAGGTATTAGGAGAAGCATAGAGTCTAGATCACGTGAAGTCATTATCTCCTCTACTCCTCCTTGGTCAGACCTCATCTGGATACTGTGTCCAGTTCTGGGAGGTATTAGGAGAAGCATCGAGTCTAGATCACGTGAAGTCATTATCCCCCTCTACTCCTCCTTGGTCAGACCTCATCTGGATACTGTGTCCAGTTCTGGGAGGTATTAGGAGAAGCATAGAGTCTAGATCACGTGAAGTAATTATCTCCCTCTACTCCTCTTTGGTCAGACCTCATCTGGATACTGTGTCCAGTTCTGGGAGGTATTAGGAGAAGCATAGAGTCTAGATCACGTGAAGTAATTATCCCCCTCTACTCCTCCTTGGTCAGACCTCATCTGGATACTGTGTCCAGTTCTGGGAGGTATTAGGAGAAGCATAGAGTCTAGATCACGTGAAGTCATTATCTCCCTCTACTCCTCCTTAGTCAGACCTCATCTGGATACTGTGTTCAGTTCTGGGAGGTATTAGGAGAAGCATCGAGTCTAGATCACATGAAGTCATTATCCCCCTCTACTCCTCCTTGGTCAGACCTCATCTGGATACTGTGTCCAGTTCTGGGAGGTATTAGGAGAAGCATAGAGTCTAGATCACGTGAAGTCATTATCTCCCTCTACTCCTCCTTGGTCAGACCTCATCTGGATACTGTGTCCAGTTCTGGGAGGTATTAGGAGAAGCATCGAGTCTAGATCACGTGAAGTCATTATCCCCCTCTACTCCTCCTTGGTCAGACCTCATCTGGATACTGCGTCCAGTTCTGGGAGGTATTAGGAGAAGCATAGAGTCTAGATCACGTGAAGTCATTATCCCCTCTACTCCTCCTTGGTTAGACCTCATCTGGATACTGTGTCCAGTTCTGGGAGGTATTAGGAGAAGCATAGAGTCTAGATCACGTGAAGTCATTATCCCCTCTACTCCTCTTTGGTCAGACCTCATCTGGATACTGTGTCCAGTTCTGGGAGGTATTAGGAGAAGCATAGAGTCTAGATCACGTGAAGTCATTATCCCCTCTACTCCTCCTTGGTCAGACCTCATCTGGATACTGTGTCCAGTTCTGGGAGGTATTAGGAGAAGCATAGAGTCTAGGTCACGTGAAGTCATTATCCTCCTCTACTCCTCCTTGGTCAGACCTAATCTGGATACTGTGCCCAGTTCTGGGAGGTATTAGGAGAAGCATAGAGTCTAGATCACGTGAAGTCATTATCTCCCTCTCCTCCTCCTTGGTCAGACCTCATCTGGATACTGTGTCCAGTTCTGGGAGGTATTAGGAGAAGCATAGAGTCTAGATCACGTGAAGTCATTATCTCCCTCTACTCCTCCTTGGTCAGACCTCATCTGGATACTGTGTCCAGTTCTGGGAGGTATTAGGAGAAGCATCGAGTCTAGATCACGTGAAGTCATTATCCCCCTCTACTCCTCCTTGGTCAGACCTCATCTGGATACTGTGTCCAGTTCTGGGAGGTATTAGGAGAAGCATAGAGTCTAGATCACGTGAAGTCATTATCCCCTCTACTCCTCCTTGGTCAGACCTCATCTGGATACTGTGTCCAGTTCTGGGAGGTATTAGGAGAAGCATAGAGTCTAGATCACGTGAAGTCATTATCCCCTCTACTCCTCTTTGGTCAGACCTCATCTGGATACTGTGTCCAGTTCTGGGAGGTATTAGGAGAAGCATAGAGTCTAGATCACGTGAAGTCATTATCCCCTCTACTCCTCCTTGGTCAGACCTCATCTGGATACTGTGTCCAGTTCTGGGAGGTATTAGGAGAAGCATAGAGTCTAGATCACGTGAAGTCATTATCCCCCTCTACTCCTCTTTGGTTAGACCTCATCTGGATACTGTGTCCAGTTCTGGGAGGTATTAGGAGAAGCATAGAGTCTAGATCACGTGAAGTCATTATCCCCTCTACTCCTCCTTGGTCAGACCTCATCTGGATACTGTGTCCAGTTCTGGGAGGTATTAGGAGAAGCATAGAGTCTAGATCACGTGAAGTCATTATCCCCTCTACTCCTCCTTGGTCAGACCTCATCTGGATACTGTGTCCAGTTCTGGGAGGTATTAGGAGAATCATAGAGTCTAGATCACGTGAAGTCATTATCCCCTCTACTCCTCTTTGGTCAGACCTCATCTGGATACTGTGTCCAGTTCTGGGAGGTATTAGGAGAAGCATAGAGTCTAGATCACGTGAAGTCATTATCCCCTCTACTCCTCCTTGGTCAGACCTCATCTGGATACTGTGTCCAGTTCTGGGAGGTATTAGGAGAAGCATAGAGTCTAGATCATGTGAAGTCATTATCCCCCTCTACTCCTCTTTGGTTAGACCTCATCTGGATACTGTGTCCAGTTCTGGGAGGTATTAGGAGAAGCATAGAGTCTAGATCACGTGAAGTCATTATCCCCTCTACTCCTCTTTGGTCAGACCTCATCTGGATACTGTGTCCAGTTCTGGGAGGTATTAGGAGAAGCATAGAGTCTAGATCACGTGAAGTCATTATCCCCTCTACTCCTCTTTGGTCAGACCTCATCTGGATACTGTGTCCAGTTCTGGGAGGTATTAGGAGAAGCATAGAGTCTAGATCACGTGAAGTCATTATCTCCTCTACTCCTCCTTGGTCAGACCTCATCTGGATACTGTGTCCAGTTCTGGGAGGTATTAGGAGAAGCATCGAGTCTAGATCACGTGAAGTCATTATCCCCCTCTACTCCTCCTTGGTCAGACCTCATCTGGATACTGTGTCCAGTTCTGGGAGGTATTAGGAGAAGCATAGAGTCTAGATCACGTGAAGTAATTATCTCCCTCTACTCCTCTTTGGTCAGACCTCATCTGGATACTGTGTCCAGTTCTGGGAGGTATTAGGAGAAGCATAGAGTCTAGATCACGTGAAGTCATTATCCCCCTCTACTCCTCCTTGGTCAGACCTCATCTGGATACTGTGTCCAGTTCTGGGAGGTATTAGGAGAAGCATAGAGTCTAGATCACGTGAAGTCATTATCTCCCTCTACTCCTCCTTGGTCAGACCTCATCTGGATACTGTGTCCAGTTCTGGGAGGTATTAGGAGAAGCATCGAGTCTAGATCACGTGAAGTCATTATCCCCCTCTACTCCTCCTTGGTCAGACCTCATCTGGATACTGTGTCCAGTTCTGGGAAGTATTAGGAGAAGCATAGAGTCTAGATCACGTGAAGTCATTATCTCCCTCTACTCCTCCTTGGTCAGACCTCATCTGGATACTGTGTCCAGTTCTGGGAGGTATTAGGAGAAGCATCGAGTCTAGATCACGTGAAGTCATTATCCCCCTCTACTCCTCCTTGGTCAGACCTCATCTGGATACTGCGTCCAGTTCTGGGAGGTATTAGGAGAAGCATAGAGTCTAGATCACGTGAAGTCATTATCCCCTCTACTCCTCCTTGGTTAGACCTCATCTGGATACTGTGTCCAGTTCTGGGAGGTATTAGGAGAAGCATAGAGTCTAGATCACGTGAAGTCATTATCCCCTCTACTTCTCTTTGGTCAGACCTCATCTGGATACTGTGTCCAGTTCCGGGAGGTATTAGGAGAAGCATAGAGTCTAGATCACGTGAAGTCATTATCCCCTCTACTCCTCCTTGGTCAGACCTCATCTGGATACTGTGTCCAGTTCTGGGAGGTATTAGGAGAAGCATAGAGTCTAGATCACGTGAAGTCATTATCCCCTCTACTCCTCTTTGGTCAGACCTCATCTGGATACTGTGTCCAGTTCTGGGAGGTATTAGGAGAAGCATAGAGTCTAGATCACGTGAAGTCATTATCCCCTCTACTCCTCCTTGGTCAGACCTCATCTGGATACTGTGTCCAGTTCTGGGAGGTATTAGGAGAAGCATAGAGTCTAGATCACGTGAAGTCATTATCCCCCTCTACTCCTCTTTGGTTAGACCTCATCTGGATACTGTGTCCAGTTCTGGGAGGTATTAGGAGAAGCATAGAGTCTAGATCACGTGAAGTCATTATCCCCTCTACTCCTCCTTGGTCAGACCTCATCTGGATACTGTGTCCAGTTCTGGGAGGTATTAGGAGAATCATAGAGTCTAGATCACGTGAAGTCATTATCCCCTCTACTCCTCTTTGGTCAGACCTCATCTGGATACTGTGTCCAGTTCTGGGAGGTATTAGGAGAAGCATAGAGTCTAGATCACGTGAAGTCATTATCCCCTCTACTCCTCCTTGGTCAGACCTCATCTGGATACTGTGTCCAGTTCTGGGAGGTATTAGGAGAAGCATAGAGTCTAGATCATGTGAAGTCATTATCCCCCTCTACTCCTCTTTGGTTAGACCTCATCTGGATACTGTGTCCAGTTCTGGGAGGTATTAGGAGAAGCATAGAGTCTAGATCACGTGAAGTCATTATCCCCTCTACTCCTCTTTGGTCAGACCTCATCTGGATACTGTGTCCAGTTCTGGGAGGTATTAGGAGAAGCATAGAGTCTAGATCACGTGAAGTCATTATCCCCTCTACTCCTCTTTGGTCAGACCTCATCTGGATACTGTGTCCAGTTCTGGGAGGTATTAGGAGAAGCATAGAGTCTAGATCACGTGAAGTCATTATCTCCTCTACTCCTCCTTGGTCAGACCTCATCTGGATACTGTGTCCAGTTCTGGGAGGTATTAGGAGAAGCATCGAGTCTAGATCACGTGAAGTCATTATCCCCCTCTACTCCTCCTTGGTCAGACCTCATCTGGATACTGTGTCCAGTTCTGGGAGGTATTAGGAGAAGCATAGAGTCTAGATCACGTGAAGTAATTATCTCCCTCTACTCCTCTTTGGTCAGACCTCATCTGGATACTGTGTCCAGTTCTGGGAGGTATTAGGAGAAGCATAGAGTCTAGATCACGTGAAGTAATTATCCCCCTCTACTCCTCCTTGGTCAGACCTCATCTGGATACTGTGTCCAGTTCTGGGAGGTATTAGGAGAAGCATAGAGTCTAGATCACGTGAAGTCATTATCCCCCTCTACTCCTCTTTGGTTAGACCTCATCTGGATACTGTGTCCAGTTCTGGGAGGTATTAGGAGAAGCATAGAGTCTAGATCACGTGAAGTCATTATCCCCTCTACTCCTCCTTGGTCAGACCTCATCTGGATACTGTGTCCAGTTCTGGGAGGTATTAGGAGAATCATAGAGTCTAGATCACGTGAATTCATTATCCCCTCTACTCCTCTTTGGTCAGACCTCATCTGGATACTGTGTCCAGTTCTGGGAGGTATTAGGAGAAGCATAGAGTCTAGATCACGTGAAGTCATTATCCCCTCTACTCCTCCTTGGTCAGACCTCATCTGGATACTGTGTCCAGTTCTGGGAGGTATTAGGAGAAGCATAGAGTCTAGATCATGTGAAGTCATTATCCCCCTCTACTCCTCTTTGGTTAGACCTCATCTGGATACTGTGTCCAGTTCTGGGAGGTATTAGGAGAAGCATAGAGTCTAGATCACGTGAAGTCATTATCCCCTCTACTCCTCTTTGGTCAGACCTCATCTGGATACTGTGTCCAGTTCTGGGAGGTATTAGGAGAAGCATAGAGTCTAGATCACGTGAAGTCATTATCCCCTCTACTCCTCTTTGGTCAGACCTCATCTGGATACTGTGTCCAGTTCTGGGAGGTATTAGGAGAAGCATAGAGTCTAGATCACGTGAAGTCATTATCTCCTCTACTCCTCCTTGGTCAGACCTCATCTGGATACTGTGTCCAGTTCTGGGAGGTATTAGGAGAAGCATCGAGTCTAGATCACGTGAAGTCATTATCCCCCTCTACTCCTCCTTGGTCAGACCTCATCTGGATACTGTGTCCAGTTCTGGGAGGTATTAGGAGAAGCATAGAGTCTAGATCACGTGAAGTAATTATCTCCCTCTGCTCCTCTTTGGTCAGACCTCATCTGGATACTGTGTCCAGTTCTGGGAGGTATTAGGAGAAGCATAGAGTCTAGATCACGTGAAGTAATTATCCCCCTCTACTCCTCCTTGGTCAGACCTCATCTGGATACTGTGTCCAGTTCTGGGAGGTATTAGGAGAAGCATAGAGTCTAGATCACGTGAAGTCATTATCTCCCTCTACTCCTCCTTGGTCAGACCTCATCTGGATACTGTGTCCAGTTCTGGGAGGTATTAGGAGAAGCATCGAGTCTAGATCACGTGAAGTCATTATCCCCCTCTACTCCTCCTTGGTCAGACCTCATCTGGATACTGTGTCCAGTTCTGGGAAGTATTAGGAGAAGCATAGAGTCTAGATCACGTGAAGTCATTATCTCCCTCTACTCCTCCTTGGTCAGACCTCATCTGGATACTGTGTCCAGTTCTGGGAGGTATTAGGAGAAGCATCGAGTCTAGATCACGTGAAGTCATTATCCCCCTCTACTCCTCCTTGGTCAGACCTCATCTGGATACTGCGTCCAGTTCTGGGAGGTATTAGGAGAAGCATAGAGTCTAGATCACGTGAAGTCATTATCCCCTCTACTCCTCCTTGGTTAGACCTCATCTGGATACTGTGTCCAGTTCTGGGAGGTATTAGGAGAAGCATAGAGTCTAGATCACGTGAAGTAATTATCCCCTCTACTCCTCCTTGGTCAGACCTCATCTGGATACTGTGTCCAGTTCCGGGAGGTATTAGGAGAAGCATAGAGTCTAGATCACGTGAAGTCATTATCCCCTCTACTCCTCCTTGGTCAGACCTCATCTGGATACTGTGTCCAGTTCTGGGAGGTATTAGGAGAAGCATAGAGTCTAGATCACGTGAAGTCATTATCCCCTCTACTCCTCTTTGGTCAGACCTCATCTGGATACTGTGTCCAGTTCTGGGAGGTATTAGGAGAAGCATAGAGTCTAGATCACGTGAAGTCATTATCCCCTCTACTCCTCCTTGGTCAGACCTCATCTGGATACTGTGTCCAGTTCTGGGAGGTATTAGGAGAAGCATAGAGTCTAGATCACGTGAAGTCATTATCCCCCTCTACTCCTCTTTGGTTAGACCTCATCTGGATACTGTGTCCAGTTCTGGGAGGTATTAGGAGAAGCATAGAGTCTAGATCACGTGAAGTAATTATCCCCTCTACTCCTCTTTGGTCAGACCTCATCTGGATACTGTGTCCAGTTCTGGGAGGTATTAGGAGAAGCATAGAGTCTAGATCACGTGAAGTCATTATCCCCTCTACTCCTCTTTGGTCAGACCTCATCTGGATACTGTGTCCAGTTCTGGGAGGTATTAGGAGAAGCATAGAGTCTAGATCACGTGAAGTCATTATCTCCTCTACTCGTCCTTGGTCAGACCTCATCTGGATACTGTGTCCAGTTCTGGGAGGTATTAGGAGAAGCATAGAGTCTAGATCACGTGAAGTCATTATCCCCTCTACTCCTCCTTGGTCAGACCTCATCTGGATACTGTGTCCAGTTCTGGGAGGTATTAGGAGAAGCATAGAGTCTAGGTCACGTGAAGTAATTATCCCCTCTACTCCTCCTTGGTCAGACCTCATCTGGATACTGTGTCCAGTTCTGGGAGGTATTAGGAGAATCATAGAGTCTAGATCACGTGAAGTCATTATCCCCCTCTACTCCTCCTTGGTCAGACCTCATCTGGATACTGTGTCCATTTCTGGGAGGTATTAGGAGAAGCATAGAGTCTAGATCACGTGAAGTAATTATCTCCCTCTACTCCTCTTTGGTCAGACCTCATCTGGATACTGTGTCCAGTTCTGGGAGGTATTAGGAGAAGCATAGAGTCTAGATCACGTGAAGTAATTATCCCCCTCTACTCCTCCTTGGTCAGACCTCATCTGGATACTGTGTCCAGTTCTGGGAGGTATTAGGAGAAGCATAGAGTCTAGATCACGTGAAGTAATTATCCCCTCTACTCCTGCTTGGTCAGACCTCATCTGGATACTGTGTCCAGTTCTGGGAGGTATTAGGAGAAGCATCGAGTCTAGATCACGTGAAGTCATTATCCCCCTCTACTCCTCCTTAGTCAGACCTCATCTGGATACTGTGTCCAGTTCTGGGAGGTATTAGGAGAAGCACAGAGTCTAGATCACGTGAAGTCATTATCCCCTCTACTCCTCCTTGGTCAGACCTCATCTGGATACTGTGTCCAGTTCTGGGAGGTATTAGGAGAAGCACAGAGTCTAGATCACGTGAAGTCATTATCCCCCTCTACTCCTCCTTGGTCAGACCTCATCTGGATACTGTGTCCAGTTCTGGGAGATATTAGGAGAAGCATAGGGTCTAGATCACGTGAAGTCATTATCCCCTCTACTCCTCCTTGGTCAGATCTCATCTGGATACTGTGTCCAGTTCTGGGAGATATTAGGAGAAGCATAGAGTCTAGATCACGTGAAGTCATTATCTCCCTCTACTTCTCCTTGGTCAGACCTCATCTGGATACTGTGTCCAGTTCTGGGAGGTATTAGGAGAAGCACAGAGTCTAGATCACGTGAAGTCATTATCCCCTCTACTCCTCCTTGGTCAGACCTCATCTGGATACTGTGTCCAGTTCTGGGAGATATTAGGAGAAGCATAGAGTCTAGATCACGTGAAGTCATTATCTCCCTCTACTTCTCCTTGGTCAGACCTCATCTGGATACTGTGTCCAGTTCTGGGAGATATTAGGAGAAGCATAGAGTCTAGATCACGTGAAGTCATTATCCCCCTCTACTCCTCCTTTGTCAGACCTCATCTGGATACTGTGTCCAGTTCTGGGAGGTATTAGGAGAAGCATAGAGTCTAGATCACGTGAAGTCATTATCCCCCTCTACTCCTCCTTGGTCAGACCTCATCTGGATACTGTGTCCAGTTCTGGGAGGTATTAGGAGAAGCATAGAGTCTAGATCACGTGAAGTCATTATCTCCCTCTACTCCTCCTTGGTCAGACCTCATCTGGATACTGTGTCCAGTTCTGGGAGGTATTAGGAGAAGCATAGAGTCTAGATCACGTGAAGTCATTATCCCCCTCTACTCCTCCTTGGTCAGACCTCATCTGGATACTGTGTCCAGTTCTGGGAGGTATTAGGAGAAGCATAGAGTCTAGATCACGTGAAGTCATTATCTCCCTCTACTCCTCCTTGGTCAGACCTCATCTGGATACTGTGTCCAGTTCTGGGAGGTATTAGGAGAAGCATAGAGTCTAGATCACGTGAAGTCATTATCCCCTCTACTCCTCCTTGGTCAGACCTCATCTGGATACTGTGTCCAGTTCTGGGAGGTATTAGGAGAAGCATAGAGTCTAGATCACGTGAAGTCATTATCCCCTCTACTCCTCCTTGGTCAGACCTCATCTGGATACTGTGTCCAGTTCTGGGAGGTATTAGGAGAAGCATAGAGTCTAGATCACGTGAAGTCATTACCCCCTCTACTCCTCCTTGGTCAGACCTCATCTGGATACTGCGTCCAGTTCTGGGAGGTATTAGGAGAAGCATAGAGTCTAGATCACGTGAAGTCATTACCCCCTCTACTCCTCCTTGGTCAGACCTCATCTGTATACTGTGTCCAGTTCTGGGAGGTATTAGGAGAAGCATAGAGTCTAGATCACGTGAAGTCATTATCCCCTCTACTCCTCCTTGGTTAGACCTCATCTGGATACTGTGTCCAGTTCTGGGAGGTATTAGGAGAAGCATAGAGTCTAGATCACGTGAAGTCATTATCCCCCTCTACTCCTCCTTGGTCAGACCTCATCTGGATACTGTGTCCAGTTCTGGGAGGTATTAGGAGAAGCATACAGTCTAGATCACGTGAAGTCATTATCGGTCTTTACTCCTCTTTGGTCAGACCTCATCTGGATACTGTGTACAGTTTTGGGCACCACATTTTAAAAAAGACATCGACAAACTGGAGCAAGTTCAGAGAAGAGCGACCAGAATGGTGACTGGTCTGCAAACCATGTCCTACCAGGAACGGTTGCAGGATTTGGGAATGTTTAGCTGCAAAAGAGAAGACTGAGAGGAGACTTAATAGCTGTCTACAAATATGTCAAGGGCTGTCACATTGTAGAAGGATCATCTTTATTCTCTATTACACAAAGAAAGACGAGAAGCAATGGAAGAAACTGAATGGGAGGAGACACAGATTAGATATTAGAAGACCCTGTATGACAGTGAGGAGATCAATGAGAGGAACAGGCGGCCACGAGAGGTGGTGAGGTCTCCTTCAATGGACATCTTCAGAGGCCGGACAGACATCTGTCTGAGATGGTCTAGTGACTCCTGCATTGAGCCGGGGGGATGGACACTAGGACCCAGGAGGTCCCCTCCAACGAGAACATTGTAGGATTCTATGATAAGTGACACCGGAGTCCCCTGAGCCGGTGCAGACTGGATATAGGTTGTATATATGTTGAGACTTTGTACCCACAATATGCAACGTGCGGTATGCTGATTAACCCTTCACCACCAAGATGGCCTCCTCACATATTGGGTGACATCTCTACCTCACAGCAATGTTTCTTTGACCCGCACATTAAATCCTCCATCAAAAAACATATCAGTCCTCATTATTCAGATATATAAGGAACTATAAACACCAACAGACCAAGAAAATGAGAGCACAGAGACGCACCACAAGTACCAGCTGCTCCAATCACTGTTACTGATAGTCCGCGCCCGGCCCGATCTCCTGTGGGTCCAGATTAGGAACTTGCTCTATATGAGACATAATATTCATCGACGTCTATATATACATGTGTGTATACTGTATCTACCTACAGATATATAATTATACACAAATCTATGTAATGTCTATAGATAATACGTCATATACAGTACAGACCAAAAGTTTGGACACCTTCTCATTTAAAGATTTTTCTGTATTCTCCTGACTATGAAAATTGTACATTCACACTGAAGGCATCAAAACTATGAATTACCACATGTGGAATTACCACATGTGGAAGAAGGTGTGTCCAAACTTTTGGTCTGTACTGTATATGACGTATTATCTATAGACATTACATAGATTTGTGTATAATTATATATAGACGTCGATGAATATTATTTCTCATATAGAGCAAGTTCCTAATCTGGACTCACAGGAGATCGGGCCGGGCGCGGACTACAAGTCACAGACTAAGTGATCAATATATACATCCACTTATCTAGGGGCGAGGAGGGGATCAAAGCTCATGGAAACTAAGATCCTGTGAGATTAGGATGCGTCTGTCACAGCAAAACACTACATGCCCCCCCCCCCCTTCCTTCATATTTTCTTTCTTTCTTTCCTTCCTTCTTTTTTCATTTTTCTTCTACTTTATTTTTATATTTTTTACCTATTATCTATCTTTCTTTCTATTTATTATCTATTATGTATCTATTATGTATCTATTATTTATCTATTAATTATTATCTATCTATCTTATATATATATGTATCTTTATCTCTTTCAAACAATGAATATACATAATAAAATTCCATAAACAAATGAACAGAGCGATCATGTGTCCATCAATGTGTAAAGATGTAACAAGCTCTTCAGGACCTGTGGCGACATGAGGAGGTGACGGCGGCACAGTCAGTGAGTGCGGTGGAGCTGCGGTGTGAGGACACTGTGTGAGGTGACGGCGGCACAGTCAGTGAGTGCGGTGGAGCTGCGGTGTGAGGACACTGTGTGAGGTGACGGCGGCACAGTCAGTGAGTGCGGTGGAGCTGCGGTGTGAGGACACTGTGTGAGGTGACGGCGGCACAGTCAGTGAGTGCGGTGGAGCTGCGGTGTGAGGACACTGTGTGAGGTGACGCCGGCACAGTCAGTGAGTACGGTGGAGCTGCGGTGTGAGGACACTGTGGGAGGTGACGGTGGCACAGTCAGTGAGTGCGGTGGAGCTGCGGTGTGAGGACACTATGTGAGGTGACGGCGGCACAGTCAGTGAGTGCGGTGGAGCTGCTGTGTGAGGACACTGTGTGAGGTGACGGCGGCACAGTCAGTGAGTGCGGTGAAGCTGCTGTGTGAGGACACTGTGTGAGGTGACGGCGGCACAGTCAGTGAGTGCGGTGGAGCTGCGGTGTGAGGACACTATGTGAGGTGACGGCGGCACAGTCAGTGAGTGCGGTGGAGCTGCGGTGTGAGGACACTATGTGAGGTGACGGCGGCACAGTCAGTGAGTGCGGTGGAGCTGCGGTGTGAGGACACTATGTGAGGTGACGGCGGCACAGTCAGTGAGTGCGGTGGAGCTGCGGTGTGAGGACACTGTGTGAGGTGACGGTGGCACAGACAGTGAGTGCGGTGAAGCTGCGGTGTGAGGACACTGTGTGAGGTGACGGCGGCACAGTCAGTGAGTGCGGTGGAGCTGCGGTGTGAGGACACTATGTGAGGTGACGGCGGCACAGTCAGTGAGTGCGGTGGAGCTGCGGTGTGAGGACACTATGTGAGGTGACGGCGGCACAGTCAGTGAGTGCGGTGGAGCTGCGGTGTGAGGACACTGTGTGAGGTGACGGCGGCACAGTCAGTGAGTGCGGTGGAGCTGCAGTGTGAGGACACTGTGTGAGGTGACGGCGGCACAGTCAGTGAGTGCGGTGGAGCTGCGGTGTGAGGACACTGTGTGAGGTGACGCCGGCACAGTCAGTGAGTGCGGTGCAGCTGCGGTGTGAGGACACTGTGTGAGGTGACGGCGGCACAGTCAGTGAGTGCGGTGGAGCTGCGGTGTGAGGACACTGTGTGAGGTGACGGCGGCACAGTCAGTGAGTGCGGTGGAGCTGCGGTGTGAGGAGACTGTGTGAGGTGACGCCGGCACAGTCAGTGAGTGCGGTGTGAGGAGACTGTGTGAGGTGACGGCGGCACAGTCAGTGAGTGCGGTGGAGCTGCGGTGTGAGGACACTGTGTGAGGTGACGGCGGCACAGTCAGTGAGTGCGGTGGAGCTGCGGTGTGAGGACACTGTGTGAGGTGACGGCGGCACAGTCAGTGAGTGCGGTGGAGCTGCGGTGTGAGGAGACTGTGTGAGGTGACGGCGGCACAGTCAGTGAGTGCGGTGAAGCTGCGGTGTGAGGACACTGTGTGAGGTGACGGCGGCACAGTCAGTGATTGCGGTGGAGCTGCGGTGTGAGGAGACTGTGAGGTGACGGGGGCACAGTCAGTGAGTGCGGTGGAGCTGCGGTGTGAGGAGACTGTGTGAGGTGACGTCGGCACAGTCAGTGAGTGCGGTGGAGCTGCGGTGTGAGGAGACTGTGTGAGGTGACGGCGGCACAGTCAGTGAGTGCGGTGGAGCTGCGGTGTGAGGACACTGTGTGAGGTGACGGCAGCTCAGTCAGTGAGTGCGGTGGAGCTGCGGTGTGAGGACACTGTGTGAGGTGACGGCGGCACAGTCAGTGAGTGCGGTGGAGCTGCGGTGTGAGGAGACTGTGTGAGGTGACGGCGGCACAGTCAGTGAGTGCGGTGGAGCTGCGGTGTGAGGAGACTGTGTGAGGTGACGCCGGCACAGTCAGTGAGTGCGGTGTGAGGAGACTGTGTGAGGTGACGGCGGCACAGTCAGTGAGTGCGGTGGAGCTGCGGTGTGAGGACACTGTGTGAGGTGACGGCGGCACAGTCAGTGAGTGCGGTGGAGCTGCGGTGTGAGGACACTGTGTGAGGTGACGGCGGCACAGTCAGTGAGTGCGGTGGAGCTGCGGTGTGAGGAGACTGTGTGAGGTGACGGCGGCACAGTCAGTGAGTGCGGTGAAGCTGCGGTGTGAGGACACTGTGTGAGGTGACGGCGGCACAGTCAGTGATTGCGGTGGAGCTGCGGTGTGAGGAGACTGTGAGGTGACGGGGGCACAGTCAGTGAGTGCGGTGGAGCTGCGGTGTGAGGAGACTGTGTGAGGTGACGTCGGCACAGTCAGTGAGTGCGGTGAAGCTGCGGTGTGAGGACACTGTGTGAGGTGACGGCGGCACAGTCAGTGATTGCGGTGGAGCTGCGGTGTGAGGAGACTGTGAGGTGACGGGGGCACAGTCAGTGAGTGCGGTGGAGCTGCGGTGTGAGGAGACTGTGTGAGGTGACGGCGGCACAGTCAGTGAGTGCGGTGGAGCTGCGGTGTGAGGACACTGTGTGAGGTGACGGCAGCTCAGTCAGTGAGTACGGTGGAGCTGCGGTGTGAGGAGACTGTGAGGTGACGGCAGCACAGTCAGTGAGTGCGGTGGAGCTGCGGTGTGAGGACACTGTGTGAGGTGACGGCGGCACAGTTAGTGAGTGCGGTGTGAGGAGACTGTGTGAGGTGACGACGGCACAGTCAGTGAGTGCGGTGCAGCTGCGGTGTGAGGACACTGTGTGAGGTGACG
Organism: Phyllobates terribilis; assembly: GCF_046119375.1. Lineage (NCBI taxonomy): Eukaryota > Metazoa > Chordata > Amphibia > Anura > Dendrobatidae > Phyllobates > Phyllobates terribilis. The sequence goes on along the minus strand of NW_027362774.1, from coordinate 36,518,378 downwards.
GCGGCACAGTTAGTGAGTGCGGTGTGAGGACACTGTGTGAGGTGACGGTGGCACAGTCAGTGAGTGCGGTGGAGCTGCGGTGTGAGGACACTGTGTGAGGTGACGGTGGCACAGTCAGTGAGTGCGGTGGAGCTGCGGTGTGAGGACACTGTGTGAGGTGACGGCGGCACAGTTAGTGAGGGCGGTGGAGCTGCGGTGTGAGGACACTGTGTGAGGTGACGGTGGCACAGTCAGTGAGTGCGGTGGAGCTGTGGTGTGAGGACACTGTGTGAGGTGACGGCAGCACAGTCAGTGAGGGAGGTGGAGCTGCGGTGTGAGGACACTGTGTGAGGTGACGGTGGCACAGTCAGTGAGTGCGGTGGAGCTGCGGTGTGAGGACACTGTGTGAGGTGACGGCAGCACAGTCAGTGAGGGAGGTGGAGCTGCGGTGTGAGGAGACTGTGAGGTGACGGCAGCACAGTCAGTGAGTACGGTGGAGCTGCGGTGTGAGGACACTGTGTGAGGTGACGGCGGCACAGTCAGTGAGTGCGGTGGAGCTGCGGTGTGAGGACACTGTGTGAGGTGATGGTGGCACAGTCAGTGAGTGCGGTGCAGCTGCGGTGTGAGGACACTATGTGAGGTGACGGTGGCACAGTTAGTGAGTGCGGTGTGAGGACACTGTGTGAGGTGACGGTGGCACAGTCAGTGAGTGCGGTGGAGCTGCGGTGTGAGGACACTGTGTGAGGTGACGGTGGCACAGTCAGTGAGTGCGGTGGAGCTGCGGTGTGAGGACACTGTGTGAGGTGACGGCGGCACAGTTAGTGAGTGCGGTGTGAGGACACTGTGTGAGGTGACGGTGGCACAGTCAGTGAGTGCGGTGGAGCTGCGGTGTGAGGACACTGTGTGAGGTGACGACGGCACAGTCAGTGAGTGCGGTGCAGCTGCGGTGTGAGGACACTGTGTGAGGTGACGGCGGCACAGTTAGTGAGTGCGGTGTGAGGACACTATGTGAGGTGACGGTGGCACAGTCAGTGAGTGCGGTGGAGCTGCGGTGTGAGGACACTGTGTGAGGTGACGGCGGCACAGTTAGTGAGTGCGGTGTGAGGACACTGTGTGAGGTGACGGCGGCACAGTCAGTGAGTGCGGTGCAGCTGCGGTGTGAGGACACTGTGTGAGGTGACGGTGGCACAGTCAGTGAGTGCGGTGGAGCTGCGGTGTGAGGAGACTGTGTGAGGTGACGGCGGCACAGTCAGTGAGTGCGGTGTGAGGTGACTGTGTGAGGTGACGGCGGCACAGTCAGTGAGTGCGGTGGAGCTGCGGTGTGAGGACACTGTGTGAGGTGACGGTGGCACAGTCAGTGAGTGCGGTGCAGCTGCGGTGTGAGGACACTGTGTGAGGTGACGGCGGCACAGTCAGTGAGTGCGGTGGAGCTGCGGTGTGAGAAGACTGTGTGAGGTGACGGCGGCACAGTCAGTGAGTGCGGTGGAGCTGCGGTGTGAGGACACTGTGTGAGGTGACGGCGCACAGTTAGTGAGTGCGGTGTGAGGACACTGTGTGAGGTGACGGTGGCACAGTCAGTGAGTGCGGTGGAGCTGCGGTGTGAGGACACTGTGTGAGGTGACGGCGGCACAGTCAGTGAGCGCGGTGGAGCTGCGGTGTGAGGACACTGTGTGAGGTGACGGCGGCACAGTCAGTGAGTGCGGTGCAGCTGCGGTGTGAGGACACTGTGTGAGGTGACGGTGGCACAGTCAGTGAGCGCGGTGGAGCTGCGGTGTGAGGACACTGTGTGAGGTGACGGCGGCACAGTTAGTGAGTGCGGTGTGAGGACACTGTGTGAGGTGACGGCGGCACAGTCAGTGAGTGCGGTGCAGCTGCGGTGTGAGGACACTGTGTGAGGTGACGGCGGCACAGTTAGTGAGTGCGGTGTGAGGACACTGTGTGAGGTGACGGCGGCACAGTCAGTGAGTGCGGTGGAGCTGCGGTGTGAGGACACTGTGTGAGGTGACGGCGGCACAGTCAGTGAGTGCGGTGGAGCTGCGGTGTGAGGACACTGTGTGAGGTGACGGCGGCACAGTCAGTGAGTGCGGTGGAGCTGCGGTGTGAGGACACTGTGTGAGGTGACGGCGGCACAGTCAGTGAGTGCGGTGCAGCTGTGGTGTGAGGACACTGTGTGAGGTGACGGTGGCACAGTCAGTGAGTGAGGTGGAGCTGCGGTGTGAGGACACTGTGTGAGGTGACGGCGGCACAGTCAGTGAGTGCAGTGGAGCTGCGGTGTGAGGACACTGTGTGAGGTGACGGCGGCACAGTCAGTGAGTGCGGTGGAGCTGCGGTGTGAGGACACTGTGTGAGGTGACGGTGGCACAGTCAGTGAGTGCGGTGGAGCTGCGGTGTGAGGAGACTGTGTGAGGTGACGGCGGCACAGTCAGTGAGTGCGGTGTGAGGAGACTGTGTGAGGTGACGGTGGCACAGTCAGTGAGTGCGGTGGAGCTGCGGTGTGAGGAGACTGTGTGAGGTGACGGCGGCACAGTCAGTGAGTGCGATGGAGCTGCGGTGTGAGGAGACTGTGTGAGGTGACGGCGGCACAGTCAGTGAGTGCGGTGGAGCTGCGGTGTGAGGAGACTGTGTGAGGTGACGGTGGCACAGTCAGTGAGTGCGGTGCAGCTGCGGTGTGAGGACACTGTGTGAGGTGACGGCGGCACAGTCAGTGAGTGCGGTGGAGCTGCGGTGTGAGGAGACTGTGTGAGGTGACGGCGGCACAGTCAGTGAGTGCGGTGGAGCTGCGGTGTGAGGAGACTGTGTGAGGTGACGGTGGCACAGTCAGTGAGTGCGGTGCAGCTGCGGTGTGAGGACACTGTGTGAGGTGACGGCGGCACAGTCAGTGAGTGCGGTGGAGCTGCGGTGTGAGGACACTGTGTGAGGTGACGGTGGCACAGTCAGTGAGTGCGGTGGAGCTGCGGTGTGAGGACACTGTGTGAGGTGACGGCGGCACAGTCAGTGAGTGCGGTGCAGCTGCGGTGTGAGGACACTGTGTGAGGTGACGGTGGCACAGTCAGTGAGTGCGGTGCAGCTGCGGTGTGAGGACACTGTGTGAGGTGACGGCGGCACAGTCAGTGAGTGCGGTGGAGCTGCGGTGTGAGGAGACTGTGTGAGGTGACGGCGGCACAGTCAGTGAGTGCAGTGGAGCTGCGGTGTGAGGACACTGTGTGAGGTGACGGCGGCACAGTCAGTGAGTGCGGTGGAGCAGCGGTGTGAGGACACTGTGAGAGGTGACGGCGGCACAGCCAGTGAGTGCGGTGGAGCTGCGGTGTGAGGACACTGTGTGAGGTGACGGCGGCACAGTCAGTGAGTGCGGTGTGAGGAGACTGTGAGGTGACGGCGGCACAGTCAGTGAGTGCGGTGTGAGGAGACTGTGTGAGGTGACGGCGGCACAGTCAGTGAGTGCGGTGTGAGGAGACTGTGTGAGGTGACGGTGGCACAGTCAGTGAGTGCGGTGGAGCTGCGGTGTGAGGACACTGTGTGAGGTGACGGCGGCACAGTCAGTGAGTGCGGTGCAGCTGCGGTGTGAGGACACTGTGTGAGGTGACGGCGGCACAGTCAGTGAGTGCGGTGGAGCTGCGGTGTGAGGACACTGTGTGAGGTGACGGCGGCACAGTCAGTGAGTGCGGTGTGAGGAGACTGTGAGGTGACGGCGGCACAGTCAGTGAGTGCGGTGTGAGGAGACTGTGTGAGGTGATGGCGGCACAGTCAGTGAGTGCGGTGGAGCTGCGGTGTGAGGACACTGTGTGAGGTGACGGTGGCACAGTCAGTGAGTGCGGTGCAGCTGCGGTGTGAGGACACTGTGTGAGGTGACGGCGGCACAGTCAGTAAGTGCGGTGGAGCTGCGGTGTGAGGAGACTGTGTGAGGTGACGGGGGCACAGTCAGTGAGTGCGGTGGAGCTGCGGTGTGAGGACACTGTGTGAGGTGACGGCGGCACAGTCAGTGAGTGCGGTGCAGCTGCGGTGTGAGGACACTGTGTGAGGTGACGGCGGCACAGTCAGTGAGTGCGGTGGAGCTGCGTTGTGAGGACACTGTGTGAGGTGACGGCGGCACAGTCAGTGAGTGCGGTGGAGCTGCGGTGTGAGGACACTGTGTGAGGTGACGGCGGCACAGTCAGTGAGTGCGGTGCAGCTGCGGTGTGAGGACACTGTGTGAGGTGACGGCGGCACAGTTAGTGAGTGCGGTGTGAGGACACTGTGTGAGGTGACGGTGGCACAGTCAGTGAGTGCGGTGGAGCTGCGGTGTGAGGACACTGTGTGAGGTGACGGCGGCACAGTTAGTGAGTGCGGTGTGAGGACACTGTGTGAGGTGACGGCGGCACAGTCAGTGAGTGCGGTGCAGCTGCGGTGTGAGGACACTGTGTGAGGTGACGGTGGCACAGTCAGTGAGTGCGGTGGAGCTGCGGTGTGAGGAGACTGTGTGAGGTGACGGCGGCACAGTCAGTGAGTGCGGTGTGAGGAGACTGTGAGGTGACGGCGGCACAGTCAGTGAGTGCGGTGGAGCTGCGGTGTGAGGACACTGTGTGAGGTGACGGTGGCACAGTCAGTGAGTGCGGTGGAGCTGCGGTGTGAGGACACTGTGTGAGGTGACGGCGGCACAGTCAGTGAGTGCGGTGCAGCTGCGGTGTGAGGACACTGTGTGAGGTGACGGCGGCACAGTCAGTGAGTGCGTTGCAGCTGCGGTGTGAGGACACTGTGTGAGGTGACGGCGGCACAGTCAGTGAGTGCGGTGGAGCTGCGGTGTGAGAAGGCTGTGTGAGGTGATGGCGGCACAGTCAGTGAGTGCGGTGGAGCTGCGGTGTGAGGACACTGTGTGAGGTGACGGCAGCACAGTCAGTGAGTGCGGTGGAGCTGCGGTGTGAGGACACTATGTGAGGTGACGGCGGCACAGTCAGTGAGTGCGGTGGAGCTGCGGTGTGAGGACACTGTGTGAGGTGACGGCGGCACAGTCAGTGAGTGCGGTGGAGCTGCGGTGTGAGGACACTGTGTGAGGTGACGGCGGCACAGTCAGTGAGTGCGGTGGAGCTGCGGTGTGAGGACACTGTGTGAGGTGACGGCGGCACAGTCAGTGAGTGCGGTGGAGCTGCGGTGTGAGGACACTGTGTGAGGTGACGGTGGCACAGTCAGTGAGTGCGGTGGAGCTGCGGTGTGAGGACACTGTGTGAGGTGACGACGGCACAGTCAGTGAGTGCGGTGTGAGGACACTGTGTGAGGTGACGGCGGCACAGTCAGTGAGTGCGGTGGAGCTGCGGTGTGAGGACACTGTGTGAGGTGACGGCGGCACAGTCAGTGAGTGCGGTGGAGCTGCAGTGTGAGGACACTGTGTGAGGTGACGGCGGCACAGTCAGTGAGTGCGGTGGAGCTGCGGTGTGAGGACACTGTGTGAGGTGACGGCGGCACAGTCAGTGAGTGCGGTGGAGCTGCGGTGTGAGGACACTGTGTGAGGTGACGGCGGCACAGTCAGTGAGTGCGGTGGAGCTGCGGTGTGAGGAGACTGTGTGAGGTGACGGCGGCACAGTCAGTGAGTGCGGTGTGAGGAGACTGTGTGAGGTGACGGTGGCACAGTCAGTGAGTGCGGTGGAGCTGCGGTGTGAGGAGACTGTGTGAGGTGACGGCGGCACAGTCAGTGAGTGCGGTGGAGCTGCGGTGTGAGGAGACTGTGTGAGGTGACGGCGGCACAGTCAGTGAGTGCGGTGGAGCTGCGGTGTGAGGACACTATGTGAGGTGACGGCGGCACAGTCAGTGAGTGCTGTGGAGCTGCGGTGTGAGGACACTGTGTGAGGTGACGGCGGCACAGTCAGTGAGTGCGGTGGAGCTGCGGTGTGAGGACACTATGTGAGGTGACGGTGGCACAGTCAGTGAGTGCTGTGGAGCTGCGGTGTGAGGACACTGTGTGAGGTGACGGCGGCACAGTCAGTGAGTGCGGTGGAGCTGCGGTGTGAGGACACTGTGTGAGGTGACGGCAGCACAGTCAGTGAGTGCGGTGGAGCTGCGGTGTGAGGACACTGTGTGAGGTGACGGCGGCACAGTCAGTGAGTGCGGTGGAGCTGCGGTGTGAGGACACTGTGTGAGGTGACGGCGGCACAGTCAGTGAGTGCGGTGGAGCTGCGGTGTGAGGACACTGTGTGAGGTGACGGCGGCACAGTCAGTGAGTGCGGTGGAGCTGCGGTGTGAGGACACTGTGTGAGGTGACGGCGGCACAGTCAGTGAGTGCGGTGGAGCTGCGGTGTGAGGACACTGTGTGAGGTGACGGCGGCACAGTCAGTGAGTGCGGTGGAGCTGCGGTGTGAGGACACTGTGTGAGGTGACGGCGGCACAGTCAGTGAGTGCGGTGGAGCTGCGGTGTGAGGACACTGTGTGAGGTGACGGCGGCACAGTCAGTGAGTGCGGTGGAGCTGCGGTGTGAGGACACTGTGTGAGGTGACGGCGGCACAGTCAGTGAGTGCGGTGGAGCTGCGGTGTGAGGACACTGTGTGAGGTGACGGCGGCACAGTCAGTGAGTGCGATGGAGCTGCGGTGTGAGGACACTGTGTGAGGTGACGGCGGCACAGTCAGTGAGTGCGGTGGAGCTGCGGTGTGAGGACACTGTGTGAGGTGACGGCGGCACAGTCAGTGAGTGCGGTGGAGCTGCGGTGTGAGGACACTGTGTGAGGTGACGGCGGCACAGTCAGTGAGTGCGGTGGAGCTGCGGTGTGAGGAGACTGTGTAAGGTGACGGCGGCACAGTCAGTGAGTGCGGTGTGAGGAGACTGTGTGAGGTGACGGCGGCACAGTCAGTGAGTGCGGTGGAGCTGCGGTGTGAGGACACTGTGTGAGGTGACGGCGGCACAGTCAGTGAGTGCGGTGGAGCTGCGGTGTGAGGACACTGTGTGAGGTGACGGCAGCACAGTCAGTGAGTGCGGTGGAGCTGCGGTGTGAGGACACTGTGTGAGGTGACGGCGGCACAGTCAGTGAGTGCGGTGGAACTGCGGTGTGAGGACACTGTGTGAGGTGACGGCGGCACAGTCCGTGAGTGCGGTGGAGCTGCGGTGTGAGGAGACTGTGTGAGGTGACGGCGGCACAGTCAGTGAGTGCGGTGCAGCTGCGGTGTGAGGACACTATGTGAGGTGACGGCGGCACAGTCAGTGAGTGCGGTGCAGCTGCGGTGTGAGGACACTGTGTGAGGTGACGGTGGCACAGTCAGTGAGTGCGGTGGAACTGCGGTGTGAGGACACTGTGTGAGGTGACGGTGGCACAGTCAGTGAGTGCGGTGGAGCTGCGGTGTGAGGACACTGTGTGAGGTGACGGTGGCACAGTCAGTGAGTGCGGTGGAGTTGCGGTGTGAGGACACTGTGTGAGGTGACGGCGGCACAGTCAGTGAGTGCGGTGGAGCTGCGGTGTGAGGACACTATGTGAGGTGACGGCGGCACAGTCAGTGAGTGCGGTGGAGCTGCGGTGTGAGGACACTATGTGAGGTGACGGCGGCACAGTCAGTGAGTGCGGTGGAGCTGCGGTGTGAGGACACTGTGTGAGGTGACGGCGGCACAGTCAGTGAGTGCGGTGGAACTGCGGTGTGAGGACACTGTGTGAGGTGATGGTGGCACAGTCAGTGAGTGCGGTGGAGCTGCGGTGTGAGGACACTGTGTGAGGTGACGGCGGCACAGTCAGTGAGTGCGGTGGAGCTGCGGTGTGAGGACACTATGTGAGGTGACGGCGGTACAGTCAGTGAGTGCGGTGGAGCTGCGGAGTGAGGACACTATGTGAGGTGACGGCGGCACAGTCAGTGAGTGCGGTGGAGCTGCGGTGTGAGGACACTGTGTGAGGTGATGGTGGCACAGTCAGTGAGTGCGGTGGAGTTGCGGTGTGAGGACAATGTGTGAGGTGACGGTGGCACAGTCAGTGAGTGCGGTGGAGCTGCGGTGTGAGGACACTATGTAAGGTGACGGCGGCACAGTCAGTGAGTGCGGTGGAGCTGCGGTGTGAGGACACTGTGTGAGGTGACGGTGGCACAGTCAGTGAGTGCGGTGGAGCTGCGGTGTGAGGACACTATGTAAGGTGACGGCGGCACAGTCAGTGAGTGCGATGGAGTTGCGGTGTGAGGACACTATGTGAGGTGACGGCGGCACAGTCAGTGAGTGCGGTGGAGCTGCGGTGTGAGGACACTGTGTGAGGTGACGGTGGCACAGTCAGTGAGTGCGGTGGAGCTGCGGTGTGAGGACAATGTGTGAGGTGACGGTGGCACAGTCAGTGAGTGCGGTGGAGCTGCGGTGTGAGGACACTATGTGAGGTGACGGCGGCACAGTCAGTGAGTGCGGTGGAGTTGCGGTGTGAGGACAATGTGTGAGGTGACGGTGGCACAGTCAGTGAGTGCGGTGGAGCTGCGGTGTGAGGACACTGCGTGAGGTGACGGCGGCACAGTCAGTGAGTGCGGTGGAGCTGCGGTGTGAGGACACTGTGTGAGGTGACGGTGGCACAGTCAGTGAGTGCGGTGGAGCTGCGGTGTGAGGACAATGTGTGAGGTGACGGTGGCACAGTCAGTGAGTGCGGTGGAGCTGCGGTGTGAGGACACTATGTGAGGTGACGGCGGCACAGTCAGTGAGTGCGGTGGAGTTGCGGTGTGAGGACAATGTGTGAGGTGACGGTGGCACAGTCAGTGAGTGCGGTGGAGCTGCGGTGTGAGGACACTATGTAAGGTGACGGCGGCACAGTCAGTGAGTGCGGTGGAGCTGCGGTGTGAGGACACTATGTGAGGTGACGGCGGCACAGTCAGTGAGTGCGGTGGAGCTGCGGTGTGAGGACACTGTGTGAGATGACGGCGGCACAGTCAGTGAGTGCGGTGGAGCTGCGGTGTGAGGACACTGTGTGAGGTGACAGCGGCACAGTCAGTGAGTGCAGTAGAGCTGCGGTGTGAGGACACTGTGTGAGGTGACGGCGGCACAGTCAGTGAGTGCGGTGGAGCTGCGGTGTGAGGACACTGTGTGAGGTGACGGCGGCACAGTCAGTGAGTGCGGTGGAGCTGCGGTGTGAGGAGACTGTGTGAGGTGACAGCGGCACAGTCAGTGAGTGCGGTGTGAGGAGACTGTGTGAGGTGACGGTGGCACAGTCAGTGAGTGCGGTGGAGCTGCGGTGTGAGGACACTGTGTGAGGTGACGGCGGCACAGTCAGTGAGTGCGGTGGAGCTGCGGTGTGAGGACACTGTGTGAGGTGACGGCAGCACAGTCAGTGAGTGCGGTGGAGCTGCGGTGTGAGGACACTGTGTGAGGTGACGGCGGCACAGTCAGTGAGTGCGGTGGAGCTGCGGTGTGAGGACACTGTGTGAGGTGACGGCGGCACAGTCAGTGAGTGCGGTGGAGCTGCGGTGTGAGGACACTGTGTGAGGTGACGGGTGCACAGTCAGTGAGTGCGGTGGAGCTGCGGTGTGAGGACACTGTGTGAGGTGACGGCAGCACAGTCAGTGAGTGCGGTGGAGCTGCGGTGTGAGGAGACTGTGTGAGGTGACGGCGGCACAGTCAGTGAGTGCGATGGAGCTGCGGTGTGAGGACACTGTGTGAGGTGACGGCAGCACAGTCAGTGAGTGCGGTGGAGCTGCGGTGTGAGGACACTGTGTGAGGTGACGGCGGCACAGTCAGTGAGTGCGGTGGAGCTGCGGTGTGAGGACACTGTGTAAGGTGACGGCGGCACAGTCAGTGAGTGCGGTGGAGCTGCGGTGTGAGGACACTGTGTGAGGTGACGACGGCACAGTCAGTGAGTGCGGTGGAACTGCGGTGTGAGGACACTGTGTGAGGTGACGGCGGCACAGTCCGTGAGTGCGGTGGAGCTGCGGTGTGAGGAGACTGTGTGAGGTGACGGCGGCACAGTCAGTGAGTGCGGTGCAGCTGCGGTGTGAGGACACTATGTGAGGTGACGGCGGCACAGTCAGTGAGTGCGGTGCAGCTGCGGTGTGAGGACACTGTGTGAGGTGATGGTGGCACAGTCAGTGAGTGCGGTGGAACTGCGGTGTGAGGACACTGTGTGAGGTGACGGTGGCACAGTCAGTGAGTGCGGTGGAGCTGCGGTGTGAGGACACTGTGTGAGGTGACGGTGGCACAGTCAGTGAGTGCGGTGGAGTTGCGGTGTGAGGACACTGTGTGAGGTGACGGTGGCACAGTCAGTGAGTGCGGTGGAGCTGCGGTGTGAGGACACTATGTGAGGTGACGGCGGCACAGTCAGTGAGTGCGGTGGAGCTGCGGTGTGAGGACACTATGTGAGGTGACGGCGGCACAGTCAGTGAGTGCGGTGGAGCTGCGGTGTGAGGACACTGTGTGAGGTGACGGCGGCACAGTCAGTGAGTGCGGTGGAACTGCGGTGTGAGGACACTGTGTGAGGTGACGGCGGCACAGTCAGTGAGTGCGGTGGAGCTGCGGTGTGAGGATACTGTGTGAGGTGACGGCGGCACAGTCAGTGAGTGCGGTGGAGTTGCGGTGTGAGGACAATGTGTGAGGTGACGGTGGCACAGTCAGTGAGTGCGGTGGAGCTGCGGTGTGAGGACACTATGTAAGGTGACGGCGGCACAGTCAGTGAGTGCGGTGGAGCTGCGGTGTGAGGACACTATGTGAGGTGACGGCGGCACAGTCAGTGAGTGCGGTGGAGCTGCGGTGTGAGGACACTGTGTGAGATGACGGCGGCACAGTCAGTGAGTGCGGTGGAGCTGCGGTGTGAGGACACTGTGTGAGGTGACAGCGGCACAGTCAGTGAGTGCAGTGGAGCTGTGGTGTGAGGACACTGTGTGAGGTGACGCCGGCACAGTCAGTGAGTGCGGTGGAGCTGCGGTGTGAGGACACTGTGTGAGGTGACGCCGGCACAGTCAGTGAGTGCGGTGGAGCTGCGGTGTGAGGACACTGTGTGAGGTGACGGCGGCACAGTCAGTGAGTGCGGTGGAGCTGCGGTGTGAGGACACTGTGTGAGGTGACGGCGGCACAGTCAGTGAGTGCGGTGGAGCTGCGGTGTGAGGACACTGTGTGAGGTGACGGCGGCACAGTCAGTGAGTGCGGTGGAGCTGCGGTGTGAGGACACTGTGTGAGGTGACGGCGGCACAGTCAGTGAGTGCGGTGGAGCTGCGGTGTGAGGAGACTGTGTGAGGTGACGGCGGCACAGTCAGTGAGTGCGGTGGAGCTGCGGTGTGAGGAGACTGTGTGAGGTGACGGCGGCACAGTCAGTGAGTGCGGTGGAGCTGCGGTGTGAGGAGACTGTGTGAGGTGACGGCGGCACAGTCAGTGAGTGCGGTGGAGCTGCGGTGTGAGGACACTGTGTGAGGTGACGGCGGCACAGTCAGTGAGTGCGGTGGAACTGCGGTGTGAGGACACTGTGTGAGGTGACGGCGGCACAGTCAGTGAGTGCGGTGGAGCTGCGGTGTGAGGAGACTGTGTGAGGTGACGGCGGCACAGTCAGTGAGTGCGGTGGAGCTGCGGTGTGAGGACACTGTGTGAGGTGACGGCGGCACAGTCAGTGAGTGCGGTGCAGCTGCGGTGTGAGGACACTGTGTGAGGTGACGGCGGCACAGTCAGTGAGTGCGGTGGAGCTGCGGTGTGAGGACACTGTGTGAGGTGACGGCGGCACAGTCAGTGAGTGCGGTGGAGCTGCGGTGTGAGGACACTGTGTGAGGTGACGGCGGCACAGTCAGTGAGTGCGGTGGAGCTGCGGTGTGAGGACACTGTGTGAGGTGACGGCAGCACAGCCAGTGAGTGCGGTGGAGCTGCGGTGTGAGGACACTATGTGAGGTGACGGCGGCACAGTCAGTGAGTGCGGTAGAGCTGCGGTGTGAGGTCACTATGTGAGGTGACGGCGGCACAGTCAGTGAGTGCGGTGGAGCTGCGGTGTGAGGACACTATGTGAGGTGACGGCGGCACAGTCAGTGAGTGCGGTGGAGCTGCGGTGTGAGGACACTGTGTGAGGTGACGCCGGCACAGTCAGTGAGTGCGGTGGAGCTGCGGTGTGAGGACACTATGTGAGGTGACGGCGGCACAGTCAGTGAGTGCGTGGAGATGCGGTGTGAGGACACTGTGTGAGGTGACAGCGGCACAGTCAGTGAGTGCAGTGGAGCTGTGGTGTGAGGACACTGTGTGAGGTGACGCCGGCACAGTCAGTGAGTGCGGTGGAGCTGCGGTGTGAGGACACTGTGTGAGGTGACGCCGGCACAGTCAGTGAGTGCGGTGGAGCTGCGGTGTGAGGACACTGTGTAAGGTGACAGCGGCACAGTCAGTGAGTGCGGTGGAACTGCGGTGTGAGGACACTGTGTGAGGTGACGGCGGCACAGTCAGTGAGTGCGGTGGAGCTGCGGTGTGAGGAGACTGTGTGAGGTGACGGCGGCACAGTCAGTGAGTGCGGTGGAGCTGCGGTGTGAGGAGACTGTGTGAGGTGACGGCGGCACAGTCAGTGAGTGCGGTGGAGCTGCGGTGTGAGGAGACTGTGTGAGGTGACGGCGGCACAGTCAGTGAGTGCGGTGGAGCTGCGGTGTGAGGACACTGTGTGAGGTGACGGCGGCACAGTCAGTGAGTGCGGTGGAACTGCGGTGTGAGGACACTGTGTGAGGTGACGGCGGCACAGTCAGTGAGTGCGGTGGAGCTGCGGTGTGAGGAGACTGTGTGAGGTGACGGCGGCACAGTCAGTGAGTGCGGTGGAGCTGCGGTGTGAGGACACTGTGTGAGGTGACGGCGGCACAGTCAGTGAGTGCGGTGCAGCTGCGGTGTGAGGACACTGTGTGAGGTGACAGCGGCACAGTCAGTGAGTGCGGTGGAGCTGCGGTGTGAGGACACTGTGTGAGGTGACGGCGGCACAGTCAGTGAGTGCGGTGGAGCTGCGGTGTGAGGACACTGTGTGAGGTGACGGCGGCACAGTCAGTGAGTGCGGTGGAGCTGCGGTGTGAGGACACTGTGTGAGGTGACGGCAGCACAGCCAGTGAGTGCGGTGGAGCTGCGGTGTGAGGACACTATGTGAGGTGACGGCGGCACAGTCAGTGAGTGCGGTAGAGCTGCGGTGTGAGGTCACTATGTGAGGTGACGGCGGCACAGTCAGTGAGTGCGGTGGAGCTGCGGTGTGAGGACACTATGTGAGGTGACGGCGGCACAGTCAGTGAGTGCGGTGGAGCTGCGGTGTGAGGACACTGTGTGAGGTGACGCCGGCACAGTCAGTGAGTGCGGTGGAGCTGCGGTGTGAGGACACTATGTGAGGTGACGGCGGCACAGTCAGTGAGTGCGTGGAGATGCGGTGTGAGGACACTGTGTGAGGTGACGCCGGCACAGTCAGTGAGTGCGGTGGAGCTGCGGTGTGAGGACACTGTGTGAGGTGACGGCGGCACAGTCAGTGAGTGCGGTGGAGCTGCGGTGTGAGGAGACTGTGTGAGGTGACGGCGGCACAGTCAGTGAGTGCGGTGGAGCTGTGGTGTGAGGACACTGTGTGAGGTGACAGCGGCACAGTCAGTGAGTGCGTGGAGATGCGGTGTGAGGACACTATGTGAGGTGACGGCAGCACAGTCAGTGAGTGCGGTGGAGCTGCGGTGTGAGGACACTGTGTGAGGTGACGGCGGCACAGTCAGTGAGTGCGGTGGAGCTGCGGTGTGAGGAGACTGTGTGAGGTGACGGCGGCACAGTCAGTGAGTGCGGTGGAGCTGCGGTGTGAGGACACTGTGTGAGGTGACAGCGGCACAGTCAGTGAGTGCGGTGGAGCTGTGGTGTGAGGAGACTGTGTGAGGTGACGGCGGCACAGTCAGTGAGTGCGGTGGAGCTGCGGTGTGAGGACACTGTGTGAGGTGACAGCGGCACAGTCAGTGAGTGCGGTGGAGCTGTGGTGTGAGGAGACTGTGTGAGGTGACGGCGGCACAGTCAGTGAGTGCGGTGGAGCTGCGGTGTGAGGACACTGTGTGAGGTGACGGCGGCACAGTCAGTGAGTGCGGTGAAGCTGCGGTGTGAGGACACTATGTGAGGTGACGGCGGCACAGTCAGTGAGTGCGGTGGAGCTGCGGTGTGAGGACACTGTGTGAGGTGACGGCGGCACAGTCAGTGAGTGCGGTGGAGCTGCGGTGTGAGGACACTGTGTGAGGTGACAGCGGCACAGTCAGTGAGTGCGGTGGAGCTGTGGTGTGAGGAGACTGTGTGAGGTGACGGCGGCACAGTCAGTGAGTGCGGTGTGAGGACACTGTGTGAGGTGACGGCGGCACAGTCAGTGAGTGCGGTGCAGCTGCGGTGTGAGGACACTGTGTGAGGTGACGGCGGCACAGTCAGTGAGTGCGGTGGAGCTGCGGTGTGAGGAGACTGTGTGAGGTGACGGCGGCACAGTCAGTGAGTGCGGTGTGAGGACACTGTGTGAGGTGACGGCGGCACAGTCAGTGAGTGCGGTGCAGCTGCGGTGTGAGGACACTGTGTGAGGTGACGGCGGCACAGTCAGTGAGTGCGGTGGAGCTGCGGTGTGAGGAGACTGTGTGAGGTGACGGCGGCACAGTCAGTGAGTGCGGTGGAGCTGCGGTGTGAGGCCACTGTGTGAGGTGACGGCGGCACAGTCAGTGAGTGCGGTGCAGCTGCGGTGTGAGGACACTGTGTGAGGTGACGGTGGCACAGTCAGTGAGTGCGGTGCAGCTGCGTTGTGAGGCCACTGTGTGAGGTGATGGTGGCACAGTCAGTGAGTGCGGTGGAGCTGCGGTGTGAGGACACTGTGTGAGGTGACGGCGGCACAGTCAGTGAGTGCGGTGGAGCTGCGGTGTGAGGACACTGTGTGAGGTGACGGCGGCACAGTCAGTGAGTGCGGTGGAGCTGCGGTGTGAGGACACTGTGTGAGGTGACGGCGGCACAGTCAGTGAGTGCGGTGGAGCTGCGGTGTGAGGACACTATGTGAGGTGACGGCGGCACAGTCAGTGAGTGCGGTGGAGCTGCGGTGTGAGGACACTGTGTGAGGTGATGGTGGCACAGTCAGTGAGTGCGGTGGAGTTGCGGTGTGAGGACACTGTGTGAGGTGACGATGGCACAGTCAGTGAGTGCGGTGGAGCTGCGGTGTGAGGACACTATGTGAGGTGACGGCGGCACAGTCAGTGAGTGCGGTGGAGCTGCGGTGTGAGGACACTATGTGAGGTGACGGCGGCACAGTCAGTGAGTGCGGTGGAGCTGCGGTATGAGGACACTGTTTGAGGTGACGCCGGCACAGTCAGTGAGTGCGGTGGAGCTGCGGTGTGAGGACACTGTGTGAGGTGACGGCGGCACAGTCAGTGAGTGCGGTGGAGCTGCGGTGTGAGGACACTGTGTGAGGTGATGGCGGCACAGTCAGTGAGTGCGGTGGAGCTGCGGTGTGAGGACACTGTGTGAGGTGACAGCGGCACAGTCAGTGAGTGCGGTGGAGCTGCGGTGTGAGGAAACTGTGTGAGGTGACCGCGGCACAGTCAGTGAGTGCGGTGGAACTGCGGTGTGAGGACACTGTGTGAGGTGACGGCGGCACAGTCAGTGAGTGCGGTGGAGCTGCCGTGTGAGGACACTGTGTGAGGTGACGGCGGCACAGTCAGTGAGTGCGGTGGAGCTGCGGTGTGAGGACACTGTGTGAGGTGACGGCGGCACAGTCAGTGAGTGCGGTGGAGCTGCGGTGTGAGGACACTGTGTGAGGTGACGGCAGCACAGCCAGTGAGTGCGGTGGGGCTGCGGTGTGAGGACACTGTGTGAGGTGACGGCGGCACAGTCAGTGAGTGCGGTGGAGCTGCGGTGTGAGGACACTATGTGAGGTGACGGCGGCACAGTCAGTGAGGGCGGTGGAGCGGCGGTGTGAGGACACTATGTGAGGTGACGGCGGCACAGTCAGTGAGTGCGGTGGAGCTGCGGTGTGAGGACACTGTGTGAGGTGACGGCTGCACAGTCAGTGAGTGCGGTGGAGCTGCGGTGTGAGGACACTATGTGAGGTGACGGCGGCACAGTCAGTGAGTGCGGTGGAACTGCGGTGTGAGGACACTATGTGAGGTGACGGCGGCACAGTCAGTGAGTGCGGTGGAACTGCGGTGTGAGGACACTATGTGAGGTGACGGCGGCACAGTCAGTGAGTGCGGTGCAGCTGCGGTGTGAGGACACTATGTGAGGTGACGGCGGCACAGTCAGTGAGTGCGGTGGAACTGCGGTGTGAGGACACTATGTGAGGTGACGGCGGCACAGTCAGTGAGTGCGGTGGAACTGCGGTGTGAGGACACTGTGTGAGGTGACGGCGGCACAGTCAGTGAGTGCGGTGCAGCTGCGGTGTGAGGACACTGTGTGAGGTGATGGTGGCACAGTCAGTGAGTGCGGTGGAACTGCGGTGTGAGGACACTGTGTGAGGTGACGGCGGCACAGTCAGTGAGTGCGGTGGAGCTGCGGTGTGAGGACACTATGTGAGGTGACGGCGGCACAGTCAGTGAGTGCGGTGGAGCTGCGGTGTGAGGACACTATGTGAGGTGACGGCGGCACAGTCAGTGAGTGTGGTGGAGCTGCGGTGTGAGGAGACTGTGTGAGGTGACGGCGGCACAGTCAGTGAGTGCGGTGGAGCTGCGGTGTGAGGACACTGTGTGAGGTGACGGCGGCACAGTCAGTGAGTGCGGTGGAGCTGCGGTGTGAGGAGACTGTGTGAGGTGACGGCGGCACAGTCAGTGAGTGCGGTGCAGCTGCGGTGTGAGGACACTGTGTGAGGTGACGGCGGCACAGTCAGTGAGTGCGGTGGAGCTGCGGTGTGAGGACACTATGTGAGGTGACGGCGGCACAGTCAGTGAGTGCGGTGGAGCTGCGGTGTGAGGACACTGTGTGAGGTGATGGTGGCACAGTCAGTGAGTGCGGTGGAGTTGCGGTGTGAGGACACTGTGTGAGGTGACGGTGGCACAGTCAGTGAGTGCGGTGGAGCTGCGGTGTGAGGACACTGCGTGAGATGACGGCAGCACAGTCAGTGAGTGCGGTGGAGCTGCGGTGTGAGGACACTATGTGAGGTGACGGCGGCACAGTCAGTGAGTGCGGTGGAGCTGCGGTGTGAGGACACTGCGTGAGATGACGGCAGCACAGTCAGTGAGTGCGGTGGAGCTGCGGTGTGAGGACACTATGTGAGGTGACGGCGGCACAGTCAGTGAGTGCGGTGGAGCTGCGGTGTGAGGACACTATGTGAGGTGACGGCGGCACAGTCAGTGAGTGCGGTGGAGCTGCGGTGTGAGGACACTGTGTGAGGTGACGGCGGCACAGTCAGTGAGTGCGGTGGAGCTGCGGTGTGAGGACACTGTGTGAGGTGACGGCGGCACAGTCAGTGAGTGCGGTGGAGCTGCGGTGTGAGGACACTGTGTGAGGTGACGGCGGCACAGTCAGTGAGTGCGGTGGAGCTGCGGTGTGAGGACACTGTGTGAGGTGACGGCGGCACAGTCAGTGAGTGCGGTGGAGCTGCGGTGTGAGGAGACTGTGTGAGGTGACGGCGGCACAGTCAGTGAGTGAGGTGTGAGGAGACGGTGTGAGGTGACGGCGGCACAGTCAGTGAGTGCGGTGGAGCTGCGGTGTGAGGACACTGTGTGAGGTGACGGCGGCACAGTCAGTGAGTGCGGTGCAGCAGCGGTGTGAGGACACTGTGTGAGGTAACGGTGGCACAGTCAGTGAGTGCGGTGCAGCTGCGTTGTGAGGACACTGTGTGAGGTGACGGCGGCACAGTCAGTGAGTGCGGTGGAGCTGCAGTGTGAGGACACTGTGTGAGGTGACGGCGGCACAGTCAGTGAGTGCGGTGGAGCTGCGGTGTGAGGACACTGTGTGAGGTGACGCCGGCACAGTCAGTGAGTGTGGTGGAGCTGCGGTGTGAGGACACTGTGTGAGGTGACAGCGGCACAGTCAGTGAGTGCGGTGGAGCTGGGGTGTGAGGACACTGTGTGAGGTGACGGCGGCACAGTCAGTGAGTGCGGTGGAGCTGCGGTGTGAGGAGACTGTGTGAGGTGACGGCGGCACAGTCAGTGAGTGCGGTGGAGCTGCGGTGTGAGGACACTGTGTGAGGTGACGGCGGCACAGTCAGTGAGTGCGGTGGAGCTGCGGTGTGAGGACACTGCGTGAGGTGACGGCGGCACAGTCAGTGAGTGCGGTGGAGCTGCGGTGTGAGGACACTGCGTGAGGTGACGGCGGCACAGTCAGTGAGTGCGGTGGAGCTGCGGTGTGAGGACACTGTGTGAGGTGACGGCGGCACAGTCAGTGAGTGCGGTGGAGCTGCGGTGTGAGGACACTGTGTGAGGTGACGGGGGCACAGTCAGTGAGTGCGGTGGAGCTGCGGTGTGAGGACACTGTGTGAGGTGACGGCAGCACAGTCAGTGAGTGCGGTGGAGCTGCGGTGTGAGGAGACTGTGTGAGGTGACGGCGGCACAGTCAGTGAGTGCGATGGAGCTGCGGTGTGAGGACACTGTGTGAGGTGACGGCAGCACAGTCAGTGAGTGCGGTGGAGCTGCGGTGTGAGGACACTGTGTGAGGTGACGGCGGCACAGTCAGTGAGTGCGGTGGAGCTGCGGTGTGAGGACACTGTGTGAGGTGACGGCGGCACAGTCAGTGAGTGCGGTGGAGCTGCGGTGTGAGGACACTGTGTGAGGTGACGGGGCACAGTCAGTGAGTGCGGTGCAGCTGCGGTGTGAGGACACTGTGTGAGGTGACGGCGGCACAGTCAGTGAGTGCGGTGGAGCTGCGGTGTGAGGAGACTGTGTAAGGTGACGGCGGCACAGTCAGTGAGTGCGGTGTGAGGAGACTGTGTGAGGTGACGGCGGCACAGTCAGTGAGTGCGGTGGAGCTGCGGTGTGAGGACACTGTGTGAGGTGACGGCGGCACAGTCAGTGAGTGCGGTGGAGCTGCGGTGTGAGGACACTGTGTGAGGTGACGGCGGCACAGTCAGTGAGTGCGGTGGAACTGCGGTGTGAGGACACTGTGTGAGGTGACGGCGGCACAGTCAGTGAGTGCGGTGGAGCTGCGGTGTGAGGAGACTGTGTGAGGTGACGGCGGCACAGTCAGTGAGTGCGGTGCAGCTGCGGTGTGAGGACACTATGTGAGGTGACGGCGGCACAGTCAGTGAGTGCGGTGGAACTGCGGTGTGAGGACACTGTGTGAGGTGATGGTGGCACAGTCAGTGAGTGCGGTGGAGCTGCGGTGTGAGGACACTGTGTGAGGTGACGGCGGCAGTCAGTGAGTGCGGTGGAACTGCGGTGTGAGGACACTGTGTGAGGTGATGGTGGCACAGTCAGTGAGTGCGGTGGAGCTGCGGTGTGAGGACACTGTGTGAGGTGACGGCGGCACAGTCAGTGAGTGCGGTGGAGCTGCGGTGTGAGGACACTATGTGAGGTGACGGCGGCACAGTCAGTGAGTGCGGTGGAGCTGCGGTGTGAGGACACTATGTGAGGTGATGGTGGCACAGTCAGTGAGTGCGGTGGAGCTGCGGTGTGAGGACACTATGTGAGGTGACGGCGGCACAGTCAGTGAGTGCGGTGGAGCTGCGGTGTGAGGACACTGTGTGAGGTGATGGTGGCACAGTCAGTGAGTGCGGTGGAGCTGCGGTGTGAGGACACTGTGTGAGGTGACGGTGGCACAGTCAGTGAGTGCGGTGGAGCTGCGGTGTGAGGACACTATGTGAGGTGACGGCGGCACAGTCAGTGAGTGCGGTGGAGCTGCGGTGTGAGGACACTATGTGAGGTGACGGCGGCACAGTCAGTGAGTGCGGTGGAGCTGCGGTGTGAGGACACTGTGTGAGGTGACGGCGGCACAGTCAGTGAGTGCGGTGGAGCTGCGGTATGAGGACACTGTGTGAGGTGACGGCGGCACAGTCAATGAGTGCGGTGGAGCTGCGGTGTGAGGACACTGTGTGAGGTGACGCCGGCACAGTCAGTGAGTGCGGTGGAGCTGCGGTGTGAGGAGACTGTGTGAGGTGACGGCGGCACAGTCAGTGAGTGCGGTGGAGCTGCGGTGTGAGGACACTGTGTGAGGTGACGGCGGCACAGTCAGTGAGTGCGGTGGAGCTGCGGTGTGAGGACACTGTGTGAGGTGACGGCGGCACAGTCAGTGAGTGCGGTGGAGCTGCGGTGTGAGGACACTGTGTGAGGTGACGGCGGCACAGTCAGTGAGTGCGGTGGAGCTGCGGTGTGAGGACACTGTGTGAGGTGACGGCGGCACAGTCAGTGAGTGGGGTGGAGCTGCGGTGTGAGGACACTGTGTGAGGTGACGGCGGCACAGTCAGTGAGTGCGGTGGAGCTGCGGTGTGAGGACACTGTGTGAGGTGACGGCAGCACAGCCAGTGAGTGCGGTGGAGCTGCGGTGTGAGGACACTGTGTGAGGTGACGGCGGCACAGTCAGTGAGTGCGGTGGAGCTGCGGTGTGAGGACACTATGTGAGGTGACGGCGGCACAGTCAGTGAGGGCGGTGGAGCGGCGGTGTGAGGACACTATATGAGGTGACGGCGGCACAGTCAGTGAGTGCGGTGGAGCTGCGGTGTGAGGACACTGTGTGAGGTGACGGCGGCACAGTCAGTGAGTGCGGTGGAGCTGCGGTGTGAGGACACTGTGTGAGGTGACGCCGGCACAGTCAGTGAGTGCGGTGGAGCTGCGGTGTGAGGACACTGTGTGAGGTGACGCCGGCACAGTCAGTGAGTGCGGTGGAGCTGCGGTGTGAGGAGACTGTGAGGTGACGGCTGCACAGTCAGTGAGTGCGGTGGAGCTGCGGTGTAAGGAGACTGTGTGAGGTGACGGCGGCACAGTCAGTGAGTGCGGTGCAGCTGCGGTGTGAGGACACTATGTGAGGTGACGGCGGCACAGTCAGTGAGTGCGGTGGAGCTGCGGTGTGAGGACACTATGTGAGGTGACGGCGGCACAGTCAGTGAGTGCGGTGGAGCTGCGGTGTGAGGACACTATATGAGGTGACGGCGGCACAGTCAGTGAGTGCGGTGGAGCTGCGGTGTGAGGACACTGTGTGAGGTGATGGTGGCACAGTCAGTGAGTGCGGTGGAACTGCGGTGTGAGGACACTGTGTGAGGTGACGGCGGCACAGTCAGTGAGTGCGGTGGAGCTGCGGTGTGAGGACACTGTGTGAGGTGACGGCGGCACAGTCAGTGAGTGCGGTGGAACTGCGGTGTGAGGACACTATGTGAGGTGATGGTGGCACAGTCAGTGAGTGCGGTGGAGCTGCGGTGTGAGGACACTGTGTGAGGTGACGGCGGCACAGTCAGTGAGTGCGGTGGAGCTGCGGTGTGAGGACACTATGTGAGGTGACGGCGGCACAGTCAGTGAGTGCGGTGGAGCTGCGGTGTGAGGACACTGTGTGAGGTGACGGCGGCACAGTCAGTGAGTGCGGTGGAGCTGCGGTGTGAGGACACTATGTGAGGTGACGGCGGCACAGTCAGTGAGTGCGGTGGAGCTGCGGTGTGAGGACACTGTGTGAGGTGACGCCGGCACAGTCAGTGAGTGTGGTGGAGCTGCGGTGTGAGGACACTGTGTGAGGTGACGGCGGCACAGTCAGTGAGTGCGGTGCAGCTGCGGTGTGAGGACACTGTGTGAGGTGATGGTGGCACAGTCAGTGAGTGCGGTGCAGCTGCGGTGTGAGGACACTATGTGAGGTGACGGCGGCACAGTCAGTGAGTGCGGTGCAGCTGCGGTGTGAGGACACTGTGTGAGGTGATGGTGGCACAGTCAGTGAGTGCGGTGGAACTGCGGTGTGAGGACACTGTGTGAGGTGACGGCGGCACAGTCAGTGAGTGCGGTGCAGCTGCGGTGTGAGGACACTGTGTGAGGTGATGGTGGCACAGTCAGTGAGTGCGGTGCAGCTGCGGTGTGAGGACACTATGTGAGGTGACGGCGGCACAGTCAGTGAGTTCGGTGCAGCTGCGGTGTGAGGACACTGTGTGAGGTGATGGTGGCACAGTCAGTGAGTGCGGTGGAGCTGCGGTGTGAGGACACTGTGTGAGGTGACGGCGGCACAGTCAGTGAGTGCGGTGGAGCTGCGGTGTGAGGACACTGTGTGAGGTGACAGCGGCACAGTCAGTGAGTGCGGTGGAACTGCGGTGTGAGGACACTGTGTGAGGTGATGGTGGCACAGTCAGTGAGTGCGGTGGAGCTGCGGTGTGAGGACACTATGTGAGGTGACGGCGGCACAGTCAGTGA
Organism: Phyllobates terribilis; assembly: GCF_046119375.1. Taxonomy (NCBI): domain Eukaryota; kingdom Metazoa; phylum Chordata; class Amphibia; order Anura; family Dendrobatidae; genus Phyllobates; species Phyllobates terribilis. Next base: position 36,496,277 of record NW_027362774.1, on the reverse strand, counting down.
GTGCGGTGGAGCTGCGGTGTGAGGACACTGTGTGAGGTGATGGTGGCACAGTCAGTGAGTGCGGTGGAGCTGCGGTGTGAGGACACTATGTGAGGTGACGGCGGCACAGTCAGTGAGTGTGGTGGAGCTGCGGTGTGAGGACACTGTGTGAGGTGACGGCGGCACAGTCAGTGAGTGCGGTGGAGCTGCGGTGTGAGGACACTATGTGAGGTGACGGCGGCACAGTCAGTGAGTGCGGTGGAGCTGCGGTGTGAGGACACTGTGTGAGGTGACGCCGGCACAGTCAGTGAGTGCGGTGGAGCTGCGGTGTGAGGACACTGTGTGAGGTGACGGCGGCACAGTCAGTGAGTGCGGTGGAGCTGCGGTGTGAGGACACTATGTGAGGTGACGGCGGCACAGTCAGTGAGTGTGGTGGAGCTGCGGTGTGAGGACACTGTGTGAGGTGACGGCGGCACAGTCAGTGAGTGCGGTGGAGATGCGGTGTGAGGACACTGTGTGAGGTGACGCCGGCACAGTCAGTGAGTGCGGTGGAGCTGCGGTGTGAGGACACTGCGTGAGGTGACGGCGGCACAGTCAGTGAGTGCAGTGGAGCTGCGGTGTGAGGACACTGTGTGAGGTGACGGCGGCACGGTCAGTGAGAGCGGTGGAGCTGTGGTGTGAGGAGACTGTGTGAGGTGACGGCGGCACAGTCAGTGAGTGCGGTGTGAGGACACTGTGTGAGGTGACGGCGGCACAGTCAGTGAGTGCGGTGCAGCTGCGGTGTGAGGACACTGTGTGAGGTGACGGCGGCACAGTCAGTGAGTGCGGTGGAGCTGCGGTGTGAGAAGACTGTGTGAGGTGACGGCGGCACAGTCAGTGAGTGAGGTGTGAGGAGACTGTGTGAGGTGACGGCGGCACAGTCAGTGAGTGCGGTGGAGCTGCGGTGTGAGGACACTGTGTGAGGTGACGGCGGCACAGTCAGTGAGTGCGGTGCAGCTGCGGTGTGAGGACACTGTGTGAGGTGACGGCGGCACAGTCAGTGAGTGCGGTGGGGCTGCGGTGTGAGGACACTGTGTGAGGTGACGGCGGCACAGTCAGTGAGTGCGGTGGAGCTGCAGTGTGAGGACACTGTGTGAGGTGACGGCGGCACAGTCAGTGAGTGCGGTGGAGCTGCGGTGTGAGGACACTGTGTGAGGTGACGCCGGCACAGTCAGTGAGTGCGGTGGAGCTGCGGTGTGAGGACACTGTGTGAGGTGACAGCGGCACAGTCAGTGAGTGCGGTGGAGCTGCGGTGTGAGGACACTGTGTGAGGTGACGGCGGCACAGTCAGTGAGTGCGGTGGAACTGCGGTGTGAGGACACTGTGTGAGGTGACGGCGGCACAGTCAGTGAGTGCGGTGGAGCTAGGGTGTGAGGAGACTGTGTGAGGTGACGGCGGCACAGTCAGTGAGTGCGGTGGAGCTGCGGTGTGAGGACACTGTGTGAGGTGACGGCGGCACAGTCAGTGAGTGCGGTGCAGCTGCGGTGTGAGGACACTATGTGAGGTGACGGCGGCACAGTCAGTGAGTGCGGTGCATCTGCGGTGTGAGGACACTGTGTGAGGTGACGGCAGCACAGTCAGTGAGTGCGGTGGAGCTGCGGTGTGAGGACACTGTGTGAGGTGACGGCGGCACAGTCAGTGAGTGCGGTGGAGCTGCGGTGTGAGGACACTGTGTGAGGTGATGGCGGCACAGTCAGTGAGTGTGGTGGAGCTGCGGTGTGAGGACACTGTGTGAGGTGACGGCGGCACAGTCAGTGAGTGCGGTGGAGCTGCGGTGTGAGCACACTGTGTGAGGTGATGGTGGCACAGTCAGTGAGTGCGGTGGAGCTGCGGTGTGAGGACACTGTGTGAGGTGACGGCGGCACAGTCAGTGAGTGCGGTGGAACTGCGGTGTGAGGACACTGTGTGAAGTGATGGTGGCACAGTCAGTGAGTGCGGTGGAGCTGCGGTGTGAGGACACTGTGTGAGGTGACGGCGGCACAGTCAGTGAGTGCGGTGGAGCTGCGGTGTGAGGACACTATGTGAGGTGATGGCGGCACAGTCAGTGAGTGCGGTGGAGCTGCGGTGTGAGGACACTGTGTGAGGTGACGCCGGCACAGTCAGTGAGTGCGGTGGAGCTGCGGTGTGAGGACACTGTGTGAGGTGACGGCGGCACAGTCAGTGAGTGCGGTGGAGCTGCGGTGTGAGGACACTGTGTGAGGTGACGGCGGCACAGTCAGTGAGTGCGGTGGAGCTGCGGTGTGAGGACACTGTGTGAGGTGACGCCGGCACAGTCAGTGAGTGCGGTGGAGCTGCGGTGTGAGGACACTGTGTGAGGTGACGGCGGCACAGTCAGTGAGTGCGGTGGAGCTGCGGTGTGAGGACACTGTGTGAGGTGACGGCGGCACAGTCAGTGAGTGCGGTGGAGCTGCAGTGTGAAGACACTGTGTGAGGTGACGGCGGCACAGTCAGTGAGTGCGGTGGAACTGCGGTGTGAGGACACTGTGTGAGGTGACGGCAGCACAGCCAGTGAGTGCGGTGGAGCTGCGGTGTGAGGACACTATGTGAGGTGACGGCGGCACAGTCAGTGAGTGCGGTGGAGCTGCGGTGTTAGGACACTATGTGAGGTGACGGCGGCACAGTCAGTGAGTGCGGTGGAGCTGCGGTGTGAGGACACTGTGTGAGGTGACGGCAGCACAGTCAGTGAGTGCGGTGGAGCTGCGGTGTGAGGAGACTGTGTGAGGTGACGGCGGCACAGTCAGTGAGTGCGGTGGAGCTGCGGTGTGAGGACACTGTGTGAGGTGACGGCGGCACAGTCAGTGAGTGCGGTGGAGCTGCGGTGTGAGGACACTGTGTGAGGTGACGGCGGCACAGTCAGTGAGTGCGGTGGAGCTGCGGTGTGAGGACACTGTGTGAGGTGACGGCAGCACAGTCAGTGAGTGCGGTGGAGCTGCGGTGTGAGGACACTATGTGAGGTGACGGCGGCACAGTCAGTGAGTGCGGTGGAACTGCGGTGTGAGGACACTGTGTGAGGTGACGGCAGCACAGCCAGTGAGTGCGGTGGAGCTGCGGTGTGAGGACACTATGTGAGGTGACGGCGGCACAGTCAGTGAGTGCGGTGGAGCTGCGGTATTAGGACACTATGTGAGGTGACGGCGGCACAGTCAGTGAGTGCGGTGGAGCTGCGGTGTGAGGACACTGTGTGAGGTGACGGCGGCACAGTCAGTGAGTGCGGTGGAGCTGCGGTGTGAGGAGACTGTGTGAGGTGACGGCGGCACAGTCAGTGAGTGAGGTGCGAGGAGACTGTGTGAGGTGACGGCGGCACAGTCAGTGAGTGCGGTGGAGCTGCGGTGTGAGGAGACTGTGTGAGGTGACGGCGGCACAGTCAGTGAGTGAGGTGTGAGGAGACTGTGTGAGGTGACGGCGGCACAGTCAGTGAGTGCGGTGGAGCTGCGGTGTGAGGACACTGTGTGAGGTGACGGCGGCACAGTCAGTGAGTGCGGTGCAGATGCGTTGTGAGGACACTGTGTGAGGTGACGGCGGCACAGTCAGTGAGTGCGGTGGAGCTGCAGTGTGAGGACACTGTGTGAGGTGACGGCGGCACAGTCAGTGAGTGCGGTGGAGCTGCGGTGTGAGGACACTGTGTGAGGTGACGCCGGCACAGTCAGTGAGTGCGGTGGAGCTGCGGTGTGAGGACACTGTGTGAGGTGACAGCGGCACAGTCAGTGAGTGCGGTGGAGCTGCGGTGTGAGGACACTGTGTGAGGTGACGGCGGCACAGTCAGTGAGTGCGGTGGAACTGCGGTGTGAGGACACTGTGTGAGGTGACGGCGGCACAGTCAGTGAGTGCGGTGGAGCTGCGGTGTGAGGAGACTGTGTGAGGTGACGGCGGCACAGTCAGTGAGTGCGGTGGAGCTGCGGTGTGAGGACACTGTGTGAGGTGACGGCGGCACAGTCAGTGAGTGCGGTGCAGCTGCGGTGTGAGGACACTATGTGAGGTGACGGCGGCACAGTCAGTGAGTGCGGTGCATCTGCGGTGTGAGGACACTGTGTGAGGTGATGGTGGCACAGTCAGTGAGTGCGGTGGAACTGCGGTGTGAGGACACTGTGTGAGGTGACGGCGGCACAGTCAGTGAGTGCGGTGGAACTGCGGTGTGAGGACACTGTGTGAGGTGATGGTGGCACAGTCAGTGAGTGCGGTGGAGCTGCGGTGTGAGGACACTGTGTGAGGTGACGGCAGCACAGTCAGTGAGTGCGGTGGAGCTGCGGTGTGAGGACACTGTGTGAGGTGACGGCGGCACAGTCAGTGAGTGCGGTGGAGCTGCGGTGTGAGGACACTGTGTGAGGTGACGGCGGCACAGTCAGTGAGTGCGGTGGAGCTGCGGTGTGAGGACACTGTGTGAGGTGACGCCGGCACAGTCAGTGAGTGCGGTGGAGCTGCGGTGTGAGGACACTGTGTGAGGTGACGGCGGCACAGTCAGTGAGTGCGGTGGAGCTGCGGTGTGAGGACACTGTGTGAGGTGACGGCGGCACAGTCAGTGAGTGCGGTGGAGCTGCGGTGTGAGGACACTGTGTGAGGTGACGCCGGCACAGTCAGTGAGTGCGGTGGAGCTGCGGTGTGAGGACACTGTGTGAGGTGACGGCGGCACAGTCAGTGAGTGCGGTGGAGCTGCGGTGTGAGGACACTGTGTGAGGTGACGCCGGCACAGTCAGTGAGTGCGGTGGAGCTGCGGTGTGAGGACACTGTGTGAGGTGACAGCGGCACAGTCAGTGAGTGCGGTGGAGCTGCGGTGTGAGGACACTGTGTGAGATGACGGCGGCACAGTCAGTGAGTGCGGTGGAGCTGCGGTGTGAGGACACTGTGTGAGGTTACGGCGGCACAGTCAGTGAGTGCGGTGGAGCTGCGGTGTGAGGAGACTGTGTGAGGTGACGGCGGCACAGTCAGTGAGTGCGGTGGAGCTGCGGTGTGAGGACACTGTGTGAGGTGACGGCGGCACAGCCAGTGAGTGCGGTGGAGCTGCGGTGTGAGGACACTATGTGAGGTGACGGCGGCACAGTCAGTGAGTGCGGTGGAGCTGCGGTGTGAGGACACTGTGTGAGATGACGGCGGCACAGTCAGTGAGTGCGGTGGAGCTGCGGTGTGAGGACACTGTGTGAGGTGACGGCGGCACAGTCAGTGAGTGCGGTGGAGCTGCGGTGTGAGGACACTATGTGAGGTGACGGCGGCACAGTCAGTGAGTGCGGTGGAACTGCGGTGTGAGGACACTGTGTGAGGTGACGGCAGCACAGCCAGTGAGTGCGGTGGAGCTGCGGTGTGAGGACACTATGTGAGGTGACGGCGGCACAGTCAGTGAGTGCGGTGGAGCTGCGGTATTAGGACACTATGTGAGGTGACGGCGGCACAGTCAGTGAGTGCGGTGGAGCTGCGGTGTGAGGACACTGTGTGAGGTGACGGCGGCACAGTCAGTGAGTGCGGTGGAGCTGCGGTGTGAGGAGACTGTGTGAGGTGACGGCGGCACAGTCAGTGAGTGAGGTGTGAGGAGACTATGTGAGGTGACGGCGGCACAGTCAGTGAGTGCGGTGGAGCTGCGGTGTGAGGAGACTGTGTGAGATGACGGCGGCACAGTCAGTGAGTGCGGTGGAGCTGCGGTGTGAGGACACTGTGTGAGGTGACGGCGGCACAGTCAGTGAGTGCGGTGGAGCTGCGGTGTGAGGACACTGTGTGAGGTGACGGCGGCACAGTCAGTGAGTGCGGTGGAGCTGCGGTGTGAGGACACTGTGTGAGGTGACGGCGGCACAGTCAGTGAGTGCGGTGGAGCTGCGGTGTGAGGACACTGTGTGAGGTGACGGCGGCACAGTCAGTGAGTGCGGTGCAGCTGCGGTGTGAGGACACTGTGTGAGGTGACGGCGGCACAGTCAGTGAGTGCGGTGGAGCTGCGTTGTGAGGACACTGTGTGAGGTGACGGCGGCACAGTCAGTGAGTGCGGTGGAGCTGCAGTGTGAGGACACTGTGTGAGGTGACGGCGGCACAGTCAGTGAGTGCGGTGGAGCTGCGGTGTGAGGACACTGTGTGAGGTGACGGCGGCACAGTCAGTGAGTGCGGTGGAGCTGCGGTGTGAGGACACTGTGTGAGGTGACGCCGGCACAGTCAGTGAGTGCGGTGGAGCTGCGGTGTGAGGACACTGTGTGAGGTGACAGCGGCACAGTCAGTGAGTGCGGTGGAGCTGCGGTGTGAGGACACTGTGTGAGGTGACGGCGGCACAGTCAGTGAGTGCGGTGGAACTGCGGTGTGAGGACACTGTGTGAGGTGACGGCGGCACAGTCAGTGAGTGCGGTGGAGCTGCGGTGTGAGGAGACTGTGTGAGGTGACGGCGGCACAGTCAGTGAGTGCGGTGGAGCTGCGGTGTGAGGACACTGTGTGAGGTGACGGCGGCACAGTCAGTGAGTGCGGTGCATCTGCGGTGTGAGGACACTGTGTGAGGTGACGGCGGCACAGTCAGTGAGTGCGGTGGAGCTGCGGTGTGAGGAGACTGTGTGAGGTGACGGCGGCACAGTCAGTGAGTGCGGTGGAGCTGCGGTGTGAGGACTCTGTGTGAGGTGACGGCGGCACAGTCAGTGAGTGCGGTGGAGCTGCGGTGTGAGGACACTGTGTGAGGTGACGGCGGCACAGTCAGTGAGTGCGGTGGAGCTGCGGTGTGAGGACACTGTGTGAGGTGACGGCGGCACAGTCAGTGAGTGCGGTGGAGCTGCGGTGTGAGGACACTGTGTGAGGTGACGGCGGCACAGTCAGTGAATGCGGTGGAGCTGCGGTGTGAGGACACTGTGTGAGGTGATGGCGGCACAGTCAGTGAGTGTGGTGGAGCTGCGGTGTGAGGACACTGTGTGAGGTGACGGCGGCACAGTCAGTGAGTGCGGTGGAGCTGCGGTGTGAGCACACTGTGTGAGGTGATGGTGGCACAGTCAGTGAGTGCGGTGGAACTGCGGTGTGAGGACACTGTGTGAGGTGACGGCGGCACAGTCAGTGAGTGCGGTGGAACTGCGGTGTGAGGACACTGTGTGAGGTGATGGTGGCACAGTCAGTGAGTGCGGTGGAGCTGCGGTGTGAGGACACTGTGTGAGGTGACGGCGGCACAGTCAGTGAGTGCGGTGGAGCTGCGGTGTGAGGACACTATGTGAGGTGACGGCGGCACAGTCAGTGAGTGCGGTGGAGCTGCGGTGTGAGGACACTGTGTGAGGTGACGCCGGCACAGTCAGTGAGTGCGGTGGAGCTGCGGTGTGAGGACACTGTGTGAGGTGACGGCGGCACAGTCAGTGAGTGCGGTGGAGCTGCGGTGTGAGGACACTGTGTGAGGTGACGGCGGCACAGTCAGTGAGTGCGGTGGAGCTGCGGTGTGAGGACACTGTGTGAGGTGACGCCGCCACAGTCAGTGAGTGCGGTGGAGCTGCGGTGTGAGGACACTGTGTGAGGTGACGGCGGCACAGTCAGTGAGTGCGGTGGAGCTGCGGTGTGAGGACACTGTGTGAGGTGACGGCGGCACAGTCAGTGAGTGCGGTGGAGCTGCGGTGTGAGGACACTGTGTGAGGTTACGGCGGCACAGTCAGTGAGTGCGGTGGAGCTGCGGTGTGAGGAGACTGTGTGAGGTGACGGCGGCACAGTCAGTGAGTGCGGTGGAGCTGCGGTGTGAGGACACTGTGTGAGGTGACGGCGGCACAGTCAGTGAGTGCGGTGGAGCTGCGGTGTGAGGACACTGTGTGAGGTGACGGCGGCACAGTCAGTGAGTGCGGTGGAGCTGCGGTGTGAAGACACTGTGTGAGGTGACGGCGGCACAGTCAGTGAGTGCGGTGGAACTGCGGTGTGAGGACACTGTGTGAGGTGACGGCAGCACAGCCAGTGAGTGCGGTGGAGCTGCGGTGTGAGGACACTATGTGAGGTGACGGCGGCACAGTCAGTGAGTGCGGTGGAGCTGCGGTGTTAGGACACTATGTGAGGTGACGGCGGCACAGTCAGTGAGTGCGGTGGAGCTGCGGTGTGAGGACACTGTGTGAGGTGACGGCAGCACAGTCAGTGAGTGCGGTGGAGCTGCGGTGTGAGGACACTGTGTGAGATGACGGCGGCACAGTCAGTGAGTGCGGTGGAGCTGCGGTGTGAGGACACTGTGTGAGGTGACGGCGGCACAGTCAGTGAGTGCGGTGGAGCTGCGGTGTGAGGACACTGTGTGAGGTGACGGCAGCACAGTCAGTGAGTGCGGTGGAGCTGCGGTGTGAGGACACTGTGTGAGATGACGGCGGCACAGTCAGTGAGTGCGGTGGAGCTGCGGTGTGAGGACACTGTGTGAGGTGACGGCGGCACAGTCAGTGAGTGCGGTGGAGCTGCGGTGTTAGGACACTATGTGAGGTGACGGCGGCACAGTCAGTGAGTGCGGTGGAGCTGCGGTGTGAGGACACTGTGTGAGGTGACGGCAGCACAGTCAGTGAGTGCGGTGGAGCTGCGGTGTGAGGACACTGTGTGAGATGACGGCGGCACAGTCAGTGAGTGCGGTGGAGCTGCGGTGTGAGGACACTGTGTGAGGTGACGGCGGCACAGTCAGTGAGTGCGGTGGAGCTGCGGTGTGAGGACACTGTGTGAGGTGACGGCAGCACAGTCAGTGAGTGCGGTGGAGCTGCGGTGTGAGGACACTGTGTGAGATGACGGCGGCACAGTCAGTGAGTGCGGTGGAGCTGCGGTGTGAGGACACTGTGTGAGGTGACGGCGGCACAGTCAGTGAGTGCGGTGGAGCTGCGGTGTGAGGACACTATGTGAGGTGACGGCGGCACAGTCAGTGAGTGCGGTGGAGCTGCGGTGTGAGGACACTGCGTGAGGTGACGGCGGCACAGTCAGTGAGTGCGGTGGAGCTGCGGTGTGAGGACACTGTGTGAGGTGACGGCGGCACAGTCATTGAGTGCGGTGGAGCTGCGGTGTGAGGACACTGCGTGAGGTGACGGCGGCACAGTCAGTGAGTGCGGTGGAGCTGCGGTGTGAGGACACTGTGTGAGGTGACGGCGGCACAGTCAGTGAGTGCGGTGGAGCTGCGGTGTGAGGAGACTGTGTGAGGTGACGGCGGCACAGTCAGTGAGTGCGGTGGAGCTGCGGTGTGAGGACACTGTGTGAGGTGACGGCGTCACAGTCAGTGAGTGCGGTGGTGTTAAATGGTTAATTATGGAATTTCATTTGGAATGTTAATTAATAATCGATAATCATTTTTCTTAAATTTGAGTTCTATACAAGGATTGTATCAGCCATCGTGTCTAGTTGACATGCGCTATTTGTATGTGTATTTTTGGTTCACTACCATATGTAGAACAGGTGTCCATACGACTGGCTATAAAAGCCCATGGTACAGAAAGGGGGGGCTCTCTTGTTCTGCCCACCCCACAAGAAGAATCTTCATGCTGAGACGTATCTGACATGTAGGCCTGGACACGTGCTGGACAAAGTCATGATTTACCAGCCAGGATCCAAGGAAAGATGGGTGAATCTCAACAATTAAGCTAATTATGGACAAATGGACAATTACTTTATAACTAATTATTATATGTACCTGCTGCAATCTGATTCTTTTTAATGGACAATCCAAGAATAAATAGATACATTTTTTTATAAGAATATCGTGATATTGATACTTTGAGAAGTCCTCAGTAGAAAAAATAATACAGAGAAGAGTATTATTTTACAATGGTGAGCCAGCCAATCCTGTTTTTTCGTTTTTTTAAATTAAGTAAGTGAATTTCTTCCCGTGAACAAGGGGGGAAGTCCTGACGAGCTGAACAGCTGTTGTTCACGTGTCAGTAAATTCACTAATTTGTCACGAGAAGCAGAAAGGAGCCTACAGACTGAGGACTAACGGGAAGCAGAGGTACTAACAAGGAACAGAATCAGACGAACTGAAGACAGGATGTGCTGATAAAGAGAAGCCAAGGAATCTTAAGGTAAGCAAAATATGGATATAATTTCTTCTTTTGCTAAACAAAGTAATATTAATTTTCAAATTAATGTAGAAAATGACATAGACGTTTTGTGGCTCAGTTTATATAAAGAATGTGAATTGCAGAATTTACAGTTAACTTCTAAATTGTTAAATAGAGAGAAACACAAATTGCGGAATATTCTACATCTTGTACAAGTATTTCATAATTTTGTACTTGAAAGTTCTAAGCAGGAAAATTGTGTAGAAATAGTGACAGATAGTGACAATGATTCTGACTGTAATGTGGAAAATGAACAAAAAGTAAGACACGTGTCTGTAACTGAAGGTGACCTTGGGTCTGACCAAGAGACGGACATACAGAAACCTGACATGGGAGGAGACATGACTGACATACGAGAAACTGACATATTAGGTGATGTGGGAGGAGACGTGAGTGACGTAGGAGGAACGGACGTACAAGAGCCACTAAAAATATCAGAGAATTCTGGAATTACCCAGGCTCAACTCCAAATTAAAATGAGGAAAAATTTGCTGAAATTATACAAAATCATGCCAAAATATGATGTCAAAATCCATGCCTGTAGAAATTCAGAGACATTTGAGAGCTTCTCTGATAAGTTTGATTTATCCAATGAGGAGAGGAATCAATTATTTAAAATATGGATTCCTGTGACATTGTCCAGACGTTTACATTTAATGCCCTGTGAAAATGACTCTCCTAATGGATGGGAAAATGATTCGGACAGATTAAGATATTTGATTTATTGTGTCACAAAGGATTTTCCCAACATAGAAGATCTGCAGAAACTAAGGATTGGTAGGAAGGAATGTACATATACATTCATGTCCATGTTTGAACGGTTGTATAAAGCTCTTATCAAAAATGGAAAAGTACAACAAATGATAACAACTTTTGTACAAAAATTCAAATTCCTAGATCCAGTATCTAGAGTTATAGCGTCACAAAAAGAATCCCTATTCAAATGTGTGCAGTTGCTGGATTCTGTTAGAAAACATGAGAATTGTGCAAAGAAAATAAATCAAGTTAATTTTATAAAACCAGGAAAGGTAAAATCTTATCAAAAGCCAATATCAAACTCTCCTAGACTGAGTCATCCCCATAGTGAACTCTATCAAATACGCAGGAGATTTCATATATGTTATAAGCCATATAAAATGATTGAAAAATCAATCTCTTCACAGAATGAGTTAATTCTCAGTCAGAACTGTGACTCTCTAAAAAGGAAAATGGCCGAAACTGATGAACAGAGGCAAGTGAGACGACCGGCTCACAGTGACGTCATGGAATGTGGACAGAAGAACAGGCAGTTCTCTGAGGTTTTGAAGGATAGAAAAATGTCTTTCCTAAATAGGGCGTTCCTGGAGATATTTGAGAGAGACAGAAGATTTGGTTTAGGGAGTGGCTAAGGAAAAACTGTAATTATAATGTAGCATAGAAGTGTTACAATGTCTCAATATTTATTTATAATCTTATACAGTAAAATTGTAGTTACATAGTTTCTAGTAGTTCATGTATGTATGTGTATATATATATATATATATATATATATATATATATATACACTTGTCTAAGTAGAGATTGTGTATAATTGTATTTATATATATGTTTATAAAATATATATATATTAATTAATAAATTAGAACTTCATATATAAATTTAAGTAACAATATTTTGAATTACATTAGAACCAACCAATATATGTATAAGATATTTAAATAATTCTGTTTCTGTATGAATTTGATATTTAATTTTATTTTCTTATATTTCCTTAGAGGTTTCATTCCAAAGCAGGATTTGATCAAAGAACTCTAAAATGGATTTATTTCTTTATTCACACAGGAAGTGGAAAAAATTGCATGATTTATATGTGTTACATTTTAAAAAATTAACAATATAACTAGTTGGACTATAATACATGTAATACTTATTAATTCTTTTGTGTTGCTAACATTTTCTGTGCATGAAGTGTTCGTGCTGATTGGGGTAGCTTTACAGCATGACGTGTGACAGCTGCGGCCTTTGAACTTTGAGCTAATAGTATAGATCCCATTCATTCTATTTCCAGCTGATGCAACTTAAGACCGGGCAGCCAGTGAGTAAAAAAAAAAGGAACCTAAGGACATTTCTATTTTTTTGCAAGACAAAAGTTTTTTTTTTCAAGTGTTTGAAATTTCAAATACGTACTCTCATATTATATAATATGTATTTGGGAAATATTCAAAGAATATTAAGATATTTAATTGATATGGAAATGCGCATTAATAAATTGGGATACAACAATTTTGGGTTAAATATATAGATATATATCTAAAACTTCATATGTGGAATGTTTGAGTTGAACAGATCTGTGAATGTCAGAGTGAAGGTGACAGATGAGTAAATCAGCAGCTGCTAAGTGTGATTGATGTGACAGAGGCCTCGTACGTTTGTATGTTTGGAAAAAAAAAATGTTTCTTTATGTGAAGGTACAAAAATATATTTAATTCTGAGAAAAATTATAATACATAATTAGGTATTATCTACATAATATATATATATTTCTATATTTATTTCATAATTATTATTTCTTGATTTAACTAATAGTGGATAAGAGCAACCACATATCAAAATGGTTTACAAAGCAAATTTACATTTAGAATAATTTTCCACATAATAATATTCTTGAATAACTATGATATTATTTTTAATGGTTACCTAAATAGGTACACACCTCTCTTTAGACAAATCTAGGCTACTCATCAATATGAAAGTTATGCAAAATATTTATAGAAGAATAACTATTTTTAATTTGGTTCTGATATATACATAAATTTTATAAAATAATATTTTTTGGTATTAAGGGGGAAAATGTGTTTTTGATCCTGATTACATAATCACTTTTGATCAATACTTTTTTTTACACATTTTAATAAAGAAGAAACAATAATAAGGTACAATGATATAATTAAGAAGGGTGTTACATGCAAAGTTGCATAGTTTAATAATTTTTTGGTGATACAAGGTTATGACAAATATGAAATCATCCAGATAATGGAGATATAAGGGTATTTTTTTATGGAGAATATAATTACTCTGCATTTGTCATTAAAATTTAAAGGCCTTATTTTTATTTTCATTTGTATTCTTATTTTTATTTTTCATTTTTTAATTTTTATTCTTACTTATTTTCTTATTTTTCCATTTTTCAGTTTTAATTTTCAATTTTTGATTTTAATTCAGTTCAATATTTCAACTGAGAAAACACATTAATATTTAATGGGGTAATGTCTAGTACAAAGAATATTGCTTCATTAAATATAATGATGATATGAATTAATATAAGAAAAATGTTTACATTTTCTGAGTAAACACAACAATTCATTCATTCATTCATTCATTCATTCATTCCTTCATACATTCATATATTTATTCATTTTAGTTCAGGAGTATACATTCTTTGGTATTATTGGTATACTAAAGATATAAACACTTGTTGTTTCAAAACACACTGACACCTATGGGTTGGAAAAGGTAATTACACCTATGACATAAAAATGTTCTATCATATGGAGAACTTGATTAATAATGAATTATTATCTATTATTGTTTATTATTCCAAACATAATTTATTTTAATATTTTGATAATAATTAGATGGATATTATTGATTGCTATGGTACGCTGTGATATTATAGGTTAGGAAAAATTGCCAGCTTTGGTATCAGATTAGGGAATGAAGACTTCAATCAAGACATGGCAACTATGAATTCTATCTTAATAAAGACTTTTAATTTTTATAAATCAAAGAGACTCTCAAAAGTTACAAGAAGAAGCAACTGATATCCGGACGTCTCAGAAGGTAACAGGTGTGAATGCTGAGTGATCATAGACTGTGTCCATTACATACAATACAATTCACACCACTGATCACCAGGACGGCAGAGGACGATGATCCTATATGTACTGGGTTGTGTTCAAGTTTCATCACGTTCCAGTGGTTTCTTATCACCTGCAACGCTTCAATGAAAGCTGGTGAGCAGGTAATACCTGGCATATGTGTCCTGTACATAAAGGACTGAGTACTGGTTATGGTGCTATATAAAGCAGGGAAGTGTCAAGTTAACCCTTGCTTTACTGACCAAAGATGTCACATCTGTTCCAAAAGTGACATGAGACCAGTGCGGATGACGCAGTGGATTCCAGAACTATCCAAAGACAACGTAAGTCCAGGTGACATCACACAGATATTAAAGCTACATTTCATCCATGGACTTTGTTTCTTATCAATTGACACATGATCTTTCTAATAAAGAGTACAGTTTATGGACTGAACAATAATGAATACAATTATGGGCTGTACAATATCTACACGCTGTCATTTGTTTCAAAGGAGTTTTCATCTAAAGACTGTGTTATAAAAGAACCAAGAAGAAGACGAGACGACGACCCGATGACATCAGATGATGACGATTGGACCCGCGATTACTTCAATTTAGATATAGGGAAGTATAATTATACATATTAAATGAATATTAGTCACGGCTTACCATAACATGAATTCACATCATTATATCTGATACTATTATTGATATTATTATTATTATTATTATTATTATGGAAATTTAATGATATTGCCAAGGAGGAAGGAAAGGAAAAAATGATTGATGAATGTATCTTCTTTTGAGAATTTTCAGTTTAAATCCTTTTATTCTCAAAAAAGGGGGAAATGTTAAATGGTTAATTATGGAAATTCATTTGGAATGTTAATTAATAATCGATAATCATTTTTCTTAAATTTGAGTTCTATACAAGGATTGTATCAGCCATCGTGTCTAGTTGACATGCGCTATTTGTATGTGTATTTTTGGTTCACTACCATATGTAGAACAGGTGTCCATACGACTGGTTATAAAAGCCCATGGTACAGAAAGGGGGGGCTCTCTTGTTCTGCCCATCCCACAAGAAGAATCTTCATGCTGAGACGTATCTGACATGTAGGCCTGGACACGTGCTGGACAAAGTCATGATTTACCAGCCAGGATCCAAGGAAAGATGGGTGAATCTCAACAATTAAGCTAATTATGGACAAATGGACAATTACTTTATAACTAATTATTATATGTACCTGCTGCAATCTGATTCTTTTTAATGGACAATCCAAGAATAAATAGATACATTTTTTTATAAGAATATCGTGATATTGATACTTTGAGAAGTCCTCAGTAGAAAAAATAATACAGAGAAGAGTATTATTTTACAGGTGGAGCTGCGGTGTGAGGACACTGTGTGAGGTGACGGCGGCACAGTCAGTGAGTGCGGTGGAGCTGCGGTGTGAGGACACTGTGTGAGGTGACGGCAGCACAGTCAGTGAGTGCGGTGGAGCTGCGGTGTGAGGACACTGTGTGAGGTGACGGCAGCACAGTCAGTGAGTGCGGTGGAGCTGCGGTGTGAGGACACTGTGTGAGGTGACGGCGGCACAGTCAGTGAGTGCGGTGGAGCTGCGGTGTGAGGACACTGTGTGAGGTGACGGCGGCACAGTCAGTGAGTGCGGTGAAGCTGCGGTGTGAGGACACTGTGTGAGGTGACGGCGACACAGTCAGTGAGTGCGGTGGAGCTGCGGTGTGAGGAGACTGTGTGAGGTGACGGCGGCACAGTCAGTGAGTGCGGTGAAGCTGCGGTGTGAGGACACTGTGTGAGGTGACGGCGGCACAGTCAGTGAGTGCGGTGGAGCTGCGGTGTGAGGACACTATGTGAGGTGACGGCGGCACAGTCAGTGAGTGCGGTGGAGCTGCGGTGTGAGGACACTGTGTGAGGTGACGGCAGCACAGTCAGTGAGTGCGGTGGAGCTGCGGTGTGAGGACACTGTGTGAGGTGACGCCGGCACAGTCAGTGAGTGCGGTGGAGCTGCGGTGTGAGGACACTGTGTGAGGTGACGGCGGCACAGTCAGTGAGTGCGGTGGAGCTGCGGTGTGAGGACACTGTGTGAGGTGACGGCGGCACAGTCAGTGAGTGCGGTGGAGCTGCGGTGTGAGGACACTATGTGAGGTGACGGCGGCACAGTCAGTGAGTGCGGTGGAGATGCGGTGTGAGGACACTGTGTGAGGTGACGCCGGCACAGTCAGTGAGTGCGGTGGAGCTGCGGTGTGAGGACACTGCGTGAGGTGACGGCGGCACAGTCAGTGAGTGCGGTGGAGCTGCGGTGTGAGGACACTGTGTGAGGTGACGGCGGCACAGTCAGTGAGTGCGGTGGAGCTGCGGTGTGAGGACACTGTGTGAGGTGACGGCGGCACAGTCAGTGAGTGCGGTGGAGCTGCGGTGTGAGGACACTGTGTGAGGTGACGGGGGCACAGTCAGTGAGTGCGGTGGAGCTGCGGTGTGAGGAGACTGTGTGAGGTGACGCCGGCACAGTCAGTGAGTGCGGTGGAGCTGCGGTGTGAGGACACTGTGTGAGGTGACGGCAGCACAGTCAGTGAGTGCGGTGGAGTTGCGGTGTGAGGACACTGTGTGAGGTGACGGCGGCACAGTCAGTGAGTGCGGTGGAGCTGCGGTGTGAGGACACTGTGTGAGGTGACGGCAGCACAGTCAGTGACTGCGGTGAAGCTGCGGTGTGAGGACACTGTGTGAGGTGACGGCGGCACAGTCAGTGAGTGCGGTGGAGCTGCGGTGTGAGGACACTGTGTGAGGTGACGGCAGCACAGTCAGTGAGTGCGGTGGAGCTGCGGTGTGAGGAGACTGTGTGAGGTGACGGCGGCACAGTCAGTGAGTGCGGTGGAGCTGCGGTGTGAGGACACTGTGTGAGGTGACGGCGGCACAGTCAGTGAGTGCGGTGGAGCTGCGGTGTGAGGACACTGTGTGAGGTGACGCCGGCACAGTCAGTGAGTGCGGTGGAGCTGCGGTGTGAGGACACTGTGTGAGGTGACGGCGGCACAGTCAGTGAGTGCGGTAGAGCTGCGGTGTGAGGACACTGTGTGAGGTGACGGCGGCACAGTCAGTGAGTGCGGTGGAGATGCGGTGTGAGGACACTGTGTGAGGTGACGCCGACACAGTCAGTGAGTGCGGTGGAGCTGCGGTGTGAGGACACTATGTGAGGTGACGGCGGCACAGTCAGTGAGTGCGGTGGAGATGCGGTGTGAGGACACTGTGTGAGGTGACGCCGACACAGTCAGTGAGTGCGGTGGAGCTGCGGTGTGAGGACACTGCGTGAGGTGACGGCGGCACAGTCAGTGAGTGCGGTGGAGCTGCGGTGTGAGGACACTGTGTGAGGTGACGGCGGCACAGTCAGTGAGTGCGGTGGAGCTGCGGTGTGAGGACACTGTGTGAGATGACGGCGGCACAGTCAGTGAGTGCGGTGGAGCTGCGGTGTGAGGACACTATGTGAGGTGACGGCGGCACAGTCAGTGAGTGCGGTGGAGCTGCGGTGTGAGGACACTGTGTGAGGTGACGGCGGCACAGTCAGTGAGTGCGGTGGAGCTGCGGTGTGAGGACACTGTGTGAGGTGACGGCGGCACAGTCAGTGAGTGCGGTGGAGCTGCGGTGTGAGGACACTGTGTGAGGTGACGGCGGCACAGTCAGTGAGTGCGGTGGAGCTGCGGTGTGAGGACACTGTGTGAGTTGACGGCGGCACAGTCAGTGAGTGCGTTGGAGCTGTGGTGTGAGGACACTGTGTGAGGTGACAGCGGCACAGTCAGTGAGTGCGGTGGAGCTGCGGTGTGAGGACACTGTGTGAGGTGACGGCGGCACAGTCAGTGAGTGCGGTGGAGCTGCGGTGTGAGGACACTGTGTGAGGTGACGGCGGCACAGTCAGTGAGTGCGGTGGAGCTGCGGTGTGAGGACACTGTGTGAGTTGACGGCGGCACAGTCAGTGAGTGCGTTGGAGCTGTGGTGTGAGGACACTGTGTGAGGTGACAGCGGCACAGTCAGTGAGTGCGGTGAAGCTGCGGTGTGAGGACACTGTGTGAGGTGACGGCGGCACAGTCAGTGAGTGCGGTGGAGCTGCGGTGTGAGGACACTGTGTGAGGTGACGGCAGCACAGTCAGTGAGTGCGGTGAAGCTGCGGTGTGAGGACACTGTGTGAGGTGACGGCGGCACAGTCAGTGAGTGCGGTGGAGCTGCGGTGTGAGGACACTATGTGAGGTGACGGCGGCACAGTCAGTGAGTGCGGTGGAGCTGCGGTGTGAGGACACTGTGTGAGGTGACGGCGGCACAGTCAGTGAGTGCGGTGGAGCTGCGGTGTGAGGACACTGTGTGAGGTGACGGCGGCACAGTCAGTGAGTGCGGTGGAGCTGCGGTGTGAGGACACTGTGTGAGGTGACGGCAGCACAGTCAGTGAGTGCGGTGGAGCTGCGGTGTGAGGACACTGTGTGAGGTGACGGCAGCACAGTCAGTGAGTGCGGTGGAGCTGCGGTGTGAGGACACTGTGTGAGGTGACGGCGGCACAGTCAGTGAGTGCGGTGGAGCTGCGGTGTGAGGACACTGTGTGAGGTGACGGCGGCACAGTCAGTGAGTGCGGTGGAGCTGCGGTGTGAGGAGACTGTGTGAGGTGACGGCGGCACAGTCAGTGAGTGCGGTGGAGCTGCGGTGTGAGGACACTGTGTGAGGTGACGGCGGCACAGTCAGTGAGTGCGGTGGAGCTGCGGTGTGAGGAGACTGTGTGAGGTGACGGCGGCACAGTCAGTGAGTGCGGTAGAGCTGCGGTGTGAGGACACTGTGTGAGGTGACGGCGGCACAGTCAGTGAGTGCGGTGGAGCTGCGGTGTGAGGACACTGTGTGAGGTGACGGCGGCACAGTCAGTGAGTGCGGTGGAGCTCCGGTGTGAGGATACTGTGTGAGGTGACGGCGGCACAGTCAGTGAGTGCGGTGGAGCTGCGGTGTGAGGACACTGTGTGAGATGACGGCGGCACAGTCAGTGAGTGCGGTGGAGCTGCGGTGTGAGGAGACTGTGTGAGGTGACGGCGGCACAGTCAGTGAGTGCGGTGGAGCTGCGGTGTGAGGACACTGTGTGAGGTGACGGTGGCACAGTCAGTGAGTGCGGTGAAGCTGCGGTGTGAGGACACTGTGTGAGGTGACGGCGGCACAGTCAGTGAGTGCGGTGGAGCTGCGGTGTGAGGACACTGTGTGAGATGACGGCGGCACAGTCAGTGAGTGCGGTGGAGCTGCGGTGTGAGGACACTGTGTGAGGTGACGGCGGCACAGTCAGTGAGTGCGGTGGAGCTGCGGTGTGAGGACACTGTGTGAGGTGACGGCGGCACAGTCAGTGAGTGCGGTGGAGCTGCGGTGTGAGGACACTGTGTGAGGTGACGCCGGCACAGTCAGTGAGTGCGGTGGAGCTGCGGTGTGAGGACACTGTGTGAGGTGACGGCGGCACAGTCAGTGAGTGCGGTGGAGCTGCGGTGTGAGGACACTGTGTGAGGTGACGGCGGCACAGTCAGTGAGTGCGGTGGAGCTGCGGTGTGAGGACACTGTGTGAGGTGACGCCGGCGCAGTCAGTGAGTGCGGTGGAGCTGCGGTGTGAGGACACTGTGTGAGGTGACGGCGGCACAGTCAGTGAGTGCGGTGCAGCTGCGGTGTGAGGACACTGTGTGAGGTGACGGCGGCACAGTCAGTGAGTGCGGTGAAGCTGCGGTGTGAGGACACTGTGTGAGGTGACGGCGGCACAGTCAGTGAGTGCGGTGGAGCTGCGGTGTGAGGACACTGTGTGAGGTGACGGCGGCACAGTCAGTGAGTGCGGTGGAGCTGCGGTGTGAGGACACTGTGTGAGGTGACGGCGGCACAGTCAGTGAGTGCGGTGCAGCTGCGGTGTGAGGACACTGTGTGAGGTGACGGCGGCACAGTCAGTGAGTGCGGTGAAGCTGCGGTGTGAGGACACTGTGTGAGGTGACGGCGGCACAGTCAGTGAGTGCGGTGGAGCTGCGGTGTGAGGACACTGTGTGAGGTGACGGCGGCACAGTCAGTGAGTGCGGTGGAGCTGCGGTGTGAGGACACTGTGTGAGGTGACGGCGGCACAGTCAGTGAGTGCGGTGGAGCTGCGGTGTGAGGACACTGTGTGAGGTGACGGCGGCACAGTCAGTGAGTCCGGTGGAGCTGCGGTGTGAGGACACTGTGTGAGGTGACGGCAGCACAGTCAGTGAGTGCGGTGGAGCTGCGGTGTGAGGACACTGTGTGAGGTGACGGCGGCACAGTCAGTGAGTGCGGTGGAGCTGCGGTGTGAGGACACTGTGTGAGGTGATGGCGGCACAGTCAGTGAGTGCGGTAGAGCTGCGGTGTGATGACACTGTGTGAGGTGACGGCGGCACAGTCAGTGAGTCCGGTGGAGCTGCGGTGTGAGGACACTGTGTGAGGTGACGGCGGCACAGTCAGTGAGTGCGGTGGAGCTGCGGTGTGAGGACACTGTGTGAGGTGACGGCGGCACAGTCAGTGAGTGCGGTGGAGCTGCGGTGTGAGGACACTGTGTGAGGTGACGGTGGCACAGTCAGTGAGTGCGGTGGAGCTGCGGTGTGAGGACACTGTGTGAGGTGACGGTGGCACAGTCAGTGAGTGCGGTGGAGCTGCGGTGTGAGGACACTGTGTGAGGTGACGGCGGCACAGTCAGTGAGTGCGGTGGAGCTGCGGTGTGAGGACACTGTGTGAGGTGACGGCAGCACAGTCAGTGAGTGCGGTGGAGCTGCGGTGTGAGGAGACTGTGAGGTGACGGTGGCACAGTCAGTGAGTGCGGTGGAGCTGCGGTGTGAGGACACTGTGTGAGGTGACGGCGGCACAGTCAGTGAGTGCGGTGGAGCTGCGGTGTGAGGACACTGTGTGAGGTGACGGCGGCACAGTCAGTGAGTGCGGTGGAGCTGCGGTGTGAGGACACTGTGTGAGGTGACGGCGGCACAGTCAGTGAGTGCGGTGGAGCTGCGGTGTGAGGACACTGTGTGAGGTGACGGCGGCACAGTCAGTGAGTGCGGTGGAGCTGCGGTGTGAGGACACTGTGTGAGGTGACGGCGGCACAGTCAGTGAGTGCGGTGTGAGGAGACTATGTGACATGTGATGACATCTTTGTCGTATCGCGCCTTGTGATCAGACAGGAGGTGATGGTGACACAGGAGTCTTCGCGGGTCATCTGCACAGCGGACATGTGTGATGTAACAATGCCGGCACCATTCTCCGACAGAACCTGACGTATCGGTTTGGACACAAATCAAATGAAAACTAGAGAAGAGAATAAGAGGAGAAAACGAACAAGATTCCAGAACTGCGGCTTCCTCCCACCTTGCGCCTCTTGTGCCCGTCCCTTCAGCCATCCCTGCAGGGCATTATTACACCCTATGGCAGGTCCTGCACCCTCTGCCAGTGACCAGCTTGGCACTGCCACCGTCCCCCGATATACTATGGCTTCACAATGGGGTATACTCACATAAGGGTCGTCCACCAGCTTCTGCGGAGCCTCCAGGTCACGCGTGCATAGCTGCTGACAATCGCGGGGACTGTCCCCGTGCGTTTCTTCTTCCCGCAGAGCTCCATACGATGTCTTTTTTTTGGGCGAATAACGTATTAGCATCAGGTAGATGGATCTCTTAATGTAGAACCATGGTCCTGGTACCGGGTACCGACCTGAAGAGGGGGCTGGAGCCCTGAAGATGAAGTATTTAATCAGGAAAAAGGCAACCACAAAAAGCAGAAGGAACACGACCATCATCTTCACCAGAGCCGCCGCAAAATGAACTCTGCCCAACTGCAGCCGCCGAGCTCACACCCCGAGGACAAGTCCTATACACACGGAAGTGATCATCCGGAATCTACCAGCAAGGGATCCATCCAAAAACAGACGAGGTCAAGGAATCTGCTCCAATAAAGGAAAAGCAAAACCTCCCACTAGAATCTACTCATATAGAA
This sequence comes from Phyllobates terribilis, assembly GCF_046119375.1. Classification (NCBI taxonomy): domain Eukaryota; kingdom Metazoa; phylum Chordata; class Amphibia; order Anura; family Dendrobatidae; genus Phyllobates; species Phyllobates terribilis. Next base: position 36,474,445 of record NW_027362774.1, on the reverse strand, counting down.
ACAGGAGCCAGAGAAGGCACAACTCATCACTGTCGAGTGTAAGCTCTTATGGTCAGCGGGGTCCTCTCTTTCTCCTGTAGAGTGTAAGCTCTTATGATCAGTGGGGTCCTCTCTCTCCTGTAGAGTGTAAGCTCTTATGGTCAGCGGGGTCCTCTCTCCGGTAGAGTGTAAGCTCTTAAGGTCAGTGGGGTCCTCTCTCTCCTGTAGAGTGTAAGCTCTTATGGTCAGCGGGGTCCTCTCTCTCTCCTGCAAAGTGTAAGCTCTTATGGTCAGTGGGGTCCTCTCTCTCCTGTAGAGTCTAAGCTCTTATGGTCAGTGGGGTCCTTTCTCTCTCTTGTAGAGTCTAAGCTCTTATGGTCAGTGGGGTCCTTTCTCTCTCCTGTAGAGTGTAAGCTCTTATGGTCAGTGGGGACCTCTCTCTCTCTCCTGTAGAGTGTAAGCTCTTATGGTCAGTGGGGTCCTCTCTCTCCTGTAGAGGGTAAGCTCTTATGGTCAGTGGGGTCCTCTCTTTCTCTCCTGTAGAGTGTAAGCTCTTATGGTCAGTGGGGTCCACACTCTCTCCTGTAGAGTGTAAGCTCTTATGGTCAGTGGGTTCCTCTCTCTCTCCTGTAGAGATTAAGCTCTTATGGTCAGTGGGGTCCTCTCTCTCTTCTGTAGAGTGTAAGCTCTTATGATCAGTGGGGTCCTCTCTCTCTCCTGTAGAGTGTAAGCTGTTATAGTCAGTGGGGTCCTCTCTCTCTCCTGTAGAGTGTAAGCTCTTATGGTCAGTGGGGTCCTCTCCCTCCTGTAGAGTGTAAGCTCTTATGATTAGTGGGGTCCTCTCTCTCCTGTAGAGTGTAAGCTCTTATGGTCAGTGGGGTCCTCTCTCTCTCCTGCAGAGTGTAAGCTCTTATGGTGAGCGGGGTCCTATCTTTCCTGTAGAGTGTAAGCTCTTATGGTCAGTGGGGTCCTCTCTCTCTACTGTAGAGTCTAAGCTCTTATGATCAGTGGGGTCCTCTCTCTCTCCTGTAGAGTGTAAGCTCTTACAGTCAGTGGGGTCCTCTCTCTCTCTTCAGTAGAGTGTAAGCTCTTATGGTCAGTGGGGTCCTCTCTATCTCTTCAGTAGAATGTAAGCTCTCTTGGTCAGTGGGGTCCTCTCTCTCTCCTATAGAGTGTAAGCTCTTATGGTCAGTGGGGTCCTCTCTCTCTCCTGTAGAGTGTAAGCTCTTATGGTCAGTGGGGTCCTCTCTCTCTCTTCTGTAGAGTGTAACCTCTTATGATTAGTGGGGTCCTCTCTCTCTCCTGTAGAGTGCAAGCTCTTATAGACAGTGGGGTCCTCTCTCCATCCTGTAGAGTGTAAGCTGTTATAGTCAGTGGGGTCCTCTCTCTCCTGTAGAGTGTCAGCTCTTATGGTCAGTGAGGTCCTCTCTCCTGTAGAGTGTAAGCTCTTATGGTCAGCGGGTTATTCTCTCTCTCCTGTAGAGTGTAACCTCTTATGGTCAGTGGGGTCCTCTCTCTCCTGTAGAGTGCAAGCTCTTATAGTCAGTGGGGTCCTCTCTCCATCCTGTAGAGTGTAAGCTGTTATGGTCAGTGGGGTCCTCTCTCTCCTGTAGAGTGTAAGCTCTTATGGTCAGTGGGATCCTCTCTCTCCTGTAGAGTGTAAGCTCTTATGGTCAGCGGGGTCCTCTCTCTCCTGTAAAGTGCAAGCTCTTATAGTCAGTGGGGTCCTCTCTCCATCCTGTAGAGTGTAAGCTGTTATGGTCAGTGGGGTCCTCTCTCTCCTGTAGAGTGTAAGCTCTTATGGTCAGTGGGATTCTCTCTCTCCTGTAGAGTGTAAGCTCTTATGGTCAGCGGTGTCCTCTCTCTCCTGTAGAGTGTAAGCTCTTATGATCAGTGGGGTCCTCTTTCTCTCTCCTGTAGAGTATAAGCTCTTATGATCAGTGGGGTCCTCTCTCTCTCCTGTAGAGTGTAAGCTCCCTTTGATCAGTGGGGTCCTCTCTCTCTCCTGTAGAGTGTAAGCTCTTATGGTCAGTGGGGTCCTCTCTCTCTCCTGTAGAGTGTAAGCTCTTATGGTCAGTAAGTTCCTCTCTCTCTCCTGTAGAGTGTAAGCTCTTATGGTCAGTAAGTTCCTCTTTCTCTCCTCTAGAGTTTAAGCCCTTATGGTCAGTGGGGTCCTCTCTCTCCTGTAGAGTGTAAGCTCTTATGGTCAGTGGGGTCCTCTCTCTCTCTCCTGTAGAGTGTAAGCTCTGATGGTCAGTGGGGTCCTTTCTCTCTTTTAGAGTGTAAGCTCTTATGGTCAGCGGGGTACTCTCTTTCTCCTGTAGAGTGTAAGCTCTTATGGTCAGTGGGGTCCTCTCGCTCTCTTCTGTAGAGTGTAAGTTCTTATGGTCAGTGGGGTCCTCTCACTCCAGTAGAGTGTAAGCTCTTATGGTCAGTGGGGTCCTCTCTCCTGAAGAGTGTAAGCTCTTTTGGTCAGTGAGGTACTCTCTCCTGCAGAGTGTAAGCTCTTATGGTCAGTGGGGTCCTCTCTATCCTGTAGAGTGTAAGCTCTTATGGTGAGTGGGGTCTTCTCTCTCTCCTGTAGAGTGTAAGCTCTTATGGTCAGTAAGGTCCTCTCTCTCCTGTAGAGTGTAAGCTCTTATGGTGAGTGGGGTCTTCTCTCTCCTGTAGAGTGTAAGCTCTTATGGTCATTGGGGTACTCTCTCCTGCAGAGTGTAAGCTCTTATGGTCAGTGGGGTCCTCTCTATCCTGTAGAGTGTAAGCTCTTATGGTGAGTGGGGTCTTCTCTCTCTCCTGTAGAGTGTAAGCTCTTATGGTCAGTAAGGTCCTCTCTCTCCAGTAGAGTGTAAGCTCTTATGGTCAGTGGGGTCCTCTCTATCCTGTAGAGTGTAAGCTCTTATGGTGAGTGGGGTCCTCTCTCTCTCCTGTAGAGTGTAAGCTCTTATGGTCAGTAAGGTCCTCTCTCTCCAGTAGAGTGTAAGCTCTTATGGTCAGTGGGGTCCTCTCTCTCTCCTGTAGAGTGTAAGCTCTTATGGTCAGTGGGGTCCTCTTTCTCTCTCCTGTAGAGTGTAAGCTCTTATCGTCAGTGGGGTCCTATCTCTCTCTCCTGTAGAGTGTAAGCTTTTAAGGTCAGTGGGGTCCTCTTTCTCCTGTAGAGTGTAAGCTCTTATGGTCAGTGGGGTCCTCTCTCTCCAGTAGAGTGTAAGCTCTTATGGTCAGTGGGGTCCTCTCTCTCCTGTAGAGTGTAAGCTCTTATGATGAGTGGGGTCCTCTCTCTCCTGTAGAGTGCAAGCCCTTATGGTCAGTGGGGTCCTCTCTTTCGCCTGTAGAGTGTAAGCTCTTATGATCAGTGGGGTCCTCTCTCTCCTGTAGAGTGTAAGCTCTTATGGTCAGTGGGGCCCTCTCTCTCCTGTAGAGTGTAAGCCCTTATGGTCAGTGGGGTCCTCTCTCTCTCTTCTGCAGAGTGTAAGCTCTTATGATCAGTGGGGTCCTCTCTCTCTCCTGAAGAGTGTAAGCTCTTATAGTCAGTGGGGTCCTCTCTCTTTCCTGTAGAGTGTAAGCTCTTATGGTCAGTGGGGTCCTCTCGCTCTCTCCTGTAGAGTGTAAGCTCTTATGGTCACTTTGGTCCTCTTTCTCCTGTAGAGTGTAAGCTCTTATGGTCAGAGGGGTCCTCTCTCTCCTGTAGAGTGTAAGCTCTTATGGTCAGTGGGGTCCTCTCTCTCTCCTGTAGAGTGTAAGCTCTTATGGTCAGTGGGGTCCTCTCTCTCTCCTGTAGAGTGTAAGCTCTTATGGTCAGTGGGGTCCTCTCTCTCCTGTAGAGTGTAAGCTCTTATGGTCAGTGGGGTCCTCTATCTCTCCTCTAGAGTGTAAGCTATTATGGTAAGTGGAGTCCTCTCTCTCCTGTAGAGCATAAGTTCTTATGGTCATTGGGGTCCTCTATCTCCTGCAGAGTGTAAGCTCTTATGGTCAGTGGGGTCCTCTCTTTCTCCTGTAGAGTGTAAGCTCTTATGGTCAGTGGGGTCCTCTCTTTCTCCTGTAGAGTGTAAGCTCTTATGGTCAGTGGGGTCCTCTCTCTCTCCTGTAGAGCATAAGCTCTTATGGTCACTGGGGTCCTCTCTCTCCTGTAGAGTGTAAGCTCTTATGGTCAGTGGGGTCCTCTCTTTCTCCTGTAGAGTGTAAGCTCTTATGGTCAGCGCGGTCTTTTCTCCCTACTGTAGAGTGTAACCTCTTATGGTCAGTGGGGTCCTCTCTCTCCTGTAGAGTGTAAGCTCTTATGGTCAGTGGGGTCCTCTCTCTCCTGTAGAGTGTAAGCTCTTATGGTCATTGAGGTCCTCACTCTCCTGTAGAGTGTAAGCTCTTATGATCAGTGGGGTCCTCTCTCTCCTGTAGAGTGCAAGCCCTTATGGTCAGTGGGATCCTCTCTTTCGCCTGTAGAGTGTAAGCTCTTATGATCAGTGGGGTCCTCTCTCTCCTGTAGAGTGTAAGCTCTTATGGTCAGTGGGGTCCTCTCTCTCCTGTAGAGTGTAAGCCCTTATGGTCAGTGGGGTCCTCTCTCTCTCTTCTGCAGAGTGTAAGCTCTTATGATCAGTGGGGTCCTCTCTCTCTCCTGAAGGGTGTAAGCTCTTATAGTCAGTGGGGTCCTCTCTCTCTCCTGTAGAGTGTAAGCTCTTATGGTCACTTGGGTCCTCTTTCTCCTGTAGAGTGTAAGCTCTTATGGTCAGAGGGGTCCTCTCTCTTCTGTAGAGTGTAAGCTCTTATGGTCAGTGGGGTCCTCTCCTGTAGAGTGTAAGCTCTTATGGTCAGTGGGGTCCTCTCTTTCTCCTGTAGAGTGTAAGCTCTTATGGTAAGTGGGGTGCTCTCTCTCCTGTAGAGTGTAAGCTCTTATGGTCAGTGGGGTCCTCTCTCTCTTCTGTAGAGTGTAAGCTCTTATGGTCAGTGGGGTCCTCTCTCTCTCCTGTAGAGTGTAAGCTCTTATGGTCAGTGGGGTCCTCTCTCTCCTGTAGAGTGTAAGCTCTTATGGTCAGTGGGGTCCTCTATCTCTCCTCTAGAGTGTAAGCTATTATGGTAAGTGGAATACTCTCTCTCCTGTAGAGCATAAGCTCTTATGGTCATTGGGGTCCTCTATCTCCTGCAGAGTGTAAGCTCTTATGGTCAGTGGGGTCCTCTCTTTCTCCTGTAGAGTGTAAGCTCTTATGGTCAGTGGGGTCCTCTCTTTCTCCTGTAGAGTGTAAGCTCTTATGGTCAGTGGGGTCCTCTCTCTCTCCTGTAGAGCATAAGCTCTTATGGTCATTGGGGTCCTCTATCTCCTGCAGAGTGTAAGCTCTTATGGTCAGTGGGGTCCTCTCTTTCTCCTGTAGAGTGTAAGCTCTTATGGTCAGTGGGGTCCTCTCTTTCTCCTGCAGAGTGTAAGCTCTTATGGTCAGTGGGGTCCTCTCTTTCTCCTGTAGAGTGTAAGCTCTTATGGTCACTGGGGTCCTCTCTCTCCTGTAGAGTGTAAGCTCTTATGGTCAGTGGGGTCCTCTCTTTCTCCTGTAGAGTGTAAGCTCTTATGGTCAGCGCGGTCTTCTCTCCCTACTGTAGAGTGTAACCTCTTATGGTCAGTGGGGTCCTCTCGCTCCTGTAGAGTGTAAGCTCTTATGGTCAGTGGGGTCCTCTCTCTCCTGTAGAGTGTAAGCTCTTATGGTCATTGAGGTCCTCACTCTCCTGTAGAGTGTAAGCTCTTATGGTCAGAGGGGTCCTCTCTCTCTCCAGTAGAGTGTAAGCTCTTATGATCAGTGGGGTCCTCTCTCTCCTGTAGAGTGTAAGCTCTTATGGTCAGAGGGGTCCTCTCTCTCTCCAGTAGAGTGTAAGCTCTTATGATCAGTGGGGTCCTCTCTCTCCTGTAGAGTGTAAGCTCTTATGGTCAGTGGGGTCCTCTCTCTCCTGTAGAGTGTAAGCTCTTATGGTCATTGAGGTCCTCACTCTCCTGTAGAGTGTAAGCTCTTATGGTCAGTGAGGTTTTCTCTCTCCTGTAGAGTGTAAGCTCTTATGGTCAGTGGGGTCCTCTCTCTCTCCTGTAGAGTGTAAGCCCTTATGGTCAGTGGGGTCCTCTCTTTCTCCTGTAGAGTGTAAGCTCTTATGATCAGTGGGGTCCTCTCTCTCCTGTAGAGTGTAAGCTCTTATGGTCAGTGGGGTCCTCTCTCTCCTGTAGAGTGTAAGCCCTTATGGTCAGTGGGGTCCTCTCTCTCTCTTCAGCAGAGTGTAAGCTCTTATGGTCAGTGGGGTCCTCTTCCTCTCCTGTAGAGTGTAAGCTCTTATGGTCAGTGGGGTCCTCTCGCTCTCTCCTGTAGAGTGTAAGCTCTTATGGTCAGTGGGGTCCTCTCTCTCCAGTAGAGTGTAAGCTCTTATGGTCAGTGGGGTCCTCTCTCTCTCTTGTAGAGTGTAAGCTCTTATGGTCAGTGGGGTCCTCTCTCTCTCTCTTGTAGAGTGTAAGCTCTTATGGTCAGTGGGGTCCTCTCTCTCTCTCCTGTAGAGTGTAAGCTATTATGGTCAGTGGTGTTCTCTCTCTCTCCAGTAGAGTGTAAGCTCTTATGGTCAGTGGGGTCCTCTCTCTCTCTCTTGTAGAGTGTAAGCTCTTATGTTCAGCGGGGTCCTCTATCTCTTGTAGAGTGTAAGCTCTTATGGTCAGTGGGGTCCTCTCTTTCTCCTGTAGAGTGTAAGCTCTTATGGTCAGCGGGGTCCTCTCTCTCTCCTGTAGAGTGTAAGCTCTTATGATCAGTAGGGTCCTCTCTTTCTCCTGTAGAGTGTAAGCTCTTATGGTCAGTGGGGTCCTCTCTCCTGTAGAGAGTAAGCTCATATGATCAGTGGGGTCCTCTCTCTCTCTACTGTAGAGTATAAGCTCTTATGGTCAGTGGGGTCCTTTCTTTCTCTCCTGAAGAGTGTAAGCTCTTATGGTCAGTGGGGTTCTCTTTCTCTCTCCTGTAGAGTGTAAGCTCTTATGGTCAGCGAGGTCTTCTCTCTCCTGTAGAGTGTAAGCTCTTATGGTCAGTGGGGTCCTCTCTCCTGTAGAGAGTAAGCTCATATGATCAGTGGGGTCCTCTCTCTCTCTACTGTAGAGTATAAGCTCTTATGGTCAGTGGGGTCCTCTCTTTCTCTCCTGAAGAGTGTAAGCTCTTATGGTCAGTGGGGTCCTCTCTCTCTCTCATGTAGAGTGTAAGCTTTTATGGTCAGCGAGGTCTTCTCTCTCCTGTAGAGTGTTAACTCTTATGGTCACTGGGGTCCTCTCTCTCCTGTAGAGTGTAAGCTCTTATGGTCAGTGGGGTCCTCTCTTTCTCCTGTAGAGTGTAAGCTCTTATGGTGAGTGGGGTCCTCTCTCTCTCCTGTAGAGTGTAAGCTCTTATGATCAGTGGGGTCCTCTCTCTCCTGTAGAGTGTTAGCTCTTATGGTCACTGGGGTCCTCTCTCTCCTGTAGAGAATAAGCTCTTATGGTCAGTGGGGTTCTCTCTTTCTCCTGTAGAGTGTATGCTCTTATCGTCAGTGGGGTCCTCTCTCTCTCCTGTAGAGTGTAAGCTCTTATGGTCAGTGGGGTCCTCTCTCTCTCCTGTAGAGTGTAAGCTCTTATCGTCAGTGGGGTCCTCTCTCTCCTGTAGAGTGTAAGCTCTTATGGTCACTGGGGTCCTCTCTCTCCTGTAGAGTGTAAGCTCTTATGGTCAGTTGGGTCCTCTCTTTCCTGTAGAGTGTAAGCTCTTATGGTCAGTGGGGTCCTCTCTCTCTCTCCTGTAGAGTGTAAGCTCTTATGTTAAGTGCGGTCCGCTCTCTCTCCCGTAGAGTGTAAGCCCTTATGGTCAGTGGGGTCCTATCTCTCTCTCCTGTAGAGAGTAAGCTCTTATGGTCAGTGGGGTCCTCTCTCTCTCCTGTAGAGTATAAGCTCTTATGGTCAGTGGGGTCCTCTCTCTCTCCTGTAGAGTGTAAGCTCTTATGGTCAGTGGGGTCCTCTCTCTCCTGTAGAGTGTAAGCTCTTATGGTCAGTGGGGTCCTCTATCTCTCCTCTAGAGTGTAAGCTATTATGGTAAGTGGAGTCCTCTCTCTCCTGTAGAGCATAAGTTCTTATGGTCATTGGGGTCCTCTATCTCCTGCAGAGTGTAAGCTCTTATGGTCAGTGGGGTCCTCTCTTTCTCCTGTAGAGTGTAAGCTCTTATGGTCAGTGGGGTCCTCTCTTTCTCCTGTAGAGTGTAAGCTCTTATGGTCAGTGGGGTCCTCTCTCTCTCCTGTAGAGCATAAGCTCTTATGGTCACTGGGGTCCTCTCTCTCCTGTAGAGTGTAAGCTCTTATGGTCAGTGGGGTCCTCTCTTTCTCCTGTAGAGTGTAAGCTCTTATGGTCAGCGCGGTCTTCTCTCCCTACTGTAGAGTGTAACCTATTATGGTCAGTGGGGTCCTCTCTCTCCTGTAGAGTGTAAGCTCTTATGGTCAGTGGGGTCCTCTCTCTCCTGTAGAGTGTAAGCTCTTATGGTCAGTGGGGTCCTCTCTCTCCTGTAGAGTGTAAGCCCTTATGGTCAGTGGGGTCCTCTCTCTCTCTTCTGCAGAGTGTAAGCTCTTATGATCAGTGGGGTCCTCTCTCTCTCCTGAAGGGTGTAAGCTCTTATAGTCAGTGGGGTCCTCTCTCTTTGCTGTAGAGTGTAAGCTCTTATGGTCAGTGGGGTCCTCTCGCTCTCTCCTGTAGAGTGTAAGCTCTTATGGTCACTTGGGTCCTCTTTCTCCTGTAGAGTGTAAGCTCTTATGGTCAGAGGGGTCCTCTCTCTTCTGTAGAGTGTAAGCTCTTATGGTCAGTGGGGTCCTCTCCTGTAGAGTGTAAGCTCTTATGGTCAGTGGGGTCCTCTCTTTCTCCTGTAGAGTGTAAGCTCTTATGGTAAGTGGGGTGCTCTCTCTCCTGTAGAGTGTAAGCTCTTATGGTCAGTGGGGTCCTCTCTCTCTTCTGTAGAGTGTAAGCTCTTATGGTCAGTGGGGTCCTCTCTCTCTCCTGTAGAGTGTAAGCTCTTATGGTCAGTGGGGTCCTCTCTCTCCTGTAGAGTGTAAGCTCTTATGGTCAGTGGGGTCCTCTATCTCTCCTCTAGAGTGTAAGCTATTATGGTAAGTGGAGTACTCTCTCTCCTGTAGAGCATAAGCTCTTATGGTCATTGGGGTCCTCTATCTCCTGCAGAGTGTAAGCTCTTATGGTCAGTGGGGTCCTCTCTTTCTCCTGTAGAGTGTAAGCTCTTATGGTCAGTGGGGTCCTCTCTTTCTCCTGTAGAGTGTAAGCTCTTATGGTCAGTGGGGTCCTCTCTCTCTCCTGTAGAGCATAAGCTCTTATGGTCACTGGGGTCCTCTCTCTCCTGTAGAGTGTAAGCTCTTATGGTCAGTGGGGTCCTCTCGCTCCTGTAGAGTGTAAGCTCTTATGGTCAGTGGGGTCCTCTCTCTCCTGTAGAGTGTAAGCTCTTATGGTCATTGAGATCCTCACTCTCCTGTAGAGTGTAAGCTCTTATGGTCAGAGGGGTCCTCTCTCTCTCCAGTAGAGTGTAAGCTCTTATGATCAGTGGGGTCCTCTCTCTCCTGTAGAGTGTAAGCTCTTATGGTCAGAGGGGTCCTCTCTCTCTCCAGTAGAGTGTAAGCTCTTATGATCAGTGGGGTCCTCTCTCTCCTGTAGAGTGTAAGCTCTTATGGTCAGTGGGGTCCTCTCTCTCCTGTAGAGTGTAAGCTCTTATGGTCATTGAGGTCCTCACTCTCCTGTAGAGTGTAAGCTCTTATGGTCAGTGAGGTTTTCTCTCTCCTGTAGAGTGTAAGCTCTTATGGTCAGTGGGGTCCTCTCTCTCTCCTGTAGAGTGTAAGCCCTTATGGTCAGTGGGGTCCTCTCTTTCTCCTGTAGAGTGTAAGCTCTTATGATCAGTGGGGTCCTCTCTCTCTCCTGTAGAGTGTAAGCCCTTATGGTCAGTGGGGTCCTCTCTCTCTCTTCTGCAGAGTGTAAGCTCTTATGGTCAGTGGGGTCCTCTTCCTCTCCTGTAGAGTGTAAGCTCTTATGGTCAGTGGGGTCCTCTCGCTCTCTCCTGTAGAGTGTAAGCTCTTATGGTCAGTGGGGTCCTCTCTCTCCAGTAGAGTGTAAGCTCTTATGGTCAGTGGGGTCCTCTCTCTCTCTTGTAGAGTGTAAGCTCTTATGGTCAGTGGGGTGCTCTCTCTCCTGTAGAGTGTAAGCTATTATGGTCAGTGGTGTTCTCTCTCTCTCCTGTAGAGTGTAAGCTCTTATGGTCAGTGGGGTCCTCTCTCTCTCTCTTGTAGAGTGTAAGCTCTTATGTTCAGCGGGGTCCTCTATCTCTTGTAGAGTGTAAGGTCTTATGGTCAGTGGGGTCCTCTCTTTCTCCTGTAGAGTGTAAGCTCTTATGGTCAGCGGGGTCCTCTCTCTCTCCTGTAGAGTGTAAGCTCTTATGATCAGTAGGGTCCTCTCTTTCTCCTGTAGAGTGTAAGCTCTTATGGTCAGTGGGGTCCTCTCTCCTGTAGAGAGTAAGCTCATATGATCAGTGGGGTCCTCTCTCTCTCTACTGTAGAGTATAAGCTCTTATGGTCAGTGGGGTCCTTTCTTTCTCTCCTGAAGAGTGTAAGCTCTTATGTTCAGTGGGGTCCTCTCTCCTGTAGAGAGTAAGCTCATATGATCAGTGGGGTCCTCTCTCTCTCTACTGTAGAGTATAAGCTCTTATGGTCAGTGGGGTCCTCTCTTTCTCTCCTGAAGAGTGTAAGCTCTTATGGTCAGTGGGGTCCTCTCTCTCTCTCATGTAGAGTGTAAGCTTTTATGGTCAGCGAGGTCTTCTCTCTCCTGTAGAGTGTTAACTCTTATGGTCACTGGGGTCCTCTCTCTCCTGTAGAGTGTAAGCTCTTATGGTCAGTGGGGTCCTCTCTTTCTCCTGTAGAGTGTAAGCTCTTATGGTGAGTGGGGTCCTCTCTCTCTCCTGTAGAGTGTAAGCTCTTATGATCAGTGGGGTCCTCTCTCTCCTGTAGAGTGTTAGCTCTTATGGTCACTGGGGTCCTCTCTCTCCTGTAGAGAATAAGCTCTTATGGTCAGTGGGGTTCTCTCTTTCTCCTGTAGAGTGTATGCTCTAATCGTCAGTGGGGTCCTCTCTCTCTCCTGTAGAGTGTAAGCTCTTATGGTCAGTGGGGTCCTCTCTCTCTCCTGTAGAGTGTAAGCTCTTATCGTCAGTGGGGTCCTCTCTCTCCTGTAGAGTGTAAGCTCTTATGGTCACTGGGGTCCTCTCTCTCCTGTAGAGTGTAAGCTCTTATGGTCAGTTGGGTCCTCTCTTTCCTGTAGAGTGTAAGCTCTTATGGTCAGTGGGGTCCTCTCTCTCTCTCCTGTAGAGTGTAAGCTCTTATGTTAAGTGCGGTCCGCTCTCTCTCTCGTAGAGTGTAAGCCCTTATGGTCAGTGGGGTCCTATCTCTCTCTCCTGTAGAGAGTAAGCTCTTATGGTCAGTGGGGTCCTCTCTCTCTCCTGTAGAGTATAAGCTATTATTAGCAGCGGGTTCCTCTTTCTCCTGTAGAGTGTAAGCTCTTATCGTCAGTGGGGTCCTCTCTCTCCTGTAGAGTGTAAGCTCTTATGGTCAGTGGGGTCCTCTCTCTCTCCTGTAGAGTGTAAGCTCTTATGGTCAGTGCGGTCCGCTCTCTCTCCCGTAGAGTGTAAGCTCTTATGGTCAGTGGGGTCCTCTCTCTCCAGTAGAGTGTAAGCTCTTATGGTCAGTGGGGTCCTCTCTCTCTCTCCTGTAGAGTGTTAGCTCTTATGGTCAGTGGGGTCCTCTCTCTCTCCTGTAGAGAGTAAGCTCTTATGGTCAAAGGGGTACTCTCTCTCTCTCCTGTAGAGTGTAAGCTCTTATGGTCAGTGGGGTCTTCTCTCTCCTGTAGAGTGTAAGCTCTTATGGTCATTGGGGTCCTCTATCTCCTGCAGAGTGTAAGCTCTTATGGTCAGTGGGGTCCTCTCTTTCTCCTGTAGAGTGTAAGCTCTTATGGTCAGTGGGGTCCTCTCTTTCTCCTGTAGAGTGTAAGCTCTTATGGTCAGTGGCGTCCTCTCTCTCTCCTGTAGAGCATAAGCTCTTATGGTCACTGGGGTCCTCTCTCTCCTGTAGAGTGTAAGCTCTTGTGGTCAGTGGGGTCCTCTCTTTCTCCTGTAGAGAGTAAGCTCTTATGGTCAGCGCGGTCTTCTCTCCCTACTGTAGATTGTAACCTCTTATGGTCAGTGGGGTCCTCTCTCTCCTGTAGAGTGTAAGCTCTTATGGTCAGTGGGGTCCTCTCTCTCCTGTAGAGTGTAAGCTCTTATGGTCATTGAGGTCCTCACTCTCCTGTAGAGTGTAAGCTCTTATGGTCAGAGGGGTCCTCTCTCTCTCCAGTAGAGTGTAAGCTCTTATGATCAGTGGGGTCCTCTCTCTGCTGTAGAGTGTAAGCTCTTATGGTCAGTGGGGTCCTCTCTCTCCTGTAGAGTGTAAGCTCTTATGGTCATTGAGGTCCTCACTCTCCTGTAGAGTGTAAGCTCTTATGGTCAGTGAGGTTTTCTCTCTCCTGTAGAGTGTAAGCTCTTATGGTCAGTGGGGTCCTCTCTCTCTCCTGTAGAGTGTAAGCCCTTATGGTCAGTGGGGTCCTCTCTTTCTCCTGTAGAGTGTAAGCTCTTATGATCAGTGGGGTCCTCTCTCTCCTGTAGAGTGTAAGCTATTATGGTCAGTGGGCTCCTCTCTCTCCTGTAGAGTGTAAGCCCTTATGGTCAGTGGGGTCCTCTCTCTCTCTTCTGCAGAGTGTAAGCTCTTATGGTCAGTGGGGTCCTCTCTCTCTCTCTTGTAGAGTGTAAGCTCTTATGTTCAGCGGGGTCCTCTATCTCCTGTAGAGTGTAAGCTCTTATGGTCAGTGGGGTCCTCTCTCTCTCCTGTAGAGTGTAAGCTTTTATGGTCAGTGGGGTCCTCTCTCCTGTAGAGAGTAAGCTCATATGATCAGTGGGGTCCTCTCTCTCTCTACTGTAGAGTATAAGCTCTTATGGTCAGTGGGGTCCTGTCTTTCTCTCCTGAAGAGTGTAAGCTCTTATGGTCAGTGGGGTTCTCTTTCTCTCTCAAGTAGAGTGTAAGCTCTTATGGTCAGTGGGGTCCTCTCTCTCCTGTAGAGTGTAAGCTCTTATGGTCAGTGGGGTCCTCTCTCTCTCCTGTAGAGTGTAAGCTATCATGGTCAGTGGAGTCCTCTCTCTCCTGTACAGCATAAGCTCTTATGGTCACTTGGGTCCTCTCTCTCCTTTAGAGTGTAAGCTCTTATGGTCAGTGGGGTTCTCTCTCTCTCATGTAGAGTGTAAGCTTTTATGGTCAGCGAGGTCTTCTCTCTCTCATGTAGAGTGTAAGCTTTTATGGTCAGCGAGGTCTTCTCTCTCCTGTAGAGTGTTAGCTCTTATGGTCACTGGGGTCCTCTCTCTCCTGTAGAGTGTAAGCTCTTATGGTCAGTGGGGTCCTCTCTTTCTCCTGTAGAGTGAAAGCTCTTATGGTCAGTGGGGTCCTCTCTCTCTCCTGTAGAGTGTAAGCTCTTATAATCAGTGGGGTCCTCTCTCTCCTGTAGAGTGTTAGCTCTTATGGTCACTGGGGTCCTCTCTCTCCTGTAGAGAATAAGCTCTTATCGTCAGTGGGGTCCTCTCTCTCCTGTAGAGTGTAAGCTCTTATGGTCACTGGGGTCCTCTCTCCTGTAGAGTGTAAGCTCTTATGGTCAGTGGGGTCCTCTCTCTCCTGTAGAGTGTAAGCTCTTATGGTCAGTGGGGTCCTCTCTCTCCTGTAGAGTGTAAGCCCTTATGGTCAGTGGGGTCCTATCTCTCTCTCCTGTAGAGAGTAAGCTCTTATGGTCAGTGGGGTCCTCTCTCTCTCCTGTCGAGTATAAGCTATTATTAGCAGTGGGTTCCTCTTTCTCCTGTAGAGTGTAAGCTCTTATCGTCAGTGGGGTCCTCTCTCTCCTGTAGAGTGTAAGCTCTTATGGTCAGTGGGGTCCTCTATCTCTCCTGTAGAGTGTAAGCTCTTATGGTCAGTGCGGTCCGCTCTCTCTCCCGTAGAGTGTAAGCTCTTATGGTCAGTGGGGTCCGCTCTCTCCAGTAGAGTGTAAGCTCTTATGGTCAGTGGGGTCCTCTCTCTCTCTCCTGTAGAGTGTTAGCTCTTATGGTCAGTGGGGTCCTCTCTCTCTCCTGTAGAGAGTAAGCTCTTATGGTCAAATTGGTACTCTCTCTCTCTCCTGTAGAGTGTAAGCTCTTATGGTCAGTGGGGTCTTCTCTCTCCTGTAGAGTGTCAGCTTTTATGGTCAGTGGGGTCCTCTATCTCTCCTGTAGAGTTTAAGCTCTTATGGTCAGTGAGGTCTTCTCTCTCTCCTGTAGAGCATAAGCTCTTATGGTCAGTGGGGTCCTCTCTCTCTCCTGTAGAGTGTAAGCTCTGATGGTCAGTGTGGTCCTCTCTTTCTCCTGTAGAGTGTAAGCTCTTATGGTCAGTGGGGTCCTCTCTCTCTCCTGTAGAGCATAAGCTCTTATGGTCACTGGGGTCCTCTCTCTCCTGTAGAGTGTAAGCTCTTATGGTCAGTGGGGTCCTCTCTTTCTCCTGTAGAGTGTAAGCTCTTATGGTCAGTGGGGTCCTCTCTCTCTCCTGTAGAGTGTAAGCTTTTATTATCAGCGGGTTCCTCTTTCTCCTGCAGAGTGTAAGCTCTTATCGTCAGTGGGGTCCTCTCTCTCCTGTAGAGTTTAAGCTCTTATGGTCAGTGGGGTCCTCTTTCTCTCTCCTGTAGAGTGTAAGCTCTTATGGTCAGTGGGGTCCTATCTCTCTCTCCTGTAGAGTGTAAGCTCTTATGGTCAGTGGGGTCCGCTCTCTCTCCTGTAGAGTGTAAGCTCTTATGGTCAGTGGGGTCCTCTTTCTCCTGTAGAGTGTAAGCTCTTATGGTCAGTGGGGTCCTCTCTCTCCAGTAGAGTGTAAGCTCTTAAGGTCAGTGGGGTCCTCTCTCTCTCCTGTAGATTGTAAGCTCTTATGATCAGTGGGGTCCTCTCTCTCCTGTAGAGTGTAAGCCCTTATGGTCAGTGGGGTCCTCTCTTTCTCCTGTAGAGTATAAGCTCTTATGATCAGTGGGGTCCTCTCTCTCCTGTAGAGCGTAAGCTCTTATGGTCAGTGGGGTCCTCTCTTTCCTGTAGAGTGTAAGCTCTTATGGTCAGTGGGGTCCTCTGTCTCTCTTCTGTAGAGTGTAAGCTCTTATGTTCAGTGCGGTCCGCTCTCTCTCCCGTAGAGTGTAAGCCCTTATGGTCAGTGGGGTCCTATCTCTCTCTCCTGTAAAGAGTAAGCTCTTATGGTCAGTGGGGTCCTCTCTCTCTCCTGTAGAGTATAAGCTATTATTATCAGCGGGTTCCTCTTTCTCCTGTAGAGTGTAAGCTCTTATCGTCAGTGGGGTCCTCTCTCTCCTGTAGAGTGTAAGCTCTTATGGTCAGTGGGGTCCTCTCTCTCTCCTGTAGAGTGTAAGCTCTTATGGTCAGTGCGGTCCGCTCTCTCTCCCGTAGAGTGTAAGCTCTTATGGTCAGTGGGGTCCTCTCTCTCCAGTAGAGTGTAAGCTCTTATGGTCAGTGGGGTCCTCTCTCTCTCCTGTAGAGAGTAAGCTCTTATGGTCAAAGGGGTACTCTCTCTCTCCTGTAGAGTGTAAGCTCTTATGGTCAGTGGGGTCTTCTCTCTCCTGTAGAGTGTAAGCTCTTATGGTCAGTGGACTCGTCTATCTCTCCTGTAGAGTTTAAGCTATTATGGTCAGTGGAGTCCTCTCTCTCCTGTAGAGTGTAAGCTCTTATGGTCAGTGGGGTCCTCTCATTCTCCAGTAGAGTGTAAGCTCTTATGGTCAGTGTGGTCCTCTCTTTCTCCTGTAGAGTGTAAGCTCTTATGATCAGTGGGGTCCTCTCTCTCCTGTAGAGTGTAAGCTCTTATGGTCAGTGGGGTCCTCTCTCTCCTGTAGAGTGTAAGCTCTTATGGTCAGTGGGGTCCTCTCTCTCTCCTGTAGAGCATAAGCTCTTATGGTCACTGGGGTCCTCTCTCTCCTGTAGAGTGTGAGCTCTTATGGTCAGTGGGGTCCTCTCTTTCTCCTGTAGAGTGTAAGCTCTTATGGTCAGTGGGGTCCTCTCTCTCTCCTGTAGAGAGTAAGCTCTTATGGTCAAAGGGGTACTCTCTCTCTCTCCTGTAGAGTGTAAGCTCTTATGGTCAGTGGGGTCTTCTCTCTCCTGTAGAGTGTAAGCTCTTATGGTCAGCAGGATCCTCTCTCTCTCCTGTAGAGTTTAAGCTATTATGGTCAGTGGAGTCCTCTCTCTCTCCAGTAGAGTGTAAGCTCTTATGGTTACTGGGGTCCTCTCTCTCCTGTAGAGTGTGAGCTCTTATGGTCAGTGGGGTCCTCTCTCTCTCCTGTAGAGCATAAGCTCTTATGGTCACTGGGGTCCTCTCTCTCCTGTAGAGTGTGAGCTCTTATGGTCAGTGGGGTCCTCTCTTTCTCCTGTAGAGTGTAAGCTCTTATGGTCAGTGGGGTCCTCTCTCTCTCCTGTAGAGAGTAAGCTCTTATGGTCAAAGGGGTACTCTCTCTCTCTCCTGTAGAGTGTAAGCTCTTATGGTCAGTGGGGTCTTCTCTCTCCTGTAGAGTGTAAGCTCTTATGGTCAGCAGGATCCTCTCTCTCTCCTGTAGAGTTTAAGCTATTATGGTCCGTGGGGTCCTCTCTCTCTCCAGTAGAGTGTAAGCTCTTATGGTCATTGGGGTCCTCTCTCTCCTGTAGAGTGTAAGCTCTTATGGTCAGTGGGGTCCTCTCTTTCTTCTGTAGAGTGTAAGCTCTTATGGTCAGTGTGGTCCTCTCTTTCTCCTGTAGAGTGTAAGCTCTTATGGTCAGTGGGGTCCTCTTCCTCTCCTGTAGAGCATAAGCTATTATGGTCACTGGGGTCCTCTCTCTCCTGTAGAGTGTAAGCTCTTATGTTCAGTGGGGTCCTCTCTTTCTCCTGTAGAGTGTAAGCTCTTATGGTCAGTGGGGTACTTTCTCTCTCCTATAGAGTGTAAGCTCTTATGGCCAGTGGGGTCCTCTCTCTCTCCTGTAGAGTATAAGCTATTATTATCAGCGGGTTCCTCTTTCTCCTGCAGAGTGTAAGCTCTTATCGTCAGTGGGGTCCTCACTCTCCTGTAGAGTGTAAGCTCTTATGGTCAGTGGGGTCCTCTCTTTCTCCTGTAGAGTGTAAGCTCTTATGGTCAGTGTGGTCCTCTCTCTCTCCTGTAGAGTGTAAGCTCTTATGATCAGTGGGGTCCTCTCTTTCCTGTAGAGCGTAAGTTCTTATGGTCAGTGGGGTCCTCTCTCTCCTGTAGAGTGTAAGCTCTTATGGTCAGTGGGGTCCTCTCTCTCTCCTGTAGAGCATAAGCTCTTATGGTCACTGGGGTCCTCTCCTCCTGTAGAGTGTAAGCTCTTATGGTCAGTGGGGTCCTCTCTTTCTCCTGTAGAGTGTAAGCTCTTATGGTCAGTGGGGTCCTCTCTCTCTCCTGTAGAGAGTAAGCTCGTATGGTCAAAGGGGTACTCTCTCTCTCTCCTGTAGAGTGTAAGCTCTTATGGTCAGTGGGGTCTTCTCTCTCCTGGAGAGTGTAAGCTCTTATGGTCAGCAGGATCCTCTCTCTCTCCTGTAGAGTTTAAGCTCTTATGGTCAGTGGAGTCCTCTCTCTCCTGTAGAGCATAAGCTCTTATGGTCATTGGGGTCCTCTCTCTCCTGTAGAGTGTAAGCTCTTATGGTCAGTGGGGTCCTCTCTTTCTCCTGTAGAGTGTAAGCTCTGATGGTCAGTGTGGTCCTCTCTTTCTCCTGTAGAGTGTAAGCTCTTATGGTCAGTGGGGTCCTCTTCCTCTCCTGTAGAGCATAAGCTATTATGATCACTGGGGTCCTCTCTCTCCTGTAGAGTGTAAGCTCTTATGGTCAGTGGGGTCCTCTCTTTCTCCTGTAGAGTGTAAGCTCTTATGGTCAGTGGGGTACTTTCTCTCTCCTATAGAGTGTACGCTCTTATGGCCAGTGGGGTCCTCTCTCTCTCCTGTAGAGTATAAGCTATTATTATCAGCGGGTTCCTCTTTCTCCTGCAGAGTGTAAGCTCTTATCGTCAGTGGGGTCCTCACTCTCCTGTAGAGTGTAAGCTCTTATGGTCAGTGGGGTCCTCTTTCTCTCTCCTGTAGAGTGTAAGCTCTTATGGTCAGTGGGGTCCTATCTCTCTCTCCTGTAGAGTGTAAGCTCTTATGGTCAGTGGGGTCCGCTCTCTCTCCTGTAGAGTGTAAGCTCTTATGGTCAGTGGGGTCCTCTTTCTCCTGTAGAGTGTAAGCTCTTATGGTCAGTGGGGTCCTCTCTCTCCAGTAGAGTGTAAGCTCTTAAGGTCAGTGGGGTCCTCTCTCTCTCTCCTGTAGATTGTAAGCTCTTATGATCAGTGGGGTCCTCTCTCTCCTGTAGAGTGTAAGCCCTTATGGTCAGTGGGGTCCTCTCTTTCTCCTGTAGAGTGTAAGCTTTTATGATCAGTGGGGCTCTCTCTCTCCTGTAGAGTGTAAGCTCTTATGGTCAGTGGGGTCCTCTCTTTCCTGTAGAGTGTAAGCTCTTATGGTCAGTGGGGTCCTCTCTCTCTCTTCTGTAGAGTGTAAGCTCTTATGTTCAGTGCGGTCCGCTCTCTCTCCCGTAGAGTGTAAGCCCTTATGGTCAGTGGGGTCCTATCTCTCTCTCCTGTAGAGAGTAAGCTCTTATGGTCAGTGGGGTCCTCTCTCTCTCCTGTAGAGTATAAGCTATTATTATCAGCGGGTTCCTCTTTCTCCTGTAGAGTGTAAGCTCTTATCGTCAGTGGGGTCCTCTCTCTCCTGTGGAGTGTAAGCTCTCATGGTCAGTGGGGTCCTCTCTATCTCCTGTAGAGTGTAAGCTCTTATGGTCAGTGCGGTCCGCTCTCTCTCCCGTAGAGTGTAAGCTCTTATGGTCAGTGGGGTCCTCTCTCTCCAGTAGAGTGTAAGCTCTTATGGTCAGTGGGGTCCTCTCTCTCTCTCCTGTAGAGTGTTAGCTCTTATGGTCAGTGGGGTCCTCTCTCTCTCCTGTAGAGAGTAAGCTCTTATGGTCAAAGGGGTACTCTCTCTCTCTCCTGTAGAGTGTAAGCTCTTATGGTCAGTGGGGTCTTCTCTCTCCTGTAGAGTGTAAGCTCTTATGGTCAGTGGGGTCCTCTATCTCTCCTGTAGAGTGTAAGCTCTTATGGTCAGTGGGGTCCGCTCTCTCTCCTGTAGAGTGTAAGCTCTTATGGTCAGTGGGGTCCTCTTTCTTCTGTAGAGTGTAAGCTCTTATGGTCAGTGGGGTCCTCTCTCTCCAGTAGAGTGTAAGCTCTTAAGGTCAGTGGGGTCCTCTTTCTCCTGTAGAGTGTAAGCTCTTATGGTCAGTGGGGTCCTCTCTCTCTCCTGTAGATTGTAAGCTCTTATGGTCAGTGGGGTCCTATCTCTCTCTCCTGTAGAGTGTAAGCTCTTATGGTCAGTGGGGTCCGCTCTCTCTCCTGTAGAGTGTAAGCTCTTATGGTCAGTGGGGTCCTCTTTCTCCTGTAGAGTGTAAGCTCTTATGGTCAGTGGGGTCCTCTCTCTCCAGTAGAGTGTAAGCTCTTATGGTCAGTGGAGTCCTCTCTCTCCTGTAGAGCATAAGCTCTTATGGTCATTGGGGTCCTCTCTCTCCTGTAGAGTGTAAGCTCTTATGGTCAGTGGGGTCCTCTCTTTCTCCTGTAGAGTGTAAGCTCTTATGGTCAGTGTGGTCCTCTCTTTCTCCTGTAGAGTGTAAGCTCTTATGATCAGTGGGGTCCTCTCCCTCCTGTAGAGTGTAAGCTCTTATGGTCAGTGGGGTCCTCTTTCTCCTGTAGAGTGTAAGCTCTTATGGTCAGTGGGGTCCTCTCTCTCTCCTGTAGAGCATAAGCTCTTATGGTCACTGGGGTCCTCTCTCTCCTGTAGAGTGTAAGCTCTTATGGTCAGTGGGGTCCTCTCTTACTCCTGTAGAGTGTAAGCTCTTATGGTCAGTGGGGTACTTTCTCTCTCCTATAGAGTGTAAGCTCTTATGGCCAGTGGGGTCCTCTCTCTCTCCTGTAGAGTATAAGCTCTTATGGTCACTGGGGTCCTCTCTCTCCTGTAGAGTGTAAGCTCTTATGGTCAGTGGGGTCCTCTCTTTCTCCTGTAGAGTGTAAGCTCTTATGGTCAGTGGGGTACTTTCTCTCTCCTATAGAGTGTAAGCTCTTATGGCCAGTGGGGTCCTCTCTCCTGTAGAGTATAAGCTATTATTATCAGCGGGTTCCTCTTTCTCCTGCAGAGTGTAAGCTCTTATCGTCAGTGGGGTCCTCTCTCTCCTGTAGAGTGTAAGCTCTTATGGTCAGTGGGGTCCTCTCTCTCTCATGTAGAGTGTAAGCTCTTATGGTCAGTGGGGTCCTCTTTCTCTCTCCTTTAGAGTGTAAGCTCTTATGGTCAGTGGGGTCCTATTTCTCTCTCCTGTAGAGTGTAAGCTCTTATGGTCACTGGGGTCCTCTCTCTCCTGTAGAGTGTAAGCTCTTATGGTCAGTGGGGTCCTCTCTCTCCAGTAGAGTGTAAGCTCTTAAGGTCAGTGGGGTCCTCTTTCTCCTGTAGAGTGTAAGCTCTTATGGTCAGTGGGGTCCTCTCTCTCTCCTGTAGATTGTAAGCTCTTATGGTCAGTGGGGTCCTATCTCTCTCTCCTGTAGAGTGTAAGCTCTTATGGTCAGTGGGGTCCGCTCTCTCTCCTGTAGAGTGTAAGCTCTTATGGTCAGTGGGGTCCTCTTTCTCCTGTAGAGTGTAAGCTCTTATGGTCAGTGGGGTCCTCTCTCTCCAGTAGAGTGTAAGCTCTTATGGTCAGTGGAATCCTCTCTCTCCTGTAGAGCATAAGCTCTTATGGTCATTGGGGTCCTCTCTCTCCTGTAAAGTGTAAGCTCTTATGGTCAGTGGGGTCCTCTCTTTCTCCTGTAGAGTGTAAGCTCTTATGGTCAGTGTGGTCCTCTCTTTCTCCTGTAGAGTGTAAGCTCTTATGATCAGTGGGGTCCTCTCCCTCCTGTAGAGTGTAAGCTCTTATGGTCAGTGGGGTCCTCTCTCTCCTGTAGAGTGTAAGCTCTTATGGTCAGTGGGGTCCTCTCTCTCTCCTGTAGAGCATAAGCTCTTATGGTCACTGGGGTCCTCTCTCTCCTGTAGAGTGTAAGCTCTTATGGTCAGTGGGGTCCTCTCTTTCTCCTGTAGAGTGTAAGCTCTTATGGTCAGTGGGGTACTTTCTCTCTCCTATAGAGTGTAAGCTCTTATGGTCAGTGGGGTCCTCTCTCTCCAGTAGAGTGTAAGCTCTTAAGGTCAGTGGGGTCCTCTTTCTCCCGTAGAGTGTAAGCTCTTATGGTCAGTGGGGTCCTCTCTCTCTCCTGTAGATTGTAAGCTCTTATGGTCAGTGGGGTCCTATCTCTCTCTCCCGTAGAGTGTAAGCTCTTATGGTCAGTGGGGTCCGCTCTCTCTCCTGTAGAGTGTAAGCTCTTATGGTCAGTGGGGTCCTCTTTCTCCTGTAGAGTGTAAGCTCTTATGGTCAGTGGGGTCCTCTCTCTCCAGTAGAGTTTAAGCTCTTATGGTCAGTGGAGTCCTCTCTCTCCTGTAGAGCATAAGCTCTTATGGTCATTGGGGTCCTCTCTCTCCTGTAGAGTGTAAGCTCTTATGGTCAGTGTGGTCCTCTCTTTCTCCTGTAGAGTGTAAGCTCTTATGATCAGTGGGGTCCTCTCCCTCCTGTAGAGTGTAAGCTCTTATGGTCAGTGGGGTCCTCTCTCTCTCCTGTAGAGCATAAGCTCTTATGGTCACTGGGGTCCTCTCTCTCCTGTATAGTGTAAGCTCTTATGGTCAGTGGGGTCCTCTCTTTCTCCTGTAGAGTGTAAGCTCTTATGGTCAGTGGGGTACTTTCTCTCTCCTATAGAGTGTAAGCTCTTATGGCCAGTGGGGTCCTCTCTCCTGTAGAGTATAAGCTATTATTATCAGCGGGTTCCTCTTTCTCCTGCAGAGTGTAAGCTCTTATCGTCAGTGGGGTCCTCTCTCTCCTGTAGAGTGTAAGCTCTTATGGTCAGTGGGGTCCTCTCTCTCCTGTAGAGTGTAAGCTCTTATGGTCAGTGGGGTCCTCTCTCTCTCATGTAGAGTGTAAGCTCTTATGGTCAGTGGGGTCCTCTTTCTCTCTCCTTTAGAGTGTAAGCTCTTATGGTCAGTGGGGTCCTATCTCTCTCTCCTGTAGAGTGTAAGCTCTTATGGTCAGTGGGGTCCGCTCTCTCTCCTGTAGAGTGTAAGCTCTTATGGTCAGTGGGGTCCTCTTTCTTCTGTAGAGTGTAAGCTCTTATGGTCAGTGGGGTCCTCTCTCTCCAGTAGAGTGTAAGCTCTTAAGGTCAGTGGGGTCCTCTTTCTCCCGTAGAGTGTAAGCTCTTATGGTCAGTGGGGTCCTCTCTCTCTCCTGTAGATTGTAAGCTCTTATGGTCAGTGGGGTCCTATCTCTCTCTCCCGTAGTGTGTAAGCTCTTATGGTCAGTGGGGTCCGCTCTCTCTCCTGTAGAGTGTAAGCTCTTATGGTCAGTGGGGTCCTCTTTCTCCTGTAGAGTGTAAGCTCTTATGGTCAGTGGGGTCCTCTCTCTCCAGTAGAGTTTAAGCTCTTATGGTCAGTGGAGTCCTCTCTCTCCTGTAGAGCATAAGCTCTTATGGTCATTGGGGTCCTCTCTCTCCTGTAGAGTGTAAGCTCTTATGGTCAGTGTGGTCCTCTCTTTCTCCTGTAGAGTGTAAGCTCTTATGATCAGTGGGGTCCTCTCCCTCCTGTAGAGTGTAAGCTCTTATGGTCAGTGGGGTCCTCTCTCTCTCCTGTAGAGCATAAGCTCTTATGGTCACTGGGGTCCTCTCTCTCCTGTAGAGTGTAAGCTCTTATGGTCACTGGGGTCCTCTCTCTCCTGTAGAGTGTAAGCTCTTATGGTCAGTGGGGTCCTCTCTTTCTCCTGTAGAGTGTAAGCTCTTATGGTCAGTGGGGTCCTCTCTTTATCCTGTACAGTGTAAGCTCTTATGGTCAGTGGGGTCCTCTCTCTCTCCTGTAGAGTGTAAGCTCTTATGGTCAGTGGGGTCCTCTCTCTCTCCTGTAGAGTATAAGCTATTATGATCAGAGGAGTCCTCTTTCTCCTGTAGAGTGTAAGCTCTTATCGTCAGTGGGGTCCTCTCTCTCCTGTAGAATGTAAGCTCTTATGGTCAGTGGGGTCCTCTCTCTCTCTCCTGTAGAGTGTAAGCTCTTATGGTCAGTGCGGTCTGCTCTCTCTCCCGTAGAGTGTAAGCTCTTAGGGTCAGTGGGGTCCTATCTCTCCAGTAGAGTGTAAGCTCTTATGGTCAGTGGGGTCCTCTCTCTCTCCTGTAGAGTGTTAGCTCTTATGGTCAGTGGGGTCCTCTCCCTCTCCTGTAGAGAGTAAGCTCTTATGGTCAAAGGGGTACTCTCTCTCTGTTCTGTAGAGTGTAAGCTCTTATGGTCAGTGGGGTCCTCTCTCCTGTAGAGTGTAAGCTCTTATGGTCAGTGGGGTCTTCTTTCTCTCCTGTAGAGTGTAAGCTCTTATGGTCAGTGGGGTCCTCTATCTCTCCTGTAGAGTGTAAGCTATTATGGTCAGTGGAGTCCTCTCTCTCCTGTAGAGCATAAGCTCATAAGGTCATTGGGGTCCTCTCTCTCCTGTAGAGTGTAAGCTCTTATGGTCAGTGGGGTCCTCTCTTTCTCCTGTAGTGTGTAAGCTCTTATGGCCAGTGTGGTCCTCTCATTCTCCTGTATAGTGTAAGCTCTTATGGTCAGTGGGGTCCTCTCTCTCTCCTGTAGAGCATAAGCTCTTATGGTCACTGGGGTCCTCTCTCTCCTGTAGAGTGTAATCTCTTATGGTCAGTGGGGACCTCTCTTTCTAATATAGAGTGTAAGCTCTTATGGTCCGTGGGGTCCTCTCTCTATCCTGTAGAGTATAAGCCATTATTATCAGCGGGTTCCTCTTTCTCCTGTAGAGTGTAAGCTCTTATGGTCAGTGGGGTCCTCTCTCTCTCCTGTAGAGTGTAAGCTCTTATGGTCAGTGGGGTCCTCTCTCTCTCCTGTAGAGTGTAAGCTCTTATGATCAGTGGGGTCGTCTCTCTCTCTCCTGTAGAGTGTAAGCTCTTATGGTCAGTGGGGTCCTCTCTCTCTCCTGTAGAGTGTAAGCTCTTATCGTCAGTGGGGTCCTCTCTCTACTGTAGAGTGTAAGCTCTTATGGTCAGTGGGGTCCTCTCTCTCTCATGTAGAGTGTAAGCTCTTATGGTCAGTGGGGTCCTCTTTCTCTTTCCTGTAGAGTGTAAGCTCTTATGGTCAGTGGGGTCCTCTCTTTCTCCTGTAGAGTGTAAGCTCTTATGATCAGAGGGGTCCTCTCCCTCCTGTAGAGTGTAAGCTCTTATGGTCAGTGGGGTCCTCTTTCTCCTGTAGAGTGTAAGCTCTTATGGTCAGTGGGGTCCTCTCTCTCTCTCCTGTAGAGCATAAGCTCTTATGGTCACTGGGGTCCTCTCTCTCCTGTAGAGTGTAAGCTCTTATGGTCAGTGGGGTCCTCTCTTTCTCCTGTAGAGTGTAAGCTCTTATGGTCAGTGGGGTACTTTCTCTCTCCTATAGAGTGTAAGCTCTTATGGCCAGTGGGGTCCTCTCTCTCTCCTGTAGAGTATAAGCTCTTATGGTCACTGGGGTCCTCTCTCTCCTGTAGAGTGTAAGCTCTTATGGTCAGTGGGGTCCTCTCTTTCTCCTGTAGAGTGTAAGCTCTTATGGTCAGTGGGGTACTTTCTCTCTCCTATAGAGTGTAAGCTCTTATGGCCAGTGGGGTCCTCTCTCCTGTAGAGTATAAGCTATTATTATCAGCGGGTTCCTCTTTCTCCTGCAGAGTGTAAGCTCTTATCGTCAGTGGGGTCCTCTCTCTCCTGTAGAGTGTAAGCTCTTATGGTCAGTGGGGTCCTCTCTCTCTCATGTAGAGTGTAAGCTCTTATGGTCAGTGGGGTCCTCTTTCTCTCTCCTTTAGAGTGTAAGCTCTTATGGTCAGTGGGGTCCTATTTCTCTCTCCTGTAGAGTGTAAGCTCTTATGGTCAGTGGGGTCCGCTCTCTCTCCTGTAGAGTGTAAGCTCTTATGGTCAGTGGGGTCCTCTTTCTTCTGTAGAGTGTAAGCTCTTATGGTCAGTGGGGTCCTCTCTCTCCAGTAGAGTGTAAGCTCTTAAGGTCAGTGGGGTCCTCTTTCTCCTGTAGAGTGTAAGCTCTTATGGTCAGTGGGGTCCTCTCTCTCTCCTGTAGATTGTAAGCTCTTATGGTCAGTGGGGTCCTATCTCTCTCTCCTGTAGGGTGTAAGCTCTTATGGTCAGTGGGGTCCGCTCTCTCTCCTGTAGAGTGTAAGCTCTTATGGTCAGTGGGGTCCTCTTTCTCCTGTAGAGTGTAAGCTCTTATGGTCAGTGGGGTCCTCTCTCTCCAGTAGAGTGTAAGCTCTTATGGTCAGTGGAATCCTCTCTCTCCTGTAGAGCATAAGCTCTTATGGTCATTGGGGTCCTCTCTCTCCTGTAAAGTGTAAGCTCTTATGGTCAGTGGGGTCCTCTCTTTCTCCTGTAGAGTGTAAGCTCTTATGGTCAGTGTGGTCCTCTCTTTCTCCTGTAGAGTGTAAGCTCTTATGATCAGTGGGGTCCTCTCCCTCCTGTAGAGTGTAAGCTCTTATGGTCAGTGGAGTCCTCTCTCTCCTGTAGAGTGTAAGCTCTTATGGTCAGTGGGGTCCTCTCTCTCTCCTGTAGAGCATAAGCTCTTATGGTCACTGGGGTCCTCTCTCTCCTGTAGAGTGTAAGCTCTTATGGTCAGTGGGGTCCTCTCTTTCTCCTGTAGAGTGTAAGCTCTTATGGTCAGTGGGGTACTTTCTCTCTCCTATAGAGTGTAAGCTCTTATGGCCAGTGGGGTCCTCTCTCTCTCCTCTAGAGTATAAGCTCTTATGGTCACTGGGGTCCTCTCTCTCCTGTAGAGTGTAAGCTCTTATGGTCAGTGGGGTCCTCTCTTTCTCCTGTAGAGTGTAAGCTCTTATGGTCAGTGGGGTACTTTCTCTCTCCTATAGAGTGTAAGCTCTTATGGCCAGTGGGGTCCTCTCTCCTGTAGAGTATAAGCTATTATTATCAGCGGGTTCCTCTTTCTCCTGCAGAGTGTAAGCTCTTATCGTCAGTGGGGTCCTCTCTCTCCTGTAGAGTGTAAGCTCTTATGGTCAGTGGGGTCCTCTCTCTCTCATGTAGAGTGTAAGCTCTTATGGTCAGTGGGGTCCTCTTTCTCTCTCCTTTAGAGTGTAAGCTCTTATGGTCAGTGGGGTCCTATCTCTCTCTCCTGTAGAGTGTAAGCTCTTAAGGTCAGTGGGGTCCGCTCTCTCTCCTGTAGAGTGTAAGCTCTTATGGTCAGTGGGGTCCTCTTTCTTCTGTAGAGTGTAAGCTCTTATGGTCAGTGGGGTCCTCTCTCTCCAGTAGAGTGTAAGCTCTTAAGGTCAGTGGGGTCCTCTTTCTCCCGTAGAGTGTAAGCTCTTATGGTCAGTGGGGTCCTCTCTCTCTCCTGTAGATTGTAAGCTCTTATGGTCAGTGGGGTCCTATCTCTCTCTCCCGTAGTGTGTAAGCTCTTATGGTCAGTGGGGTCCGCTCTCTCTCCTGTAGAGTGTAAGCTCTTATGGTCAGTGGGGTCCTCTTTCTCCTGTAGAGTGTAAGCTCTTATGGTCAGTGGGGTCCTCTCTCTCCAGTAGAGTTTAAGCTCTTATGGTCAGTGGAGTCCTCTCTCTCCTGTAGAGCATAAGCTCTTATGGTCATTGGGGTCCTCTCTCTCCTGTAGAGTGTAAGCTCTTATGGTCAGTGTGGTCCTCTCTTTCTCCTGTAGAGTGTAAGCTCTTATGATCAGTGGGGTCCTCTCCCTCCTGTAGAGTGTAAGCTCTTATGGTCAGTGGGGTCCTCTCTCTCTCCTGTAGAGCATAAGCTCTTATGGTCACTGGGGTCCTCTCTCTCCTGTAGAGTGTAAGCTCTTATGGTCACTGGGGTCCTCTCTCTCCTGTAGAGTGTAAGCTCTTATGGTCAGTGGGGTCCTCTCTTTCTCCTGTAGAGTGTAAGCTCTTATGGTCAGTGGGGTACTTTCTCTCTCCTATAGAGTGTAAGCTCTTATGGCCAGTGGGGTCCTCTCTCTCTCCTGTAGAGTATAAGCTCTTATGGTCACTGGGGTCCTCTCTCTCCTGTAGAGTGTAAGCTCTTATGGTCAGTGGGGTCCTCTCTTTCTCCTGTAGAGTGTAAGCTCTTATGGTCAGTGGGGTACTTTCTCTCTCCTATAGAGTGTAAGCTCTTATGGCCAGTGGGGTCCTCTCTCCTGTAGAGTATAAGCTATTATTATCAGCGGGTTCCTCTTTCTCCTGCAGAGTGTAAGCTCTTATGGTCAGTGGGGTCCTCTCTCTCTCATGTAGAGTGTAAGCTCTTATGGTCAGTGGGGTCCTCTTTCTCTCTCCTTTAGAGTGTAAGCTCTTATGGTCAGTGGGGTCCTATCTCTCTCTCCTGTAGAGTGTAAGCTCTTATGGTCAGTGGGGTCCGCTCTCTCTCCTGTAGAGTGTAAGCTCTTATGGTCAGTGGGGTCCTCTTTCTTCTGTAGAGTGTAAGCTCTTATGGTCAGTGGGGTCCTCTCTCTCCAGTAGAGTGTAAGCTCTTAAGGTCAGTGGGGTCCTCTTTCTCCTGTAGAGTGTAAGCTCTTATGGTCAGTGGGGTCCTCTCTCTCTCCTGTAGATTGTAAGTGTAGCACCCTGAGGATTCGGCTGCTACAGGGGTATTGCACCTCAACCCAGAGGTGTGATATTCCACTCCCGGGTAAGGAAGGAGTGTGGAACTGAGCTCGGTAGGCTGCATGCACTACATACATCCCATTTCCGAGGAACAGGCCAACGGTACTCCCACTTAGAAATGTGCAGGTACGACCGAGTCTGTTCCTGGCTGGAGTGGGAGGGGGGTGGTACATCCCAAGTAGTGTAGGGGCAGATAGGGGGAGCAGTCTGGGTAAAGATAGGAGCTCATTGGGTGCTGGTCACCTGAGCTCACACATAGAGGGAGTATATAAGGAGGGCACCAACTAAGATCAGGGTCAGATGCAGAGAACAAGTCAGCAAGCAGAGAAGAAAGACCCAGAGTGAGAGAGGAGAAGAGAAAGAGAGACCCAGAGGGGGAAATAGCAGAAAAGGACCCCAAGATCCCAACTTAAATCCCCGGGTGAAGAGTCGGCACAGGGTACCGGAACCCAAGCTGGTGGGGGGGCAAAACACACCCCAGCCAGAGACCGGAGACCGTGGGCAGCGTTTGTCACGGTCACCCATCACATCCACCCCGAAGGCACACCACATGAAGGGTCAGGGAACCCAAGGCCAAGGGTGTCCCAACAGAAGGCCCGAGGGAGCTGGACCTAGGTGGATCACTGGTGGGGACGGCTGAAGAAAGGACAGAGGGAGAGCTCAGGGCCACGCTCCGGACTTGTTTGGGGGTTGGCTGGATCCAGGACCTGGTGGACGCAGCACGGCTCGGGTGGTCACTCGAAGCTGGAGTGACCGGTACAACATCTGCAGTAAGTAAACACCCTTAACTGCACAACCCGACTCTGTCTTCATTGCCGTCTGCACTGCACCACCACAACCCCCATCCTCTGCACCTGTCCCCCCTGAGGCTATACCCCTCCCGTTGGGGGTTATCCCACCAAGCTGCGCACCCACCATCAGCCTCAGCGGACCCTGCTGCAGCGGCGGCCACAGTGACCGCATCACAACGGGTGGCGTAGTCGACACAAAAGAACTCTTAATAACATCTGTAGGACTGCCACATAACACTGAGCTTGACGCCCTGGGCACGGGCCGGGTCACAGCCGCTCGGAGACTACAACCCCCCATCTGATCCGGTGCCGGGTATTCCCCTCAAAAAGGAATATGTCCCAGGGGGCGCGTCAACTTTGGCGTAGTCGGCAGGATTACGTGCCCGCAACACCCGGGTACTGCGTGCCTGAAGAAAAGTGCAAGTTTACCTCAGAAAGAAGTCTCCCGCCGGTTCCGGAGGGTCCACGCCATCGGACTCCATCACCAGTCGTTTCCCGCCGATTGTCCGCCATTTCCAGCTTGTTCCCGCCATCTGCAGAGTTTCCCGCCACTGGGCGACGCTTCCCGCCAAATCCGCAGATTTCCCGCCTTGGAAGAGCAGCGGACGCCATTATGGGCGTGCCAAAGGAGGGCAAGAGGCCGCCTCCCATCGTGGGCCAGGACAGAAAATGGCGCCAAAAGTGGAAACCGCCCCCACCAACAGAGACTGTGATGCTGGAGGTGTCTGTCAGCGTGAAAGAACTGCCCCTGGAGCTGACAGTCACCGAGTTGCCCCGGGACCGCCCTCGAAGTGGGAGGAGACGAAAGAAAAGAACGAAGATGGGTGCCGCCTGGAGCAGTCTGGAGCGAGCGCACCCGGAGGCAAGAAGTCTAACGAGGAGTAGCGGAGGAGCTTACCCGGATATGGAGAGAAAGCAGAACAGCACCGGCCCGCTGGCCAGGAGTCTGCTAAATACCGAGGAAGGAGAGCAGAGCAGCACCGGCCCGCTGGCCAGGAGCCTGCTGGAAGAAGAGCAGAGCAGCACCGACCCGTTGGTCAGGAGCCTGCTAGACACCACGACCCCACTAGGCCTAGTGGAGGTCCTTGCACAGCTCCCCCGAGACCGGGAGTGTGCACAGACTGCTCTGGAGGGCCTCGCACGGAGGATGGCCCGGGTACAGCGCGAGATATTGGCGGAATGGAGCCGGGAGATGGCCCAGCAAGCTGAGACCAGTCAACGGAGCACGCTACCCTGGAAGAGGAAACAGACCGCCTCTGAGGATGGCGCGGGAGGACCGAAGGCTGAAGACGGCGCCGAGAAGGGAGCCGAACGCATGGAGGCAGGTAAAGGGGACGCCTATACCCCAAGCCGGGAAACCGCCCACCTGCCCCAGCTCCCCGTCGCAGAGCCCGAAAGTCCCCCTGCTGTGCCCGTAGCCGCCATGTCACCGCTATGGACTAGGCCCCGACCGGAAGCCGCCGCAGCGACCCCTGTGACGTCACGCGCCTCGACCCGGAGCGTGACAAAGCAGGAAATACCACCAGCCTGGTCGCAAGGCCTAGTACCCCCGGGCGCCGCATCACCAACAGCGCCCCCTACCTCCGCGGAGCCTCCGGCCTGGCCGCAAGGCCAGGTGGCCCAGGGCGCCGCCGTCCTAACGGTGCCCTTCACCTTCCAGGTGCCCCAGGCTTGGCCGCAAGGCCTGGGCAACCCGGGCGCCACCACCACCGCGCCCGCACCCGTAAAACCAAGGGTGCCACACCTGGGGGAGGACTTGTTCAGCCAGCTCACATGGCCGGACGGGCGGTCCTTCATCTGGCCCGAAGAATTCCATGAGCTGGAACGGCAGCAGAGACTAGGGCCCTTGTGTGAGCCCCTGATTCCGGCTCCGAAGCCCGTGGCACGGATCTCGCCCCCGCTTGAAGAGGCCCAATTTGAGTGGGACCCCACCGGAGAAGATCTAATGGGGTTCACTCAGGAAACCAGGGCAGCTGCAGCAGAGCGCGCTGAGTGTTGCCGACAGCAGCTCGAAGAGTTCGCGAGGGAGCGGAGAGAGAGGCGGGTCCGGGAACAACAGGCCCAAATAAGGAGCGCCGAGCAGAAGAGCCGGACCAGGAGGGACCCCCGTGCAGCGCATTGTCCCCGCACCATCGGGACAGTGATCAAGTTCAACCAGCAGCATGGGTGGGGCTTCATTCGAGACAACAACACCCCCGGCGACGTCTTTGTCACGCGCAGAGACGTGGAGTCCCATCTGCCGGAGGGGCACAGAGGTCGTGACCTCTACATCGGAGACGAGGTCACCTTTACCCGGCACAAGTGTGCCAAAGGACCTTACGCCCTCCACGTACACCGCCTGACGGAGGAGGAGTTGCAGTGCGAGGAGGAGGAGCAAGAGGACCCGGACGGGTCTGAAGTTACAACCAGCTACAAGCAAAGAGCAGGAGGAAGACGCCGTTGAGTGCGGCAGAGCAGTAGATGTAAATAGTTACCCGACCGGGTACTAAAGAAACTGTTGCTACATATATATAGTCCCCGTTGGGACCAGTATGAGTGAACTTTTTACCCGTTATTCCGTATCCATACCAGGCTGAGGACTGTGAGCAGCCATTCCCTTCCCTTTACCTGGCCGAGGACTGAGAGCGGCCAACTTTCCCTGTATATAGTTGCGCTTCCTAAAGCGCCCCCTACTGGTTTTATAGGAAAACCAGTTTTCCAGAGAGACTGTCGCACTTTACCCGGTCACACGTTGCACAGTGACCGGAGGAGGAGCCAGAGGCGACGAGAATGTTTTATTTGCTAATATATGTTGTTTTATATGTTTATGAAAAAAAAAAAAAAAAAATGTATGTTTGGTGTTTTATGTCTTACAGCCCGAGGACGTGCTGTGATTTACCAGGGGGGAATGTAGCACCCTGAGGATTCGGCTGCTACAGGGGTATTGCACCTCAACCCAGAGGTGTGATATTCCACTCCCGGGTAAGGATGGAGTGTGGAACTGAGCTCGGTAGGCTGCATGCACTACATACATCCCATTTCCGAGGAACAGGCCGACGGTACTCCCACTTAGAAATGTGCAGGTACGACCGAGTCTATTCCTGGCTGGAGTGGGAGGGGGGTGGTACATCCCAAGTAGTGTAGGGGCAGATAGGGGGAGCAGCCTGGGTAAAGATAGGAGCTCATTGGGTGCTGGTCACCTGAGCTCACACTTAGAGGGTGTATATAAGGTGGGCACCAACTAAGATCAGGGTCAGATGCAGAGAACAAGTCAGCAAGCAGAGAAGAAAGACCCAGAGTGAGAGAGGAGAAGAGAAAGAGAGACCCAGAGGGGGAAATAGCAGAAAAGGACCCCAAGATCCCAACTTAAATCCCCGGGTGAAGAGTCGGCACAGGGTACCGGAACCCAAGCTGGTGGGGGGGCAAAACACACCCCAGCCAGAGACCGGAGACCGTGGGCAGCGTTTGTCACGGTCACCCATCACATCCACCCCGAAGGCACACCACATGAAGGGTCAGGGAACCCAAGGCCAAGGGTGTCCCAACAGAAGGCCCGAGGGAGCTGGACCTAGGTGGATCACTGGTGGGGACGGCCAGAGAACGGGACAGAAGGAGAGCTCAGGGCCACGCTCCGGACTTGTTTGGGGGTTGGCTGGATCCAGGACCTGGTGGACGCAGCACGGCTCGGGTGGTCACTCGAAGCTGGAGTGACTGGTACAACATCTGCAGTAAGTAAACACCCTTAACTGCACAACCCGACTCTGTCTTCATTGCCGTCTGCACTGCACCACCACAACCCCCATCCTCTGCACCTGTCCCCCCTGAGGCTATACCCCTCCCGTTGGGGGTTATCCCACCAAGCTGCGCACCCACCATCAGCCTCAGCGGACCCTGCTGCAGCGGCGGCCACAGTGACCGCATCACAACGGGTGGCGTAGTCGACACAAAAGAACTCTTAATAACATCTGTAGGACTGCCACATAACACTGAGTTTGACGCCCTGGGCACGGGCCGGGTCACAGCCGCTCGGAGACTACAACCCCCCATCTGATCCGGTGCCGGGTATTCCCCTCAAAAAGGAATATGTCCCAGGGGGCGCGTCATAAGCTCTTATGGTCAGTGGGGTCCTATCTCTCTCTCCTGTAGAGTGTAAGCTCTTATGGTCAGTGGGGTCCGCTCTCTCTCCTGTAGAGTGTAAGCTCTTATGGTCAGTGGGGTCCTCTTTCTCCTGTAGAGTGTAAGCTCTTATGGTCAGTGGGGTCCTCTCTCTCCAGTAGAGTGTAAGCTCTTATGGTCAGTGGAGTCCTCTCTCTCCTGTAGAGCATAAGCTCTTATGGTCATTGGGGTCCTCTCTCTCCTGTAGAGTGTAAGCTCTTATGGTCAGTGGGGTCCTCTCTTTCTCCTGTAGAGTGTAAGCTCTTATGGTCAGTGGGGTCCTCTCTTTCTCCTGTAGAGTGTAAGCTCTTATGATCAGTGGGGTCCTCTCTCTCCTGTAGAGTGTAAGCTCTTATGGTCAGTGGGGTCCTCTCTCTCCTGTAGAGTGTAAGCCCTTATGGTCAGTGGGGTCCTCTCTCTCTCTTCTGCAGAGTGTAAGCTCTTATGATCAGTGGGGTCCTCTCTCTCTCCTGAAGGGTGTTAGATCTTTTAGTCAGCGGGGTCCTCTCTATTTCCTGTAGAGTGTAAGCTCTTATTGTCAGTGGGGTCCTCTCTCTCTCTTCTGTAGAGTGTAAGCTCTTATGGTCAGTGGGGTCCTCTCTCTCTCTTCTGTAGAGTGTAAGCTCTTATGGTCAGTGGGGTCCTCTCGCTCTCTCTTGTAGAGTGTAAGCTCTTATGGTCAGTGGGGTCCTCTCGCTCTCTCCTGTAGAGTGTAAGCTCTTATGGTCAGTGGGGTCCTCTCTCTCCAGTAGAGTGTAAGCTCTTATGGTCAGTGGGGTCCTCTCTCTCTCCTGTAGAGTGTTAGCTCTTATGTTCAGCGGGGTCCTCTATCTCTTGTAGAGTGTAAGCTCTTATGGTCAGTGGGGTCCTCTCTTTCTCCTGTAGAGTGTAAGCTCTTATGGTCAGTGGGGTCCTCTCTCCTGTAGAGAGTAAGCACATATGATCAGTGGGGTCCTCTCAATCTCTACTGTAGAGTATAAGCTCTTATGGTCAGTGGGGTCCTCTCTTTCTCTCCTGAAGAGTGTAAGCTCTTATGGTCAGTGGGGTTCTCTTTCTCTCTCCTGTAGAGTCTAAGCTCTTATGGTCAGTGGGGTCATCTCTCTCTCTCTCTTTTAGAGTGTAAGCTCTTATGGTCAGTGGGGTCCTCTCTCTCCTGTAGAGTGTTAGCTCTTATGGTCAGTGGGGTCTTCTCTCTCCTGTAGAGTGTAAGTTCTTATGGTCAGTAGAGTCCTCACTCTCCTGTAGAACATAAGCTATTATGGTCACTTGGGTCCTCTCTCTCCTGTAGAGTGAAAGCTATTATGGTCACTGGGGTCCTCTCTCTCCTGTAGAGTGTAAGCTCTTATGGTCAGTGGGGTCCTCTCTTTATCCTGTACAGTGTAAGCTCTTATGGTCAGTGGGGTCCTCTCTCTCTCCTGTAGAGTGTAAGCTCTTATGGTCAGTGGGGTCCTCTCTCTCTCCTGTAGAGTATAAGCTATTATGATCAGAGGAGTCCTCTTTCTCCTGTAGAGTGTAAGCTCTTATCGTCAGTGGGGTCCTCTCTCTCCTGTAGAATGTAAGCTCTTATGGTCAGTGGGGTCCTCTCTCTCTCTCCTGTAGAGTGTAAGCTCTTATGGTCAGTGCGGTCTGCTCTCTCTCCCGTAGAGTGTAAGCTCTTAGGGTCAGTGGGGTCCTATCTCTCCAGTAGAGTGTAAGCTCTTATGGTCAGTGGGGTCCTCTCTCTCTCCTGTAGAGTGTTAGCTCTTATGGTCAGTGGGGTCCTCTCCCTCTCCTGTAGAGAGTAAGCTCTTATGGTCAAAGGGGTACTCTCTCTCTGTTCTGTAGAGTGTAAGCTCTTATGGTCAGTGGGGTCCTCTCTCCTGTAGAGTGTAAGCTCTTATGGTCAGTGGGGTCTTCTTTCTCTCCTGTAGAGTGTAAGCTCTTATGGTCAGTGGGGTCCTCTATCTCTCCTGTAGAGTGTAAGCTATTATGGTCAGTGGAGTCCTCTCTCTCCTGTAGAGCATAAGCTCATAAGGTCATTGGGGTCCTCTCTCTCCTGTAGAGTGTAAGCTCTTATGGTCAGTGGGGTCCTCTCTTTCTCCTGTAGTGTGTAAGCTCTTATGGCCAGTGTGGTCCTCTCATTCTCCTGTATAGTGTAAGCTCTTATGGTCAGTGGGGTCCTCTCTCTCTCCTGTAGAGCATAAGCTCTTATGGTCACTGGGGTCCTCTCTCTCCTGTAGAGTGTAATCTCTTATGGTCAGTGGGGACCTCTCTTTCTAATATAGAGTGTAAGCTCTTATGGTCCGTGGGGTCCTCTCTCTATCCTGTAGAGTATAAGCCATTATTATCAGCGGGTTCCTCTTTCTCCTGTAGAGTGTAAGCTCTTATGGTCAGTGGGGTCCTCTCTCTCTCCTGTAGAGTGTAAGCTCTTATGGTCAGTGGGGTCCTCTCTCTCTCCTGTAGAGTGTAAGCTCTTATGATCAGTGGGGTCGTCTCTCTCTCTCCTGTAGAGTGTAAGCTCTTATGGTCAGTGGGGTCCTCTCTCTCTCCTGTAGAGTGTAAGCTCTTATCGTCAGTGGGGTCCTCTCTCTCCTGTAGAGTGTAAGCTCTTATGGTCAGTGGGGTCCTCTCTCTCTCATGTAGAGTGTAAGCTCTTATGGTCAGTGGGGTCCTCTTTCTCTTTCCTGTAGAGTGTAAGCTCTTATGGTCAGTGGGGTCCTATCTCTCTCTCCTGTAGAGTGTAAGCTCTTAATGGTCAGTGGGGTCCTCTCTCTCTCCTGTAGAGTATAAGCTATTATTATCAGCGGGTTCCTCTTTCTCCTGTAGAGTGTAAGCTCTTATCGTCAGTGGGGTCCTCTCTCTCGTGTAGAGTGTAAGCTCTTATGGTCAGTGGGGTCCTCTCTCTCTCACGTAGAGTGTAAGCTCTTATGGTCAGTGGGGTCCTCTCTCTCTCCTGTAGAGTGTAAGCTCTTATGGTCAGTGGGGTCCTATCTCTCTCTCCTGTAGAGTGTAAGCTCTTATGGTCAGTGTGGTCCGCTCTCTCTCCTGTAGAGTGTAAGCTCTTATGGTCAGTGGGGTTCTTTTTCTCCTGTAGAGTGTAAGCTCTTATGGTCAGTGGGGTCCTCTCTCTCCAGTAGATTGTAAGCTCTTATGGTCAGTGGGGTTGTCTTTCTCTCTCCTGTAGAGTGTAAGCTCTTATGGTCAGTGGGGTCCTCTCTCTCTCTCCTGTAGAGTGTAAGCTCTTATGGTCAGTGTGGTCCGCTCTCTCTCCTGTAGAGTGTAAGCTCTTATGGTCAGTGGGGTCCTTTTTCTCCTGTAGAGTGTAAGCTCTTATGGTCAGTGGGGTCCTCTCTCTCCAGTAGAGTGTAAGCTCTTATGGTCAGTGGGGTCCTCTCTCTCTCCTGTAGAGTGTAAGCTCTTATGATCAGTGGGGTCCTCTCTCTCCTGTAGAGTGTAAGCCCTTATGGTCAGTGGGGTCCTCTCTTTCTCCTGTAGAGTATAAGCTCTTATGATCAGTGGGGTCTTCTCTCTCCTGTAGAGTGTAAGCTCTTATGGTCAGTGGGGTCCTCTCTCTCCTGTAGAGTGTAAGCCCTTATGGTCAGTGGGGTCCTCTCTCTCTCTTCTGCAGAGTGTAAGCTCTTATGATCAGTGGGGTCCTCTCTCTCTCCTGAAGGGTGTAAGCTCTTATAGTCAGTGGGGTCCTCTCTCTCTCCTGTAGAGTGTAAGCTCTTATGGTCAGTGGGGTCCTCTCGCTCTCTCCTATAGAGTGTAAGCTCTTATGGTCACTTGGGTCCTCTCTCTACTGTAGAGTGTAAGCTCTTATGGTCAGTGGGGTCCTCTCTTTCTCCTGTAGAGTGTAAGCTCTTATGGTCAGTGGGGTGCTCTCTCTCCTGTAGAGTGTAAGCTCTTATGGTCAGTGGGGTCATCTCTCTCTCCTGTAGAGTGTAAGCTCTTATGGTCAGTGGGGTCCTCTCTCTCTCCTGTAGAGTGTAAGCTCTTATGGTCAGTGGGGTCCTCTTTCTCTCTCCTGTAGAGCATAAGCTCTTATGGTCAGTGGGGTCCTCTTTCTCTCTCCTGTAGAGTGTAAGCTCTTATGGTCAGTGGGGTCCTCTCTCTCTCTCCTGTAGAGTATAAGCTATTATGATCAGTGGAGTCCTCTTTATCCTGTAGAGTGTAAGCTCTTATGGTCAGTGGGGTCCTCTCCCTCCTGTAGAGTTTAAGCTCTTATGGTCAGTGGGGTCTTCTCTCTCTCTCCTGTAGAGTGTAAGCTCTTATGGTCAGTGCGGTCCGCTCTCTCTCCCGTAGAGTGTAAGCTCTTATGGTCAGTGGGGTCCTCTTTCTCCTGTAGATTGTAAGCTCTTATGGTCAGTGGGGTCCTATCTCTCTCTCCTGTAGAGTGTAAGCTCTTATGGTCAGTGATGTCCGCTCTCTCTCCAGTAGAGTGTAAGCTCTTATGGTCAGTGGGGCCTCTCTCTCTCCTGTAGAGTGTTAGCTCTTATGGTCAGTGGGGTCCTCTCTCTCTCCTGTAGAGAGTAAGCTCTTATGGTCAAAGGGGTACTCTCTCTCTCTTCTGTAGAGTGTAAGCTCTTATGGTCAATGGGGTCCTCTCTCTCGTGTAGAGTGTAAGCTCTTATGGTCAGTGGGGTCTTCTCTCTCCTGTAGAGTGTAAGCTCTTATGGTCAGTGGGGTCCTCTATCTCTCCTATAGAGTGTAAGCTCTTATGGTCAGTGGGGTCCTCTCTCTCTCTCCTGTAGAGTGTAAGCTATTATAGTCAGTGGAGTCCTCTCTCTCCTGTAGAGCATAAGCTCTTATGGTCATTGGGGTCCTCTCTCTCCTGTAGAGTCTAAGCTTTTATGGTCAGTGGGGTCCTCTCTTTCTCCTGTAGAGTGTAAGCTCTTATGGTCAGTGTGGTCCTCTCTTTCTCCTGTAGAGTGTAAGCTCTTATGGTCAGTGGGGTCCTCTCTCTCTCCTGTAGAGCATAAGCTATTATGGTCACTGGGGTCCTCTCTCTCCTGTAGAGTGTAAGTACTTATGGTCAGTGGGGTCCTCTCTTTCTCCTGTAGAGTGTAAGCTCTTATGGTCAGTGGGGTACTCTCTCTCTCTTCTGTAGAGTGTAAGCTCTTATGGTCAGTGGGGTCCTCTCTCCTGTAGAGTATAAGCTCTTATGGTCAGTGGGGTCTTCTCTCTCCTGAAGAGTGTAAGCTCTTATGGTCAGTGGGGTCCTCTATCTCTCCTGTAGAGTGTAAGCTATTATGGTCAGTGGAGTCCTCTCTCTCCTGTAGAGCATAAGCTTGTAAGGTCATTGGGGTC
The DNA here is from genome assembly GCF_046119375.1 of Phyllobates terribilis. NCBI lineage: Eukaryota > Metazoa > Chordata > Amphibia > Anura > Dendrobatidae > Phyllobates > Phyllobates terribilis. Next base: position 36,436,406 of record NW_027362774.1, on the reverse strand, counting down.
CTCTCTCTCCTGTAGAGTGTAAGCTCTTATGGTCAGTGGGGTCCTCTCTTTCTCCTGTAGAGTGTAAGCTCTTATGGTCAGTGGAGTCCTCTCTCTCTCCTGTAGAGCATAAGCTCTTATGGTCACTGGGGTCCTATCTCTCCTGTAGAGTGTAATCTCTTATGGTCAGTGGGGTCCTCTCTTTCTAATATAGAGTGTAAGCTCTTATGGTCATTGGGGTACTCTCTCTCTCCTGTAGAGTGTAAGCTCTTATGGCCAGTGGGGTCCTCTCTCTCTCCTGTAGAGTATAAGCTATTATTATCAGCGGGTTCCTCTTTCTCCTGTAGAGTGTAAGCTCTTATGGTCAGTGGGGTCCTCTCTCTCTCCTGTAGAGTGTAAGCTCTTATGATCAGTGGGGTCCTCTCTCTCTCTCCTGTAGAGTGTAAGCTCTTATGGTCAGTGGGGTCCTCTCTCTCCTGTAGAGTGTAAGCTCTTATCGTCAGTGGGGTCCTCTCTCTCCTGTAGAGTGTAAGCTATTATGGTCAGTGGGGTCCTCTCTCTCTCATGTCGAGTGTAAGCTCTTATGGTCAGTGGGGTCCTATCTCTCTCTCCTGTAGAGTGTAAGCTCTTATGGTCAGTGTGGTCCGCTCTCTCTCCTGTAGAGTATAAGCTATTATTATCAGCGGGTTCCTCTTTCTCCTGTAGAGTGTAAGCTCTTATCGTCAGTGGGGTCCTCTCTCTCCTGTAGAGTGTAATCTCTTATGGTCAGTGGGGTCCTCTTTCTCCTGTAGAGTGTAAGCTCTTATGGTCAGTGGGGTCCTATCTCTCTCTCCTGTAGAGTGTAAGCTCTTATGGTCAGTGCGGTCCGCTCTCTCCAGTAGAGTGTAAGCTCTTATGGTCAGTGGGGCCTCTCTCTCTCCTGTAGAGTGTTAGCTCTTATGGTCAGTGGGGTCCTCTCTCTCTCCTGTAGAGAGTAAGCTCTTATGGTCAAAGGGGTACTCTCTCTCTCTTCTGTAGAGTGTAAGCTCTTATGGTTAGTGGGGTCCTCTCTCTCGTGTAGAGTGTAAGCTCTTATGGTCAGTGGGGTCTTCTCTCTCCTGTAGAGTGTAAGCTCTTATGGTCAGTGGGGTCCTCTATCTCTCCTATAGAGTGTAAGCTCTTATGGTCAGTGGGGTCCTCTCTCTCTCTCCTGTAGAGTGTAAGCTATTATAGTCAGTGGAGTCCTCTCTCTCCTGTAGAGTGTAAGCTTTTATGGTCAGTGGGGTCCTCTCTTTCTCCTGTAGAGTGTAAGCTCTTATGGTCAGTGTGGTCCTCTCTTTCTCCTGTAGAGTGTAAGTGACGCGCCCCTGGGCCTGTGTCGCACTGCGATGCGCACGCGGGAGCTTACCCGGAGCCGGATCTCTTGAGGGTTGTAGTCTCGTGGCGGCGACCCGGTCCGTGCCCAGGGAGTCAAACTGAGCGGCGATGTACTAGCAGTAGATGGTTGGTGACTACGCCACCCGTTGAATGCAGCTATGGAGCTGCCGCTGCAGGGCAGACCGCTGAGGCCGGTGGAAGGATGGTGCAGCGTGGATGGTATAACCCCCAACGGGAGGGGTATGGCCTCAGGGCAGCCGACGTGGATGATGGGGGTAGCAGGAACCACTCAGAGACGGTGCGGTGTAGTTCAGGGTCTTTACTGGTGACAAAGAAAGACCCTCCCGGAGTACTTGCTAGTGATAGGGGCCTGGTCAGTCCTTGAGCAGATGGGATTTCCCCTGGCCAGGCGGAGTTGTAGGCCTTCCCAACTAACTGTACTCTTCTGGCTACCTTGCTAGAGGCGGGAATAAGTAGCCCACGTCCCTGAGTGTACCGTGTGGTGCTCACCCGTATGGCCGGTGACTCGGGGCCTTCTAATGGCTTCCGCTCCACGATGGCGGTGCTGGTCCCACGCGTGTGACCGTGCCTTCGGGCTTCTGGGCCAGAGGACCTGAAATCCTCTGCCGGACGGTTTCTGCTGCTGGGTAGGAGTTAGTCCCCACAGCCTCGGACTCCGGGTCCGGTTAGAAATCTTCTCAGTCAGGGCGAGCTCTGCAGCTGCCAGCCCCTGACTCGTTGTAACACTGCTCCCCACAGAGCTCCTGATGTTTCTTGCTATGCTGCTTCTCTTCTCTACTCTTGTTCTGTCTTCTTTCTCACTAACTCTGCCTCAGCCCCGGGTTTTTATAGGGGAAGTCCTTCCCCTCCCAAGACTGGGCAGGAGGTGTGGCATGCACAGGATCCCTGACCAAAGGACCTCCCACCTGCTCTCAGACGTAATATCTCTATCACTGTGGCAACCAGACCCCTGGGGTGTCACATTCCCCCCTAGTGAAATTTAGTACTCCGGGACTAAACATATTTTTTTTTTTTTAGAAAAACATAACAAGGTATAACAATAACAATACAATAAGAAAAACACATAAGATGGTTACGGCGTGTCCGCAACCGGGTGCAGTTTTGAAAAGCAAGGTGTCCATTTCACCAAAACAGGGAGACGTAACCAGGTAGGGGCCTGTCCTGCCCCGAGTCCTTAACAGTCTTTAGTCCATCCTGGGTTACGCTCCAACTATGTACAAGGATTCCCGGTAAATCCACCAAGGACTCCTAAAAAGAACTAGAAACACAAAATTATACACAAGCAACTATAAACAAGTAAACATATAAGATAGCTTAAACATTTAGATCCTCCAACGTGCGGGTAACTGGCCTCTAGTGGCCCTAGTGGACCTACGGAGCTGACTGTCTGGCCCTGAACTACAGGGTGTAGGAGCTGTCAAGGGTAAACTGGGCAGCTGTCTACGGGCTCCTTGGCTCACTAGGGGTATGGCAGGCTCACTATAAGCGGAGGGTTGATTTTCCGGGTCTGCTTGTGTAGAGTCTTCTGCCTCCTGGACCGGCTGTTCTTCCAGCTCTACCGGTTGCTCCGTAGGTTCTTGGGATGATGGTTGGAGAAAGGTGAGTACGGGTACCACAACTGCACCATTGACTTGAGTCCAAGACCGAGGGAAGTCCCCGAGCACGGTACTAACCATATCTTCCCTTTCCTCTACGGGTCGATGGTCTTCTTGTTCCTCTTCAGGGTTCCTCAGTTGTTCGGGACACTTCTTCAGGTGGTCCCGGGATACAATGGCTGTGGTTTCCCCTCCGTCTTTACTGATGGTACAGACCTTCGGGTTTTCGTGGCTTGAGGGCAGTACGGTGTACGGGTCCTTCTCCCACTGGTCGTCCAATTTGTGGAGCCGTCTCTTCCTCTTCAAGACCTGCTCTCCGGGTACCAGGGGAACAGCGGGAGCATACTGGTTGTAAGTTTTCTCTTGTCTTTCCCTAGCCTGACAGAGACTTCGCTCCACGCTCTCCTGTACTCTCCGGTACTGCTGCTGCCTCTCTGTGTCCCAGTCTGTTTCTGGTGAAGTGTCCTCGGGTGTCAGGACTCCCATTTCCAGGTCAACAGGTAACTTACCAGGTCTTGCCCTCATTAGGTAAGCCGGGGTACAGTTGGTGGAACCTACCGGGATGTGGTTGTATAGGTCCACCAGATCGGGCAACTTTTCAGGCCACAGACTGCGTTCTTCCAGGGGCAACGTCCATCACCACCTGGTTCATTTTTTCACAAAGTCCATTAGTCTGCGGATGGTAGGGTGTCGTCCTTATCTTCCGGCAGCCATACAGATTGCAGAATTCCTGGAAGACCTCCGCTTCAAAGGCAGGTCCCTGGTCCGTCAGCACTTGGTCCGGGTACCCGTGTGGACGGCAAAAGTGCTGCTGGAAGGCTCTAGCTGCTGTTTGAGCCGTTAAGTCCTTGACGGGGACGACAACCAGAAACCGGGAGTAATGATCCACGATGGTTAACGCGTAGACGTAGCCACTTCTGCTTGGGGTCAGTTTTACATGATCCAAGGCTACCAGTTCCAACGGTTGCCGGGTGACGATGGACTGCAGGGGAGTCTTCTGGCTGGCGCGGTCCTTCCTTCTCAGGTTGCACGGGCCACAGTCTCTGCACCACTTCTCAATGGTTCCCCTCATGCCTACCCAGTGGAATCGCTCACGCAGCAGGAACTCCAGCTTCTTCCACCCGAAGTGTCCAGCTCCGTCGTGGTATGCCTCCATCACCATGGCTGCGTCTCTTCGTGGCACCACTACTTGCCAGAGTAATTCATGCGTCCGGGAGTTAACCATTCTGCGGCACAACTTCCCTTTGTAAAGGAACAGTCGACTCTTCTCTGCCCATAGTTGTTTGGCTTCCTCCGGAGCGTCTGGTTCAAGGCGAGCCTCCGGCCGAGTCAGCATCTCCTTCACCAGTCGGACGGCAGGGTCGCTGTCTTGCGTTTCCGCCCAGTTGTAGTGAGGTAAGGGGTTCAACGTAGCAGCCTGCTTACTCCTTACCCGGTGGGAATACTGGATAGTCCCATGACGGTGGAACGCAGGGAGTTCAATTTCCTCCAGTCCCTCCGGATCTTCTCCTTCGTCCGGCAGGTTGGGCATCCTGGACAGGGCGTCCGCGTTAGTATTGGAGCGCCCTGCCCGGTATTTGATTATGAACTCGTAGTTGGACAGACGGGCCATCCACCTCTGCTCCAGGGCACCGAGTCTTGCCGTGTCCAGGTGTGTCAACGGGTTGTTATCCGTGTACACGGTGAACCGGGAAGAAGCAAGGTAATGCTTAAAGCGCTCAGTGACTGCCCATACCACGGCCAGGAACTCTAGCTTAAATGAGCTATAATTCTCGGGGTTCCTTTCGGTGGGTCGCAGTTTTCGGCTGGCGTAGGCGATTACTCGTTCTTTCCCCTGCTGTATCTGGGACAGTACGGCTCCTAGCCCGATGTTACTGGCGTCGGTGTAGAGGATGAAGGGCTGGCTATAATCCGGGTACGCCAAGATTTCATCCCCCGTGAGGGCCATCTTCAGCTGGCGGAAGGACTCTTCTTCTAGCTCTTCCCATTTGAAGGGCGGCTTCTGGTTCTTGGCCTTCCGGGACTGGCCTATCAGGAGGTCCTGCATAGGCGCTGCCTTTTTGGTGAAACCGGGAATAAACCTTCGGTAGTAGCCTACCAACCCGAGGAACTGCCGCACTTCTTTTACGCTGGAGGGGCTTGGCCATCCCTTAATTGCGGTGATCTTATCGGGGTCGGGAGCCACTCCGTCAGCGCTCACCACGTGTCCCAGGTACTGCACCTTTGGTTTCAGGAGGTGACACTTGGAGGGTTTCACCTTTAGGCCGTAACTCGCCAGAGCTTCGAACACCTCCGCCAGGTGTTTCAGGTGGTCCTCATAAGTTTTGGAGTATACGATGACATCGTCCAGGTACAACAGGACCGTCTCGAAGTTTCTGTGGCCCAGACAGCACTCCATTAATCGTTGGAAGGTTCCTGGGGCGTTGCAGAGTCCGAACGGCATGCAGGTGAACTCGCTAAGTCCCATCGGGGTGGTGAATGCGGTCTTCTCCCGGTCCGCCTCTGCTACAGGAACCTGCTAGTACCCGCTAGTGAGATCCAAGGTAGAGAAGAAGTTAGCAGACCTTAAAGCAGCCAATGACTCCTCTATCCTTGGTAAGGGGTACGCATCCTTGTGTGTGATACGGTTGATTTTCCGGTAATCTACACACATCCTCATGGTGTTGTCTTTCTTTTTGACTAAAACTAGCGGGGCTGCCCAGGGGCTACAACTATCCCGGATTACCCCAGCCTCCTTCATGTCTCTAAGCATCCCCTTGGCGTGTTGGTAGTGTGCAGGGGGTACGGGTCGATACCTCTCTTTTATGGGAGGATGATCTCCCGTGGGGATGCGGTGTTCTACCCCCTTGACTCGCCCGAAGTCTAACGGGTGTTTACTAAACACTCTCTCATACTCTTGAACCACCCGGTAGACTCCCTGTTTCTGGTGGGAGGGAGTGGAGTCAGTTCCCAAGTGTAGTTGCTGACACCAATCCTCCATTACTTTCTTAGAGCCGTTACCTTCCTCCGGGTGAGATGGAGGCAAGGGTTCCACAGACTGTATAGAGTTTTGGTTGATGGTATATAATTTTGCTAGCGTGGCATACCGGGGCAGGTACACTTCCCTCTCCCCGATATTGATTATGCGAACGGGCACCCTCCCATGGCGTACATTGACCACCCCCCGTGCTGTCAAAATGGTGGGCCTACTGTCTGAGTAAACTGGTTCTACCATTGCCTGGTAATCTCTACCTCTCAGACCAATAGCTGCCCGGCACCAAATCATCATTTCACTTTTTGGGGGCATGGCAATAGGGAAAGGGTCACACATTCTTACGCTACCAATCTCACCGCCGGAGAGTTCCACCTGTTGCCGTCGCATCAGTGCCCGGATCTCTTTCTGGAGCACTCGCTGCTGGCCGGAGCTGGCGTTCTTGGCAACCTGCTGTAAAAGGAAAATCACCTCTGCAAGACAATTTTCAATTACATTAGTTCCTAGAGTTATTTTTGGGTGGCTCTCATGTTTGTCAATGTCTACAATGATCAGTCCCTGTGCTGCCAGTTCGACTCTACCGATTTTGATGGTCACCTCTTTAAATCCGATCTGTGGCACGGGCTGGCCATTGCTGGCGATGATACTCAAGTCGTCGTCAGGGTAGCGGGTAATATCCGAGTCATTCCAGTACTGCTTGAAGAGCACGTACGGGATGGTGGTGACCTGTGACCCGGTGTCCAGTAGGGCACTCATGGGAATGCCATCCAGTACCACAGGCAAGACTGGACGTCCTCCCACATATCTGTCGCGCCAGTTCGATGGGCCTGGTGATCTTTTTCCTGGGGGTTGGCCCTCTACCCCAGGTTGTGCCCGTTTAAAGAACAGTACCTTTCCATATGTCCGGGTTGATTGCAGCGGCGGCAGATGGGTCGTCCGTCCTCGCTGTATCGGTCACTGGGTCTTCCTCTGGCCGGTGGGGTCCTCCTTGGTCGACGCCACGGGATGTCCTCCGGTCCGGATGCCAGCTGGATCTTCCCTGGGGTGGAAACCTGTAAAGACTGCACAGTTCGGGTTAGCGCAGCAACGCTCTTAGCTAGCTCTTGGACCTGATGGCGTAGGTCTGGAGCCGGGTCATTGTCCAAAGCCTGCGCATCAGCTCCCACAGGCCCTGCCGACAAGGGCGCCGCCTCCTGGTGGTAAGTGATAGCTGGGCGCCTGTGGGTCACAACGCCACCCGGTGCCGGTTCTCGGAGCACCCGGATGGCTCTGTCCTTGAACTGTGCAAAGTCTAGATGGGGATCCTGTAAGGCCATTGCCCGCAACTGGGTTCGGTGGGCATTGCAATATAAACCCTCTATAAATTGTTCAGTCAACAGCCTGTCCTCGTTTCCCACCCCATCAGGGTCGGTCTGCTTTATGGCCCTCAGGGCCTCTTGTAGGTTTAGTGCATAGTCCCTTATACTCTCATGCGCTCGCTGCTTGCACCCGTAGAATCTAAGCTTGATCTCGGCTGAGGTGCGGGTATCAAAGGTGTCCTTCAGCCGGGTTAGTATCCCTGCGACAGTCTTCCTCCCAGGTGTCCAGGATTTTACTTCCCTTTTGGCTGCCCCAGTTAGTTGGGCCACCAGGATGCTCACTTTTTGCTCCTCTGTGAGGGGGTACACCTGGAAGAGGCTATCCAGCTTTTCTCTAAAGTCATGCAGGGTATGTGACTCCCCTGAGTACTGGGGTAGCCAAGCTGCTCCCGGGATATAGGGCATGGTGAAGGGCATAACTGCAGCAGCGGTGGCGCTGGCGGGGGTTGAGGCAGTGAAGCTCTCCTCCGTATCCGACATCCTTCTCCCCCCTAGTGGATCGTGGCCTACCTTGCGATGATCCTGTTCCGTAGGCCGCGGCTCCGCAGTGGATCGTCAGGGTTGAGGACCTTCCGTCGCGCTCCGGTGACGTCGGCGTCTGCTGGGCTCCTTCCAGGACCTTACGCAACGTCCGGACGTGAGGCGGGGCTTCAGTTCTCGCGCGCTTTCGGAGTCCACGCCCCTCTTCTTCCCGCGCGGCGTCCTCAAGATGGCGTCCAATGGCGGGAAAACTCCACGAATGGCGGGAAGAAGGTCGAAGATGGCGCCGGATGGCGGGAAACCTCCACGGATAGCGGGAATCTTCACCACTGGTAAGTTTGAACAGTCTTTGCTTTTCAGGCACGCAGTACCCGGTGGTTGCGGGCACGAGATCCTGCCGACTACGCCAAAGCTGACGCGCCCCTGGGCCTGTGTCGCGCTGCGATGCGCACACGGGAGCTTACCCGGAGCCGGATCTCTTGAGGGTTGTAGTCTCGTGGCGGCGACCCGGTCCGTGCCCAGGGAGTCAAACTGAGCGGCGATGTACTAGCAGTAGATGGTTGGTGACTACGCCACCCGTTGAATGCAGCTATGGAGCTGCCGCTGCAGGGCAGACCGCTGAGGCCGGTGGAAGGATGGTGCAGCGTGGATGGTATAACCCCCAACGGGAGGGGTATGGCCTCAGGGCAGCCGACGTGGATGATGGGGGTAGCAGGAACCACTCAGAGACGGTGCGGTGTAGTTCAGGGTCTTTACTGGTGACAAAGAAAGACCCTCCCGGAGTACTTGCTAGTGATAGGGGCCTGGTCAGTCCTTGAGCAGATGGGATTTCCCCTGGCCAGGCGGAGTTGTAGGCCTTCCCAACTAACTGTACTCTTCTGGCTACCTTGCTAGAGGCGGGAATAAGTAGCCCACGTCCCTGAGTGTACCGTGTGGTGCTCACCCGTATGGCCGGTGACTCGGGGCCTTCTAATGGCTTCCGCTCCACGATGGCGGTGCTGGTCCCACGCGTGTGACCGTGCCTTCGGGCTTCTGGGCCAGAGGACCTGAAATCCTCTGCCGGACGGTTTCTGCTGCTGGGTAGGAGTTAGTCCCCACAGCCTCGGACTCCGGGTCCGGTTAGAAATCTCCTCAGTCAGGGCGAGCTCTGCAGCTGCCAGCCCCTGACTCGCTGTAACACTGCTCCCCACAGAGCTCCTGATGTTTCTTGCTATGCTGCTTCTCTTCTCTACTCTTGTTCTGTCTTCTTTCTCACTAACTCTGCCTCAGCCCCGGGTTTATATAGGGGAAGTCCTTCCCCTCCCAAGACTGGGCAGGAGGTGTGGCATGCACAGGATCCCTGACCAAGAGACCTCCCACCTGCTCTCAGACGTAATATCTCTATCACTGTGGCAACCAGACCCCTGGGGTGTCACATTAGCTCTTATGGTCAGTGGGGTCCTCTCTCTGTCCTGTAGAGCATAAGCTCTTATGGTCACTGGGGTCCTCTCTCTCCTGTAGAGTGTAAGCACTTATGGTCAGTGGGGTCCTCTCTTTCTCCTGTAGAGTGTAAGCTCTTATGGTCAGTGGGGTACTCTCTCTCTCTTCTGTAGAGTGTAAGCTCTTATGGTCAGTGGGGTCCTCTCTCCTGTATAGTATAAGCTCTTATGGTCAGTGGGGTCTTCTCTCTCCTGTAGAGTGTAAGCTCTTATGGTCAATGGGGTCCTCTATCTCTCCTGTAGAGTGTAAGCTATTATGGTCAGTGGAGTCCTCTCTCTCCTGTAGAGCATAAGCTTGTAAGGTCATTGGGGTCCTCTCTCTCCTGTAGAGTGTAAGCTCTTATGGTCAGTGGGGTCCTCTCTTTCTCCTGTAGAGTGTAAGCTCTTATGGTCAGTGTGGTCCTCTCTTTCTCCTGTAGAGTGTAAGCTCTTATGGTCAGTGGAGTCCTCTCTCTCTCCTGTAGAGCATAAGCTCTTATGGTCACTGGGGTCCTCTCTCTCCTGTAGAGTGTAATCTCTTATGGTCAGTGGGGTCCTCTCTTTCTAATATAGAGTGTAAGCTCTTATGGTCATTGGGGTACTCTCTCTCTCCTGTAGAGTGTAAGCTCTTATGGCCAGTGGGGTCCTCTCTCTCTCCTGTAGAGTATAAGGTATTATTATCAGCGGGTTCCTCTTTCTCCTGTAGAGTGTAAGCTCTTATGGTCAGTGGGGTCCTCTCTCTCCTGTAGAGTATAAGCTCTTATGGTCAGTGGGGTCCTCTCTCTCTCCTGTAGAGTGTAAGCTCTTATGATCAGTGGGGTCCTCTCTCTCCTGTAGAGTGTAAGCTCTTATGGTCAGTGGGGTCCTCTCTCTCCTGTAGAGTGTAAGCTCTTATCGTCAGTGGGGTCCTCTCTCTCCTGTAGAGTGTAAGCTATTATGGTCAGTGGGGTCCTCTCTCTCCAGTAGAGTGTAAGCTCTTATGGTCAGTGGAGTCCTCTCTCTCCTGTAGAGTGTAAGCTCTTATGGTCAGTGGGGTACTCTCTCTCTCTTCTGTAGAGTGTAAGCTCTTATGGTCAGTGGGGTCCTCTCTCTCTCCTGTAGAGTGTAAGCTATTATGGTCAGTGGGGTCCTCTCTCTCCAGTAGAGTGTAAGCTCTTATGGTCAGTGGAGTCCTCTCTCTCCAGTAGAGTGTAAGCTCTTATGGTCAGTGGGGTACTCTCTCTCTCTTCTGTAGAGTGTAAGCTCTTATGGTCAGTGGGGTCCTCTCTCCTGTATAGTATAAGCTCTTATGGTCAGTGGGGTCTTCTCTCTCCTGTAGAGTGTAAGCTCTTATGGTCAATGGGGTCCTCTATCTCTCCTGTAGAGTGTAAGCTATTATGGTCAGTGGAGTCCTCTCTCTCCTGTAGAGCATAAGCTTGTAAGGTCATTGGGGTCCTCTCTCTCCTGTAGAGTGTAAGCTCTTATGGTCAGTGGGGTCCTCTCTTTCTCCTGTAGAGTGTAAGCTCTTATGGTCAGTGTGGTCCTCTCTTTCTCCTGTAGAGTGTAAGCTCTTATGGTCAGTGGAGTCCTCTCTCTCTCCTGTAGAGCATAAGCTCTTATGGTCACTGGGGTCCTCTCTCTCCTGTAGAGTGTAATCTCTTATGGTCAGTGGGGTCCTCTCTTTCTAATATAGAGTGTAAGCTCTTATGGTCATTGGGGTACTCTCTCTCTCCTGTAGAGTGTAAGCTCTTATGGCCAGTGGGGTCCTCTCTCTCTCCTGTAGAGTATAAGGTATTATTATCAGCGGGTTCCTCTTTCTCCTGTAGAGTGTAAGCTCTTATGGTCAGTGGGGTCCTCTCTCTCCTGTAGAGTATAAGCTCTTATGGTCAGTGGGGTCCTCTCTCTCTCCTGTAGAGTGTAAGCTCTTATGATCAGTGGGGTCCTCTCTCTCCTGTAGAGTGTAAGCTCTTATGGTCAGTGGGGTCCTCTCTCTCCTGTAGAGTGTAAGCTCTTATCGTCAGTGGGGTCCTCTCTCTCCTGTAGAGTGTAAGCTATTATGGTCAGTGGGGTCCTCTCTCTCTCATGTCGAGTGTAAGCTCTTATGGTCAGTGCGGTCTTCTCTCTCCTGTAGAGTGTAAGCTCTTATGGTCAGTGGGGTCCTCTATCTCTCCTATAGAGTGTAAGCTCTTATGGTCAGTGGGGTCCTCTCTCTCTCTCCTGTAGAGTGTAAGCCATTATAGTCAGTGGAGTCCTCTCTCTCCTGTAGAGCATAAGCTCTTATGGTCATTGGGGTCCTCTCTCTCCTGTAGAGTGTAAGCTCTTATGGTCAGTGGGGTCCTCTCTTTCTCCTGTAGAGTGTAAGCTCTTATCGTCAGTGGGGTCCTCTCTCTCTCCTGTAGAGCATAAGCTCTTATGGTCACTGGGGCCTCTCTCTCCTGTAGAGTGTAAGCACTTATGGTCAGTGGGGTCCTCTCTCCTGTAGAGTATAAGCTCTTATGGTCAGTGGGGTCCTCTATCTCTTCTGTAGAGTGTAAGCTATTATGGTCAGTGGAGTCCTATCTCTCCTGTAGAGCATAAGCTTGTAAGGTCATTGGGGTCCTCTCTCTCCTGTAGAGTGTAAGCTCTTATGGTCAGTGGGGTCCTCTCTTTCTCCTGTAGAGTGTAAGCTCTTATGGTCAGTGTGGTCCTCTCTTTCTCCTGTAGAGTGTAAGCTCTTATGGTCAGTGGAGTCCTCTCTCTCTCCTGTAGAGCATAAGCTCTTATGGTCACTGGGGTCCTCTCTCTCCTGTAGAGTGTAATCTCTTATGGTCAGTGCGGTCCTCTCTTTCTAATATAGAGTGTAAGCTCTTATGGTCAATGGGGTACTCTCTCTCTCCTGTAGAGTGTAAGCTCTTATGGCCAGTGGGGTCCTCTGTCTCTCCTGTAGAGTATAAGCTATTATTATCAGCGGGTTCCTCTTTCTCCTGTAGAGTGTAAGCTCTTATGGTCAGTGGGGTCCTCTCTCTCTCCTGTAGAGTGTAAGCTCTTATGATCAGTGGGGTCCTCTCTCTCTCTCCTGTAGAGTGTAAGCTCTTATGGTCAGTGGGGTCCTCTCTCTCCTGTAGAGTGTAAGCTCTTATCGTCAGTGGGGTCCTCTCTCTCCTGTAGAGTGTAAGCTCTTATGGTCAGTGGGGTCCTCTCTCTCTCATGTCGAGTGTAAGCTCTTATGGTCAGTGGGGTCCTCTTTCTCTCTCCTGTAGAGTTTAAGCTCTTATGGTCAGTGGGGTCCTATCTCTCTCTCCTGTAGAGTGTAAGCTATTATTATCAGCGGGTTCCTTTCTCCTGTAGAGTGTAAGCTCTTATTGTCAGTGGGATCCTCTCTCTCCTGTAGAGTGTAAGCTCTTATGGTCAGTGGGGTCCTCTCTCTCTCATGTAGAGTGTAAGCTCTTATGGTCAGTGGGGTCCTCTTTCTCTCTCCTGTAGAGTGTAAGCTCTTATGGTCAGTGGGGTCCTCTCTCTCTCCTGTAGAGTGTAAGCTCTTATGATCAGTGGGGTCCTCTCTCTCTCTCCTGTAGAGTGTAAGCTCTTATGGTCAGTGGGGTCCTCTCTCTCCTGTAGAGTGTAAGCTCTTATCGTCAGTGGGGTCCTCTCTCTCTTGTAGAGTGTAAGCTCTTATGGTCAGTGGGGTCCTCTCTCTCTCATGTCGAGTGTAAGCTCTTATGGTCAGTGGGGTCCTCTTTCTCTCTCCTGTAGAGTGTAAGCTATTATTATCAGCGGGTTCCTTTCTCCTGTAGAGTGTAAGCTCTTATCGTCAGTGGGATCCTCTCTCTCCTGTAGAGTGTAAGCTCTTATGGTCAGTGGGGTCCTCTCTCTCTCATGTAGAGTGTAAGCTCTTATGGTCAGTGGGGTCCTCTTTCTCTCTCCTGTAGAGTGTAAGCTCTTATGGTCAGTGGGGTCCTATCTCTCTCTCCTGTAGAGTGTAAGCTCTTATGGTCAGTGTGGTCCGCTCTCTCTCCTGTAGAGTGTAAGCTCTTATGGTCAGTGGGGTTCTCTCTCTCTCCTGTAAAGTGTAAGCTCTTATGGTCGGTGGGGTCCTTTTTCTCCTGTAGAGTGTAAGCTCTTATGGTCAGTGGGGTCCTCTCTCTCCAGTAGAGTGTAAGCTCTTATGGTCAGTGGGGTCCTTTCTCTCTCCTGTAGAGTGTAAGCTCTTATGATCAGTGGGGTCCTCTCTCTCCTGTAGAGTGTAAGCCCTTATGGTCAGTGGGGTCCTCTCTTTCTCCTGTAGAGTATAAGCTCTTATGATCAGTGGGGTCCTCTCTCTCCTGTAGAATGTAAGCTCTTATGGTCAGTGGGGTCCTCTCTCTCTCTTCTGCAGAGTGTAAGCTCTTATGGTCAGTGGGGTCCTCTCTCTCTCTTCTGCAGAGTGTAAGCTCTTATGATCAGTGGGGTCCTCTCTCTCCTGAAGGGTGTAAGCTCTTATAGTCAGTGGGGTCCTCTCTCTCTCTCCTGTAGAGTGTAAGCTCTTATGGTCAGTGGGGTCCTCTCTTTCTCCTGTAGAGTGTAAGCTCTTATGGTCAGTGGGGTGCTCTCTCTCCTGTAGAGTGTAAGCTCTTATGGTCAGTGGGGTCCTCTCTCTCTCCTGTAGAGTGTAAGCTCTTATGGTCAGAGGGATCCTCTCTCTCTCCTGTAGAGTGTAAGCTCTTATGGTCAGTGGGGTCCTCTTTCTCTTTCCTGTAGAGCATAAGCTCTTATGGTCACTGAGGTCCTCTCCCTCCTGTAGAGTGTAAGCTCTTATGGTCAGTGGGGTCCTCTCTTTCTCCTGTAGAGTGTAAGCTCTTATGGTCAGTGGGGTCCTCTCTTTCTCCTGTAGAGTGTAAGCTCTTATGGTCAATGGGGTCCTCTCTCCCCTGTAGAGTGTAAGCTCTTATGGTTAGTGGGGTCCTCTCTCTCTCTAGTAGAGTGTAAGCTATTATGATCAGTGTAGTCCTCTCTCTCCTATAGAGTGTAAGCTCTTATGGTCATTGGGGTCCTCTCTCTCCTGTAGAGTGTAAGCTCTTATGGTCAGTGGGGTCCTCTCTCTCTCATGTAGAGTGTAAGCTCTTATGGTCAGTGGGGTCCTCTCTCTCCTGTAGAGTGTAAGCTCTTATGGTCAATGGGGTCCTCTCCCTCCTGTAGAGTATAAGCTCTTATGGTCATTGGGGTGCTCTCTCTCTCTCCTGTAGAGTGTAAGCTCTTATGGTCAGTGCGGTCGACTCTCTCTCCCGTAGAGTGTAAGCTCTTATGGTCAGTGGGGTCCTCTTTCTCCTGTAGAGTGTAAGCTCTTATGGTCAGTGGGGTCCTATCTCTCTCTCCTGTAGAGTGTAAGCTCTTATGGTCAGTGCGGTCCGCTCTCTCTCCCGTAGAGTGTAAGCTCTTATGGTCAGTGGGGTCCTCTCTCTCTAGTAGAGTGTAAGCTCTTATGGTCAGTGGGGCCTCTCTCTCTCCTGTAGAGTGTTAGCTCTTATGGTCAGTGGGGTCCTCTCTCTCTCCTGTAGAGAGTAAGCTCTTATGGTCAAAGGGGTACTCTCTCTCTCTTCTGTAGAGTGTAAGCTCTTATGATCAGTGGGGTCCTCTATCTCTCCTATAGAGTGTAAGCTATTATGGTCAGTGGAGTCCTCTCTCTCCTGTAGAGCATAAGCTCTTATGGTAATTGGGGTCCTCTCTCTCCTGTAGAGTGTAAGCTCTTATGGTCAGTGGGGTCCTCTCTTTCTCCTGTAGAGTGTAAGCTCTTATGATCAGTGGGGTCCTCTCTTTCTCCTGTAGAGTGTAAGCTCTTATGGTCAGTGGGGTCCTCTCTCTCTCCTCTAGAGCATAAGCTCTTATGGTCACTGGGGTCCTCTCTCTCCTGTAGAGAGTAACCACTTATGGTCAGTGGGGTCCTCTCTTTCTCCTGTAGAGTGTAAGCTCTTATGGTCAGTGGGGTACTCTCTCTCTCCTGTAGAGTGTAAGCTCTTATGGTCAGTGGGGTCCTCTCTCTCTCCTGTAGAGTATAAACTATTATTATCAGCGGGGTCCTCTTTCTCCGGTAGAGTGTAAGCTCTTATCGTCAGTGGGGTCCTCTCTCTCCTGTAGAGTGTAAGCTCTTATGGTCAGTAGGGTCCTCTCTCTCTCTTGTAGAGTGTAAGCTCTTATGGTCAGTGGGGTCCTCTCTCTCCTGTAGAGTGTAAGCTCTTATGGTCAGTGGGGTCCTCTTTCTCTCTCCTGTAGAGTGTAAGCTCTTATGGTCAGTGGGGTCCTATCTCTCTCTCCTGTAGAGTGTAAGCTCTTATGGTCAGTGGGGTCCGCTTTCTCTCCTGTAGAGTGTAAGCTCTTATGGTCAGTGGGGTCCGCTTTCTCTCCTGTAGAGTGTAAGCTCTTATCGTCAGTGGGGTCCTCTCTCTCCTGTAGAGTGTAAGCTCTTATGGTCAGTGCGGTCCGCTCTCTCTCCTATAGAGTGTAAGCTCTTATGGTCAGTTGTTTCCTCTTTCTCCTGTAGAGTGAAAGCTCTTATGGTCAGCGGGGTCCTCTCTCTCCAGTACAGTGTAAGCTCTTATGGTCAGTGGGGTCCTCTCTCTCTCCTGTAGAGAGTAAGCTCTTATGGTCAGTGGGGTCCTCTCTCTCTCCTGTAGAGTGTAAGCTCTTATGGTCAAAGGGGATTCTCTCTCTCTCTTCTGTAGAGTGTAAGCTCTTATGGTCAGTGGGGTCCTCTCTCTCTCATGTAGAGTGTAAGCTCTTATGGTCGGTGGGATCCTCTCTCCTTTAGAGTGTAAGCTCTTATGGTCAAAGGGGTTCTCTCTCTCTCTTCTGTAGAGTGTAAGCTCTTATGGTCAGTGGGGTCCTCTCTCTCTCCTGTAGAGTGAAAGCTCTTATGGTCAGCGGGGTCCTCTCTCTCCAGTACAGTGTAAGCTCTTATGGTCAGTGGGGTCCTCTCTCTCTCCTGTTGAGAGTAAGCTCTTATGGTCAGTGGGGTCCTCTCTCTCTCCTGTAGAGTGTAAGCTCTTATGGTCAAAGGGGTTCTCTCTCTCTCTTCTGTAGAGTGTAAGCTCTTATGATCAGTGGGGTCCTCTCTCTCTCTCCTGTAGAGTGTAAGCTCTTATGGTCAGTGGGGTCCTCTCTCTCCTGTAGAGTGTAAGCTCTTATCGTCAGTGGGGTCCTCTCTCTCCTGTAGAGTGTAAGCTCTTATGGTCAGTGGGGTCCTCTCTCTCTCATGTCGAGTGTAAGCTCTTATGGTCAGTGGGGTCCTCTTTCTCTCTCCTGTAGAGTTTAAGCTCTTATGGTCAGTGGGGTCCTATCTCTCTCTCCTGTAGAGTGTAAGCTATTATTATCAGCGGGTTCCTTTCTCCTGTAGAGTGTAAGCTCTTATCGTCAGTGGGATCCTCTCTCTCCTGTAGAGTGTAAGCTCTTATGGTCAGTGGGGTCCTCTCTCTCTCATGTAGAGTGTAAGCTCTTATGGTCAGTGGGGTCCTCTTTCTCTCTCCTGTAGAGTGTAAGCTCTTATGGTCAGTGGGGTCCTCTCTCTCTCCTGTAGAGTGTAAGCTCTTATGATCAGTGGGGTCCTCTCTCTCTCTCCTGTAGAGTGTAAGCTCTTATGGTCAGTGGGGTCCTCTCTCTCCTGTAGAGTGTAAGCTCTTATCGTCAGTGGGGTCCTCTCTCTCCTGTAGAGTGTAAGCTCTTATGGTCAGTGGGGTCCTCTCTCTCTCATGTCGAGTGTAAGCTCTTATGGTCAGTGGGGTCCTCTTTCTCTCTCCTGTAGAGTGTAAGCTATTATTATCAGCGGGTTCCTTTCTCCTGTAGAGTGTAAGCTCTTATCGTCAGTGGGATCCTCTCTCTCCTGTAGAGTGTAAGCTCTTATGGTCAGTGGGGTCCTCTCTCTCTCATGTAGAGTGTAAGCTCTTATGGTCAGTGGGGTCCTCTTTCTCTCTCCTGTAGAGTGTAAGCTCTTATGGTCAGTGGGGTCCTATCTCTCTCTCCTGTAGAGTGTAAGCTCTTATGGTCAGTGTGGTCCGCTCTCTCTCCTGTAGAGTGTAAGCTCTTATGGTCAGTGGGGTTCTCTCTCTCTCCTGTAAAGTGTAAGCTCTTATGGTCGGTGGGGTCCTTTTTCTCCTGTAGAGTGTAAGCTCTTATGGTCAGTGGGGTCCTCTCTCTCCAGTAGAGTGTAAGCTCTTATGGTCAGTGGGGTCCTTTCTCTCTCCTGTAGAGTGTAAGCTCTTATGATCAGTGGGGTCCTCTCTCTCCTGTAGAGTGTAAGCCCTTATGGTCAGTGGGGTCCTCTCTTTCTCCTGTAGAGTATAAGCTCTTATGATCAGTGGGGTCCTCTCTCTCCTGTAGAATGTAAGCTCTTATGGTCAGTGGGGTCCTCTCTCTCTCTTCTGCAGAGTGTAAGCTCTTATGGTCAGTGGGGTCCTCTCTCTCTCTTCTGCAGAGTGTAAGCTCTTATGATCAGTGGGGTCCTCTCTCTCCTGAAGGGTGTAAGCTCTTATAGTCAGTGGGGTCCTCTCTCTCTCTCCTGTAGAGTGTAAGCTCTTATGGTCAGTGGGGTCCTCTCTTTCTCCTGTAGAGTGTAAGCTCTTATGGTCAGTGGGGTGCTCTCTCTCCTGTAGAGTGTAAGCTCTTATGGTCAGTGGGGTCCTCTCTCTCTCCTGTAGAGTGTAAGCTCTTATGGTCAGAGGGATCCTCTCTCTCTCCTGTAGAGTGTAAGCTCTTATGGTCAGTGGGGTCCTCTTTCTCTTTCCTGTAGAGCATAAGCTCTTATGGTCACTGAGGTCCTCTCCCTCCTGTAGAGTGTAAGCTCTTATGGTCAGTGGGGTCCTCTCTTTCTCCTGTAGAGTGTAAGCTCTTATGGTCAGTGGGGTCCTCTCTTTCTCCTGTAGAGTGTAAGCTCTTATGGTCAATGGGGTCCTCTCTCCCCTGTAGAGTGTAAGCTCTTATGGTTAGTGGGGTCCTCTCTCTCTCTAGTAGAGTGTAAGCTATTATGATCAGTGTAGTCCTCTCTCTCCTATAGAGTGTAAGCTCTTATGGTCATTGGGGTCCTCTCTCTCCTGTAGAGTGTAAGCTCTTATGGTCAGTGGGGTCCTCTCTCTCTCATGTAGAGTGTAAGCTCTTATGGTCAGTGGGGTCCTCTCTCTCCTGTAGAGTGTAAGCTCTTATGGTCAATGGGGTCCTCTCCCTCCTGTAGAGTATAAGCTCTTATGGTCATTGGGGTGCTCTCTCTCTCTCCTGTAGAGTGTAAGCTCTTATGGTCAGTGCGGTCGACTCTCTCTCCCGTAGAGTGTAAGCTCTTATGGTCAGTGGGGTCCTCTTTCTCCTGTAGAGTGTAAGCTCTTATGGTCAGTGGGGTCCTATCTCTCTCTCCTGTAGAGTGTAAGCTCTTATGGTCAGTGCGGTCCGCTCTCTCTCCCGTAGAGTGTAAGCTCTTATGGTCAGTGGGGTCCTCTCTCTCTAGTAGAGTGTAAGCTCTTATGGTCAGTGGGGCCTCTCTCTCTCCTGTAGAGTGTTAGCTCTTATGGTCAGTGGGGTCCTCTCTCTCTCCTGTAGAGAGTAAGCTCTTATGGTCAAAGGGGTACTCTCTCTCTCTTCTGTAGAGTGTAAGCTCTTATGATCAGTGGGGTCCTCTCTCTCCTGTAGAGCATAAGCTCTTATGGTCACTGGGGTCCTCTCTCTCCTATAGAGTGTAAGCTATTATGGTCAGTGGAGTCCTCTCTCTCCTGTAGAGCATAAGCTCTTATGGTAATTGGGGTCCTCTCTCTCCTGTAGAGTGTAAGCTCTTATGGTCAGTGGGGTCCTCTCTTTCTCCTGTAGAGTGTAAGCTCTTATGATCAGTGGGGTCCTCTCTTTCTCCTGTAGAGTGTAAGCTCTTATGGTCAGTGGGGTCCTCTCTCTCTCCTGTAGAGCATAAGCTCTTATGGTCACTGGGGTCCTCTCTCTCCTGTAGAGTGTAACCACTTATGGTCAGTGGGGTCCTCTCTTTCTCCTGTAGAGTGTAAGCTCTTATGGTCAGTGGGGTACTCTCTCTCTCCTGTAGAGTGTAAGCTCTTATGGTCAGTGGGGTCCTCTCTCTCTCCTGTAGAGTATAAACTATTATTATCAGCGGGGTCCTCTTTCTCCGGTAGAGTGTAAGCTCTTATCGTCAGTGGGGTCCTCTCTCTCCTGTAGAGTGTAAGCTCTTATGGTCAGTAGGGTCCTCTCTCTCTCTTGTAGAGTGTAAGCTCTTATGGTCAGTGGGGTCCTCTCTCTCCTGTAGAGTGTAAGCTCTTATGGTCAGTGGGGTCCTCTTTCTCTCTCCTGTAGAGTGTAAGCTCTTATGGTCAGTGGGGTCCTATCTCTCTCTCCTGTAGAGTGTAAGCTCTTATGGTCAGTGGGGTCCGCTTTCTCTCCTGTAGAGTGTAAGCTCTTATGGTCAGTGGGGTCCGCTTTCTCTCCTGTAGAGTGTAAGCTCTTATCGTCAGTGGGGTCCTCTCTCTCCTGTAGAGTGTAAGCTCTTATGGTCAGTGCGGTCCGCTCTCTCTCCTATAGAGTGTAAGCTCTTATGGTCAGTTGTTTCCTCTTTCTCCTGTAGAGTGAAAGCTCTTATGGTCAGCGGGGTCCTCTCTCTCCAGTACAGTGTAAGCTCTTATGGTCAGTGGGGTCCTCTCTCTCTCCTGTAGAGAGTAAGCTCTTATGGTCAGTGGGGTCCTCTCTCTCTCCTGTAGAGTGTAAGCTCTTATGGTCAAAGGGGATTCTCTCTCTCTCTTCTGTAGAGTGTAAGCTCTTATGGTCAGTGGGGTCCTCTCTCTCTCATGTAGAGTGTAAGCTCTTATGGTCGGTGGGATCCTCTCTCCTTTAGAGTGTAAGCTCTTATGGTCAAAGGGGTTCTCTCTCTCTCTTCTGTAGAGTGTAAGCTCTTATGGTCAGTGGGGTCCTCTCTCTCTCCTGTAGAGTGAAAGCTCTTATGGTCAGCGGGGTCCTCTCTCTCCAGTACAGTGTAAGCTCTTATGGTCAGTGGGGTCCTCTCTCTCTCCTGTTGAGAGTAAGCTCTTATGGTCAGTGGGGTCCTCTCTCTCTCCTGTATAGTGTAAGCTCTTATGGTCAAAGGGGTTCTCTCTCTCTCTTCTGTAGAGTGTAAGCTCTTATGGTCAGTGGGGTCCTCTCTCTCTCATGTAGAGTGTAAGCTCTTATGGTCGGTGGGGTCCTCTCTCCTTTAGAGTGTAAGCTCTTATAGTCAGTGGGGTTCTCTCTCTCTCCTGTAGAGTGTAAGCTCTTATGGTCAGTGTGGTCCTGTTTCTCCTGTAGTGTGTAAGCTCTTATGGTCAGTGTGGTCCTCTCTCTCCTGTAGTGTGTAAGCTCTTATGGTCAGTGTGGTCCTCTCTCTCCTGTAGTGTGTAAGCTCTTATGGTCAGTGGTGTCCTCTCTCTCCTGTAGAGTATAAGCTATTATGATCGGTGCAGTCCTTTCTCGCCTGTATAGTGTAAGCTCTTATGGTCAGTGGAGTCCTCTCTCTCCTGTTGAGTGTAAGCTCTTATGGTCAGTGGGGTTCTCTCCCTCTCCTGTAGAGTGTAAGCTTTTATGGTCAGTGGGGTCCTCTCTCTCCTGTAGAGTGTAAGCTCTTATGGTCAGTGGGGTTCTCTCCCTCTCCTGTAGAGTGTAAGCTTTTATGGTCAGTGGGGTCCTCTCTCTCCTGTAGAGTGTAAGCTCTTATGGTCAGTGGGGTCATCTCTCTCCTGTAGAGTGTAAGCTCTTATGATCAGTGGGGTCCTCTCTCTCCAGTAGAATGTAAGCTCTTATGGTCAGTGGGGTCCTCTCTCTCTCCTGTAGAGTGTAAGCTATTATGGTCAGTGGGGTCCTCTCTCTCTCCTGTAGAGAGTAAGCTCTTATGGTCAAAGGGGTCCTCTCTCTCTCTTCTGTAGAGTGTAAGCTCTTACGATCAGCAGAGTCCTCTCTCTCTCCTGTAGAGTGTAAGCTCTTATGATCTGTTAGGTACTATCTCTCCTGTAGAGTGTAAGCTCTTATGGTCACTGAGGTCCTCTCTCTCTCTCCTGTAGAGTGTAAGCTCTTATGACAAGTGGGGTTCTCTCTCTCCTGTAGAGTGTAAGCTCTTATGGTCAGTGGGGTCCTCTCTCTCTCCTGTAGAGTGTAAGCTCTTATGGTCAGTGGGGTCCACTCTCTCCAGTAGATTGTAAGCTTTTATGGTCAGTGGGGTCCTCTCTCTCTCCTGTAGAGTGTAAGCTCTTATGGTCAGTGGGGTCCTCTATCTCTCCTGTAGAGTGTAAGCTCTTATGGTCAGTGGAGTCCTCTCTCTCCTGTAGAGTGTAAGCTATTATGGTCAGTGGAGTCCTCTCTCTCCTGTAGAGCATAAGCTTGTAAGGTCATTGGGGTCCTCTCTCTCCTGTAGAGTGTAAGCTCTTATGGTCAGGGGGGTCCTCTCTTTCTCCTGTAGAGTGTAAGCTCTTATGGTCAGTGTGGTCCTCTCTTTCTCCTGTAGAGTGTAAGCTCTTATGGTCAGTGGGGTCCTCTCTCTCTCCTGTAGAGCATAAGCTCTTATGGTCACTGGGGTCCTTTCTCTCCTGTAGAGTGTAATCTCTTATGGTCAGTGGGGTCCTCTCTTTCTAATGTAGAGTGTAAGCTCTTATGGTCAGTGGGGTACTCTCTCTCTCCTGTAGAGTGTAAGCTCTTATGGCCAGTGGGGTCCTCTCTCTCTCCTGTAGAGTATAAGCTATTATTATCAGCGGGTTCCTCTTTCTCCTGTAGAGTGTAAGCTCTTATGGTCAGTGGGATCCTCTCTCTCTCCTGTAGAGTGTAAGCTCTTATGATCAGTGGGGTCCTCTCTCTCTCTCCTGTAGAGTGTAAGCTCTTATGGTCAGTGGGGTCCTCTCTCTCCTGTAGGGTGTAAGCTCTTATGGTCAGTGGGGTCCTCTCTCTCCGGTAGAGTGTAAGCTCTTATGGTCAGTGGGGTCCTCTCTCTCTCATGTAGAGTGTAAGCCCTTATGGTCAGTGGGGTCCTCTTTCTCTCTCCTGTAGAGTGTAAGCTCTTATGGTCAGTGGGGTCCTATCTCTCTCTCCTGTAGAGTGTAAGCTCTTATGGTCAGTGTGGTCCGCTCTCTCTCCTGTAGAGTATAAGCTATTATTATCAGCGGGTTCCTCTTTCTCCTGTAGAGTGTAAGCTCTTATCGTCAGTGGGGTCCTCTCTCTCCTGTAGAGTGTAAGCTCTTATGGTCAGTGGGGTCCTCTCTCTCTCATGTAGAGTGTAAGCTCTTATGGTCAGTGGGGTCCTCTTTCTCTCTCCTGTAGAGTGTAAGCTCTTATGGTCAGTGGGGTCCTATTTCTCTCTCCTGTAGAGTGTAAGCTTTTATGGTCAGTGTGGTCCGCTCTCTCTCCTGTAGAGTGTAAGCTCTTATGGTCAGTGGGGTCCTCTCTCTCTCCTGTAGAGTGTAAGCTCTTATAGTCAGTGGGGTCCTTTTTCTCCTGTAGAGTGTAAGCTCTTATGGTCAGTGGGGTTCTCTCTCTCCAATAGAGTGTAAGCTCTTATGGTCAGTGTGGTCCTCTCTCTCTCCTGTAGAGTGTAAGCTCTTATGATCAGTGGGGTCCTCTCTCTCCTGTAGAGTGTAAGCCCTTATGGTCAGTGGGGTCCTTTCTCTCTCCTGTAGAGTGTAAGCCCTTATGGTCAGTGGGGTCCTCTCTCTCTCTTCTGCAGAGTGTAAGCTCTTATGATCAGTGGGGTCCTCTCTCTCCTGAAGGGTGTAAGCTCTTATAGTCAGTGGGGTCCTCTCTCTCTCCTGTAGAGTGTAAGCTCTTATGGTCAGTGGGGTCCTCTCGCTCTCTCCTATAGAGAGTAAGCTCTTATGGTCACTTGGGTCCTCTCTCTCCTGTATAGTGTAAGCTCTTATGGTCAGTGGGGTCCTCTCTTTCTCCTGTAGCGTGTAAGCTCTTATGGTCAGTGGGGTGCTCTCTCTCCTGTAGAGTGTAAGCTCTTATGGTCAGTGGGGTCCTCTCTCTCTCCTGTAGAGTGTAAGCTCTTATGGTCAGAGGGATCCTCTCTCTCTCCTGTAGAGAGTAAGCTCTTATGGTCAGTGGGGTCCTCTTTCTCTTTCCTGTAGAGCATAAGCTCTTATGGTCACTGGGGTCCTCTCCTTCCTGTAGAGTGTAAGCTCTTATGGTCAGTGGGGTCCTCTCTTTCTCCTGTAGAGTGTAAGCTCTTATGGTCAGTGGGGTCCTCTCTTTCTCCTGTAGAGTGTAAGCTCTTATGGTCAATGGGGTCCTCTCTCCCCTGTAGAGTGTAAGCTCTTATGGTTAGTGGGGTCCTCTCTCTCTCTAGTAGAGTGTAAGCTATTATGATCAGTGTAGTCCTCTCTCTCCTATAGAGTGTAAGCTCTTATGGTCATTGGGGTCCTCTCTCTCCTGTAGAGTGTAAGCTCTTATGGTCAGTGGGGTCCTCTCTCTCTCATGTAGAGTGTAAGCTCTTATGGTCAGTGGGGTCCTCTCTCTCCTGTAGAGTGTAAGCTCTTATGGTCAATGGGGTCCTCTCCCTCCTGTAGAGTATAAGCTCTTATGGTCATTGGGGTGCTCTCTCTCTCTCCTGTAGAGTGTAAGCTCTTATGGTCAGTGCGGTCGACTCTCTCTCCCGTAGAGTGTAAGCTCTTATGGTCAGTGGGGTCCTCTTTCTCCTGTAGAGTGTAAGCTCTTATGGTCAGTGGGGTCCTATCTCTCTCTCCTGTAGAGTGTAAGCTCTTATGGTCAGTGCGGTCCGCTCTCTCTCCCGTAGAGTGTAAGCTCTTATGGTCAGTGGGGTCCTCTCTCTCTAGTAGAGTGTAAGCTCTTATGGTCAGTGGGGCCTCTCTCTCTCCTGTAGAGTGTTAGCTCTTATGGTCAGTGGGGTCCTCTCTCTCTCCTGTAGAGAGTAAGCTCTTATGGTCAAAGGGGTACTCTCTCTCTCTTCTGTAGAGTGTAAGCTCTTATGATCAGTGGGGTCCTCTATCTCTCCTATAGAGTGTAAGCTATTATGGTCAGTGGAGTCCTCTCTCTCCTGTAGAGCATAAGCTCTTATGGTAATTGGGGTCCTCTCTCTCCTGTAGAGTGTAAGCTCTTATGGTCAGTGGGGTCCTCTCTTTCTCCTGTAGAGTGTAAGCTCTTATGATCAGTGGGGTCCTCTCTTTCTCCTGTAGAGTGTAAGCTCTTATGGTCAGTGGGGTCCTCTCTCTCTCCTCTAGAGCATAAGCTCTTATGGTCACTGGGGTCCTCTCTCTCCTGTAGAGAGTAACCACTTATGGTCAGTGGGGTCCTCTCTTTCTCCTGTAGAGTGTAAGCTCTTATGGTCAGTGGGGTACTCTCTCTCTCCTGTAGAGTGTAAGCTCTTATGGTCAGTGGGGTCCTCTCTCTCTCCTGTAGAGTATAAACTATTATTATCAGCGGGGTCCTCTTTCTCCGGTAGAGTGTAAGCTCTTATCGTCAGTGGGGTCCTCTCTCTCCTGTAGAGTGTAAGCTCTTATGGTCAGTAGGGTCCTCTCTCTCTCTTGTAGAGTGTAAGCTCTTATGGTCAGTGGGGTCCTCTCTCTCCTGTAGAGTGTAAGCTCTTATGGTCAGTGGGGTCCTCTTTCTCTCTCCTGTAGAGTGTAAGCTCTTATGGTCAGTGGGGTCCTATCTCTCTCTCCTGTAGAGTGTAAGCTCTTATGGTCAGTGGGGTCCGCTTTCTCTCCTGTAGAGTGTAAGCTCTTATGGTCAGTGGGGTCCGCTTTCTCTCCTGTAGAGTGTAAGCTCTTATCGTCAGTGGGGTCCTCTCTCTCCTGTAGAGTGTAAGCTCTTATGGTCAGTGCGGTCCGCTCTCTCTCCTATAGAGTGTAAGCTCTTATGGTCAGTTGTTTCCTCTTTCTCCTGTAGAGTGAAAGCTCTTATGGTCAGCGGGGTCCTCTCTCTCCAGTACAGTGTAAGCTCTTATGGTCAGTGGGGTCCTCTCTCTCTCCTGTAGAGAGTAAGCTCTTATGGTCAGTGGGGTCCTCTCTCTCTCCTGTAGAGTGTAAGCTCTTATGGTCAAAGGGGATTCTCTCTCTCTCTTCTGTAGAGTGTAAGCTCTTATGGTCAGTGGGGTCCTCTCTCTCTCATGTAGAGTGTAAGCTCTTATGGTCGGTGGGATCCTCTCTCCTTTAGAGTGTAAGCTCTTATGGTCAAAGGGGTTCTCTCTCTCTCTTCTGTAGAGTGTAAGCTCTTATGGTCAGTGGGGTCCTCTCTCTCTCCTGTAGAGTGAAAGCTCTTATGGTCAGCGGGGTCCTCTCTCTCCAGTACAGTGTAAGCTCTTATGGTCAGTGGGGTCCTCTCTCTCTCCTGTTGAGAGTAAGCTCTTATGGTCAGTGGGGTCCTCTCTCTCTCCTGTAGAGTGTAAGCTCTTATGGTCAAAGGGGTTCTCTCTCTCTCTTCTGTAGAGTGTAAGCTCTTATGATCAGTGGGGTCCTCTCTCTCTCTCCTGTAGAGTGTAAGCTCTTATGGTCAGTGGGGTCCTCTCTCTCCTGTAGAGTGTAAGCTCTTATCGTCAGTGGGGTCCTCTCTCTCCTGTAGAGTGTAAGCTCTTATGGTCAGTGGGGTCCTCTCTCTCTCATGTCGAGTGTAAGCTCTTATGGTCAGTGGGGTCCTCTTTCTCTCTCCTGTAGAGTTTAAGCTCTTATGGTCAGTGGGGTCCTATCTCTCTCTCCTGTAGAGTGTAAGCTATTATTATCAGCGGGTTCCTTTCTCCTGTAGAGTGTAAGCTCTTATCGTCAGTGGGATCCTCTCTCTCCTGTAGAGTGTAAGCTCTTATGGTCAGTGGGGTCCTCTCTCTCTCATGTAGAGTGTAAGCTCTTATGGTCAGTGGGGTCCTCTTTCTCTCTCCTGTAGAGTGTAAGCTCTTATGGTCAGTGGGGTCCTCTCTCTCTCCTGTAGAGTGTAAGCTCTTATGATCAGTGGGGTCCTCTCTCTCTCTCCTGTAGAGTGTAAGCTCTTATGGTCAGTGGGGTCCTCTCTCTCCTGTAGAGTGTAAGCTCTTATCGTCAGTGGGGTCCTCTCTCTCCTGTAGAGTGTAAGCTCTTATGGTCAGTGGGGTCCTCTCTCTCTCATGTCGAGTGTAAGCTCTTATGGTCAGTGGGGTCCTCTTTCTCTCTCCTGTAGAGTGTAAGCTATTATTATCAGCGGGTTCCTTTCTCCTGTAGAGTGTAAGCTCTTATCGTCAGTGGGATCCTCTCTCTCCTGTAGAGTGTAAGCTCTTATGGTCAGTGGGGTCCTCTCTCTCTCATGTAGAGTGTAAGCTCTTATGGTCAGTGGGGTCCTCTTTCTCTCTCCTGTAGAGTGTAAGCTCTTATGGTCAGTGGGGTCCTATCTCTCTCTCCTGTAGAGTGTAAGCTCTTATGGTCAGTGTGGTCCGCTCTCTCTCCTGTAGAGTGTAAGCTCTTATGGTCAGTGGGGTTCTCTCTCTCTCCTGTAAAGTGTAAGCTCTTATGGTCGGTGGGGTCCTTTTTCTCCTGTAGAGTGTAAGCTCTTATGGTCAGTGGGGTCCTCTCTCTCCAGTAGAGTGTAAGCTCTTATGGTCAGTGGGGTCCTTTCTCTCTCCTGTAGAGTGTAAGCTCTTATGATCAGTGGGGTCCTCTCTCTCCTGTAGAGTGTAAGCCCTTATGGTCAGTGGGGTCCTCTCTTTCTCCTGTAGAGTATAAGCTCTTATGATCAGTGGGGTCCTCTCTCTCCTGTAGAATGTAAGCTCTTATGGTCAGTGGGGTCCTCTCTCTCTCTTCTGCAGAGTGTAAGCTCTTATGGTCAGTGGGGTCCTCTCTCTCTCTTCTGCAGAGTGTAAGCTCTTATGATCAGTGGGGTCCTCTCTCTCCTGAAGGGTGTAAGCTCTTATAGTCAGTGGGGTCCTCTCTCTCTCTCCTGTAGAGTGTAAGCTCTTATGGTCAGTGGGGTCCTCTCTTTCTCCTGTAGAGTGTAAGCTCTTATGGTCAGTGGGGTGCTCTCTCTCCTGTAGAGTGTAAGCTCTTATGGTCAGTGGGGTCCTCTCTCTCTCCTGTAGAGTGTAAGCTCTTATGGTCAGAGGGATCCTCTCTCTCTCCTGTAGAGTGTAAGCTCTTATGGTCAGTGGGGTCCTCTTTCTCTTTCCTGTAGAGCATAAGCTCTTATGGTCACTGAGGTCCTCTCCCTCCTGTAGAGTGTAAGCTCTTATGGTCAGTGGGGTCCTCTCTTTCTCCTGTAGAGTGTAAGCTCTTATGGTCAGTGGGGTCCTCTCTTTCTCCTGTAGAGTGTAAGCTCTTATGGTCAATGGGGTCCTCTCTCCCCTGTAGAGTGTAAGCTCTTATGGTTAGTGGGGTCCTCTCTCTCTCTAGTAGAGTGTAAGCTATTATGATCAGTGTAGTCCTCTCTCTCCTATAGAGTGTAAGCTCTTATGGTCATTGGGGTCCTCTCTCTCCTGTAGAGTGTAAGCTCTTATGGTCAGTGGGGTCCTCTCTCTCTCATGTAGAGTGTAAGCTCTTATGGTCAGTGGGGTCCTCTCTCTCCTGTAGAGTGTAAGCTCTTATGGTCAATGGGGTCCTCTCCCTCCTGTAGAGTATAAGCTCTTATGGTCATTGGGGTGCTCTCTCTCTCTCCTGTAGAGTGTAAGCTCTTATGGTCAGTGCGGTCGACTCTCTCTCCCGTAGAGTGTAAGCTCTTATGGTCAGTGGGGTCCTCTTTCTCCTGTAGAGTGTAAGCTCTTATGGTCAGTGGGGTCCTATCTCTCTCTCCTGTAGAGTGTAAGCTCTTATGGTCAGTGCGGTCCGCTCTCTCTCCCGTAGAGTGTAAGCTCTTATGGTCAGTGGGGTCCTCTCTCTCTAGTAGAGTGTAAGCTCTTATGGTCAGTGGGGCCTCTCTCTCTCCTGTAGAGTGTTAGCTCTTATGGTCAGTGGGGTCCTCTCTCTCTCCTGTAGAGAGTAAGCTCTTATGGTCAAAGGGGTACTCTCTCTCTCTTCTGTAGAGTGTAAGCTCTTATGATCAGTGGGGTCCTCTCTCTCCTGTAGAGCATAAGCTCTTATGGTCACTGGGGTCCTCTCTCTCCTATAGAGTGTAAGCTATTATGGTCAGTGGAGTCCTCTCTCTCCTGTAGAGCATAAGCTCTTATGGTAATTGGGGTCCTCTCTCTCCTGTAGAGTGTAAGCTCTTATGGTCAGTGGGGTCCTCTCTTTCTCCTGTAGAGTGTAAGCTCTTATGATCAGTGGGGTCCTCTCTTTCTCCTGTAGAGTGTAAGCTCTTATGGTCAGTGGGGTCCTCTCTCTCTCCTGTAGAGCATAAGCTCTTATGGTCACTGGGGTCCTCTCTCTCCTGTAGAGTGTAACCACTTATGGTCAGTGGGGTCCTCTCTTTCTCCTGTAGAGTGTAAGCTCTTATGGTCAGTGGGGTACTCTCTCTCTCCTGTAGAGTGTAAGCTCTTATGGTCAGTGGGGTCCTCTCTCTCTCCTGTAGAGTATAAACTATTATTATCAGCGGGGTCCTCTTTCTCCGGTAGAGTGTAAGCTCTTATCGTCAGTGGGGTCCTCTCTCTCCTGTAGAGTGTAAGCTCTTATGGTCAGTAGGGTCCTCTCTCTCTCTTGTAGAGTGTAAGCTCTTATGGTCAGTGGGGTCCTCTCTCTCCTGTAGAGTGTAAGCTCTTATGGTCAGTGGGGTCCTCTTTCTCTCTCCTGTAGAGTGTAAGCTCTTATGGTCAGTGGGGTCCTATCTCTCTCTCCTGTAGAGTGTAAGCTCTTATGGTCAGTGGGGTCCGCTTTCTCTCCTGTAGAGTGTAAGCTCTTATGGTCAGTGGGGTCCGCTTTCTCTCCTGTAGAGTGTAAGCTCTTATCGTCAGTGGGGTCCTCTCTCTCCTGTAGAGTGTAAGCTCTTATGGTCAGTGCGGTCCGCTCTCTCTCCTATAGAGTGTAAGCTCTTATGGTCAGTTGTTTCCTCTTTCTCCTGTAGAGTGAAAGCTCTTATGGTCAGCGGGGTCCTCTCTCTCCAGTACAGTGTAAGCTCTTATGGTCAGTGGGGTCCTCTCTCTCTCCTGTAGAGAGTAAGCTCTTATGGTCAGTGGGGTCCTCTCTCTCTCCTGTAGAGTGTAAGCTCTTATGGTCAAAGGGGATTCTCTCTCTCTCTTCTGTAGAGTGTAAGCTCTTATGGTCAGTGGGGTCCTCTCTCTCTCATGTAGAGTGTAAGCTCTTATGGTCGGTGGGATCCTCTCTCCTTTAGAGTGTAAGCTCTTATGGTCAAAGGGGTTCTCTCTCTCTCTTCTGTAGAGTGTAAGCTCTTATGGTCAGTGGGGTCCTCTCTCTCTCCTGTAGAGTGAAAGCTCTTATGGTCAGCGGGGTCCTCTCTCTCCAGTACAGTGTAAGCTCTTATGGTCAGTGGGGTCCTCTCTCTCTCCTGTTGAGAGTAAGCTCTTATGGTCAGTGGGGTCCTCTCTCTCTCCTGTATAGTGTAAGCTCTTATGGTCAAAGGGGTTCTCTCTCTCTCTTCTGTAGAGTGTAAGCTCTTATGGTCAGTGGGGTCCTCTCTCTCTCATGTAGAGTGTAAGCTCTTATGGTCGGTGGGGTCCTCTCTCCTTTAGAGTGTAAGCTCTTATAGTCAGTGGGGTTCTCTCTCTCTCCTGTAGAGTGTAAGCTCTTATGGTCAGTGTGGTCCTGTTTCTCCTGTAGTGTGTAAGCTCTTATGGTCAGTGTGGTCCTCTCTCTCCTGTAGTGTGTAAGCTCTTATGGTCAGTGTGGTCCTCTCTCTCCTGTAGTGTGTAAGCTCTTATGGTCAGTGGTGTCCTCTCTCTCCTGTAGAGTATAAGCTATTATGATCGGTGCAGTCCTTTCTCGCCTGTATAGTGTAAGCTCTTATGGTCAGTGGAGTCCTCTCTCTCCTGTTGAGTGTAAGCTCTTATGGTCAGTGGGGTTCTCTCCCTCTCCTGTAGAGTGTAAGCTTTTATGGTCAGTGGGGTCCTCTCTCTCCTGTAGAGTGTAAGCTCTTATGGTCAGTGGGGTTCTCTCCCTCTCCTGTAGAGTGTAAGCTTTTATGGTCAGTGGGGTCCTCTCTCTCCTGTAGAGTGTAAGCTCTTATGGTCAGTGGGGTCATCTCTCTCCTGTAGAGTGTAAGCTCTTATGATCAGTGGGGTCCTCTCTCTCCAGTAGAATGTAAGCTCTTATGGTCAGTGGGGTCCTCTCTCTCTCCTGTAGAGTGTAAGCTATTATGGTCAGTGGGGTCCTCTCTCTCTCCTGTAGAGAGTAAGCTCTTATGGTCAAAGGGGTCCTCTCTCTCTCTTCTGTAGAGTGTAAGCTCTTACGATCAGCAGAGTCCTCTCTCTCTCCTGTAGAGTGTAAGCTCTTATGATCTGTTAGGTACTATCTCTCCTGTAGAGTGTAAGCTCTTATGGTCACTGAGGTCCTCTCTCTCTCTCCTGTAGAGTGTAAGCTCTTATGACAAGTGGGGTTCTCTCTCTCCTGTAGAGTGTAAGCTCTTATGGTCAGTGGGGTCCTCTCTCTCTCCTGTAGAGTGTAAGCTCTTATGGTCAGTGGGGTCCACTCTCTCCAGTAGATTGTAAGCTTTTATGGTCAGTGGGGTCCTCTCTCTCTCCTGTAGAGTGTAAGCTCTTATGGTCAGTGGGGTCCTCTATCTCTCCTGTAGAGTGTAAGCTCTTATGGTCAGTGGAGTCCTCTCTCTCCTGTAGAGTGTAAGCTATTATGGTCAGTGGAGTCCTCTCTCTCCTGTAGAGCATAAGCTTGTAAGGTCATTGGGGTCCTCTCTCTCCTGTAGAGTGTAAGCTCTTATGGTCAGGGGGGTCCTCTCTTTCTCCTGTAGAGTGTAAGCTCTTATGGTCAGTGTGGTCCTCTCTTTCTCCTGTAGAGTGTAAGCTCTTATGGTCAGTGGGGTCCTCTCTCTCTCCTGTAGAGCATAAGCTCTTATGGTCACTGGGGTCCTTTCTCTCCTGTAGAGTGTAATCTCTTATGGTCAGTGGGGTCCTCTCTTTCTAATGTAGAGTGTAAGCTCTTATGGTCAGTGGGGTACTCTCTCTCTCCTGTAGAGTGTAAGCTCTTATGGCCAGTGGGGTCCTCTCTCTCTCCTGTAGAGTATAAGCTATTATTATCAGCGGGTTCCTCTTTCTCCTGTAGAGTGTAAGCTCTTATGGTCAGTGGGATCCTCTCTCTCTCCTGTAGAGTGTAAGCTCTTATGATCAGTGGGGTCCTCTCTCTCTCTCCTGTAGAGTGTAAGCTCTTATGGTCAGTGGGGTCCTCTCTCTCCTGTAGGGTGTAAGCTCTTATGGTCAGTGGGGTCCTCTCTCTCCGGTAGAGTGTAAGCTCTTATGGTCAGTGGGGTCCTCTCTCTCTCATGTAGAGTGTAAGCCCTTATGGTCAGTGGGGTCCTCTTTCTCTCTCCTGTAGAGTGTAAGCTCTTATGGTCAGTGGGGTCCTATCTCTCTCTCCTGTAGAGTGTAAGCTCTTATGGTCAGTGTGGTCCGCTCTCTCTCCTGTAGAGTATAAGCTATTATTATCAGCGGGTTCCTCTTTCTCCTGTAGAGTGTAAGCTCTTATCGTCAGTGGGGTCCTCTCTCTCCTGTAGAGTGTAAGCTCTTATGGTCAGTGGGGTCCTCTCTCTCTCATGTAGAGTGTAAGCTCTTATGGTCAGTGGGGTCCTCTTTCTCTCTCCTGTAGAGTGTAAGCTCTTATGGTCAGTGGGGTCCTATTTCTCTCTCCTGTAGAGTGTAAGCTTTTATGGTCAGTGTGGTCCGCTCTCTCTCCTGTAGAGTGTAAGCTCTTATGGTCAGTGGGGTCCTCTCTCTCTCCTGTAGAGTGTAAGCTCTTATAGTCAGTGGGGTCCTTTTTCTCCTGTAGAGTGTAAGCTCTTATGGTCAGTGGGGTTCTCTCTCTCCAATAGAGTGTAAGCTCTTATGGTCAGTGTGGTCCTCTCTCTCTCCTGTAGAGTGTAAGCTCTTATGATCAGTGGGGTCCTCTCTCTCCTGTAGAGTGTAAGCCCTTATGGTCAGTGGGGTCCTTTCTCTCTCCTGTAGAGTGTAAGCCCTTATGGTCAGTGGGGTCCTCTCTCTCTCTTCTGCAGAGTGTAAGCTCTTATGATCAGTGGGGTCCTCTCTCTCCTGAAGGGTGTAAGCTCTTATAGTCAGTGGGGTCCTCTCTCTCTCCTGTAGAGTGTAAGCTCTTATGGTCAGTGGGGTCCTCTCGCTCTCTCCTATAGAGAGTAAGCTCTTATGGTCACTTGGGTCCTCTCTCTCCTGTATAGTGTAAGCTCTTATGGTCAGTGGGGTCCTCTCTTTCTCCTGTAGCGTGTAAGCTCTTATGGTCAGTGGGGTGCTCTCTCTCCTGTAGAGTGTAAGCTCTTATGGTCAGTGGGGTCCTCTCTCTCTCCTGTAGAGTGTAAGCTCTTATGGTC
Source organism: Phyllobates terribilis (assembly GCF_046119375.1). NCBI lineage: Eukaryota > Metazoa > Chordata > Amphibia > Anura > Dendrobatidae > Phyllobates > Phyllobates terribilis. The sequence goes on along the minus strand of NW_027362774.1, from coordinate 36,403,867 downwards.
AGAGGGATCCTCTCTCTCTCCTGTAGAGAGTAAGCTCTTATGGTCAGTGGGGTCCTCTTTCTCTTTCCTGTAGAGCATAAGCTCTTATGGTCACTGGGGTCCTCTCCTTCCTGTAGAGTGTAAGCTCTTATGGTCAGTGGGGTCCTCTCTTTCTCCTGTAGAGTGTAAGCTCTTATGGTCAGTGGGGTCCTCTCTTTCTCCTGTAGAGTGTAAGCTCTTATGGTCAATGGGGTCCTCTCTCCCCTGTAGAGTGTAAGCTCTTATGGTTAGTGGGGTCCTCTCTCTCTCTAGTAGAGTGTAAGCTATTATGATCAGTGTAGTCCTCTCTCTCCTATAGAGTGTAAGCTCTTATGGTCATTGGGGTCCTCTCTCTCCTGTAGAGTGTAAGCTCTTATGGTCAGTGGGGTCCTCTCTCTCTCATGTAGAGTGTAAGCTCTTATGGTCAGTGGGGTCCTCTCTCTCCTGTAGAGTGTAAGCTCTTATGGTCAATGGGGTCCTCTCCCTCCTGTAGAGTATAAGCTCTTATGGTCAGTGGGGTCCTCTCTCTCTCTCCTGTAGAGTGTAAGCTCTTATGGTCAGTGCGGTCCGCTCTCTCTCCCGTAGAGTGTAAGCTCTTATGGTCAGTGGGGTCCTCTTTCTCCTGTAGAGTGTAAGCTCTTATGGTCAGTGGGGTCCTCTCTCTCCTGTAGAGTGTAAGCTCTTATGGTCAGTGGGGTCCTCTCTCTCTCTCCTGTAGAGTGTAAGCTCTTATGGTCAGTGCGGTCCGCTCTCTCTCCCGTAGAGTGTAAGCTCTTATGGTCAGTGGGGTCCTCTTTCTCCTGTAGAGTGTAAGCTCTTATGGTCAGTGGGGTCCTCTCTCTCTCTCCTGTAGAGTGTAAGCTCTTATGGTCAGTGCGGTCCGCTCTCTCTCCCGTAGAGTGTAAGCTCTTATGGTCAGTGGGGTCCTCTTTCTCCTGTAGAGTGTAAGCTCTTATGGTCAATGGGGTCCTCTCCCTCCTGTAGAGTATAAGCTCTTATGGTCAAAGGGGTACTCTCTCTCTCTCCTGTAGAGCATAAGCTCTTATGGTCATTGGGGTCCTCTCTCTCCTGTAGAGTGTAAGCTCTTATGGTCAGTGGGGTCCTCTCTTTCTCCTGTAGAGTGTAAGCTCTTATGATCAGTGGGGTCCTCTCTTTCTCCTGTAGAGTGTAAGCTCTTATGGTCAGTGGGGTCCTCTCTCTCTCCTGTAGAGCATAAGCTCTTATGGTCACTGGGGTCCTCTCTCTCCTGTAGAGTGTAAGCACTTATGGTCAGTGGGGTCCTCTCTTTCTCCTGTAGAGTGTAAGCTCTTATGGTCATTGGGGTACTCTCTCTCTCCTGTAGAGTGTAAGCTCTTATGGTCAGTGGGGTCCTCTCTCTCTCCTGTAGAGTATAAGCTATTATTATCAGCGGGGTCCTCTTTCTCCGGTAGAGTGTAAGCTCTTATCGTCAGTGGGGTCCTCTCTCTCCTGTAGAGTGTAAGCTCTTATAGTCAGTGGGGTCCTCTCTCTCTCATGTAGAGTGTAAGCTCTTATGGTCAGTGGGGTCCTCTCTCTCCTGTATAGTGTAAGCTCTTATGGTCAGTGGGGTCCTCTTTCTCTCTCCTGTAGAGTGTAAGCTCTTATGGTCAGTGGGGTTCGCTCTCTCTCCTGTAGAGTGTAAGCTCTTATGGTCAGTGGGGTCCTCTCTCTCCTGTAGAGTGTAAGCTCTTATCGTCAGTGGGGTTCTCTCTCAAACCTGTAGAGTGTAAGCTTTTATAGTCAGGAGGGTACTCTCTCTCTCCTGTAGAGTATAAGCTCTTATGGTCAGTGGGGTCCTCTCTCTCCAGTAGAATGTAAGCTCTTATGGTCAGTGGGGTCCTCTCTCCCTCCTGTAGAGTGTAAGCTCTTATGGTCAGTGGGGTGCTCTCTCTCCTGTAGAGTGTAAGCTATTATGGTCAGTGGGGTCCTCTCTCTCTCCTGTAGAGAGTAAGCTCTTATGGTCAAAGGGGTCCTCTCTCTCTCTTCAGTAGAGTGTAAGCTCTTATGAACAGTAGGGTCCTCTCTCTTTCCTGTAGAGTGTAAGCTCTTCTGGTCAGTTGGGTACTATCTCTCCTGCAGAGTGTAAGCTCTTATGGTCAGTGGGGTGCTCTCTCTCCTGTAGAGTGTAAGCTCTTATGGTCAGTGGGGTCCTCTCTCTCTCCTGTAGAGTGTAAGCTCTTATGGTCAGTGAGGTCCACCCTCTCCAGTAGAGTGTAAGCTCTTATGGTCAGTGAGATCCTCTTTCTCTCTCCTGTAGAGTGTAAGCTCTTATGGTCAGTGGGGTCTTTTCTCTCTCTCTCTCCTGTAGAGTGTAAGCTCTTATGATAAGTGAGATTCTCTCTCTCCTGTAGGGTGTAAGCTCTTATGGCCAGTGGGGTCCTCTCTCTCTCTTGTAGCGTGTAAGCTCTTATTGACAGTGGGGTCCTCTCTCTCCTGTAGAGTGTAAGCTCTCATGGTCAGTGGGGTCCTCTATCTCTCCTGTAGAGTGTAAGCTATTATGGTCAGTGGAGTCCTCTCTGTCTTGTAGAGTGTAAGCTCTTATGGTCAGTGGGGTCCTCTCTCTCCTGTAGAGCATAAGCTCTTTTGGTCAGTGGGGTCCTCTCTCTCCTGTAGAGTGTAAGCTCTTATGGTCAGTTGGGGTCCTCTCTTTCTCCTGTAGAGTGTAAGCTCTTATGGTCAGTGGGGTCCTCTCTCTCTCCTGTAGAGTGTAAGCTCTTATGGACAGTGGGGTCCTCTCTCTCTCCTGTAGAGTGTAAGCTCTTATGATCAGTGGGGTCCTCTCTCTCCTGTAGAGTGTAAGCTGTTATCGTCAGTGGGGTCCTCTCTCTCCTGTAGAGTGTAAGCTCTTATGGTCAGTGGGGTCCTCTCTCTCTCATGTAGAGTGTAAGCTCTTATGGTCAGTGGGGTACTCTTTCTCTCTACTGTAGAGTGTAAGCTCTTATGGTCAGTGGGGTCCTCTCTCTCTCCTGTAGAGTGTAAGCTCTTATGGTCAGTGGGGTCCTCTCCCTCCTGTAGAGTGTAAGCTCTTATGGTCAGTGCGGTCCGCTCTCTCTCCTATAGAGTGTAAGCTCTTATGGTCAGTGGGTTCCTCTTTCTCCTGTAGAGTGAAAGCTCTTATGGTCAGCGGGGTCCTCTCTCTCCAGTACAGTGTAAGCTCTTATGGTCAGTGGGGTCCTCTCTCTCTCCTGTAGAGAGTAAGCTCTTATGGTCAGTGGGGTCCGCTCTCTCTCCTGTAGAGTGTAAGCTCTTATGGTCAAAGGGGATTCTCTCTCTCTCTTCTGTAGAGTGTAAGCTCTTATGGTCAGTGGGGTCCTCTCTCTCTCATGTAGAGTGTAAGCTCTTATGGTCGGTGGGGTCCTCTCTCCTTTAGAGTGTAAGCTCTTATGGTCAAAGGGGTTCTCTCTCTCTCTTCTGTAGAGTGTAAGCTCTTATGGTCAGTGGGGTCCTCTCTCTCTCCTGTAGAGTGAAAGCTCTTATGGTCAGCGGGGTCCTCTCTCTCCAGTACAGTGTAAGCTTTTATGGTCAGTGGGGTCCTCTCTCTCTCCTGTAGAGAGTAAGCTCTTATGGTCAGTGGGGTCCTCTCTCTCTCCTGTAGAGTGTAAGCTCTTATGGTCAAAGGGGTTCTCTCTCTCTCTTCTGTAGAGTGTAAGCTCTTATGGTCAGTGGGGTCCTCTCTCTCTCATGTAGAGTGTAAGCTCTTATGGTCGGTGGGGTCCTCTCTCCTTTAGAGTGTAAGCTCTTATAGTCAGTGGGGTTCTCTCTCTCTCCTGTAGAGTGTAAGCTCTTATGGTCAGTGTGGACCTCTCTCTCCTGTAGTGTGTAAGCTCTTATGGTCAGTGTGGTCCTCTCTCTCCTGTAGTGTGTAAGCTCTTATGGTCAGTGTGGTCCTCTCTCTCCTGTAGTGTGTAAGCTCTTATGGTCAGTGGTGTCCTCTCTCTCCTGTAGAGTATAAGCTATTATGATCGGTGCAGTCCTTTCTCGCCTGTATAGTGTAAGCTCTTATGGTCAGTGGAGTCCTCTCTTTCCTGTTGAGTGTAAGCTCTTATGGTCAGTGCGGTCCGCTCTGTCTCCTGTAGAGTGTAAGCTCTTATGGTCAGTGGGGTTCTCTCTCTCTCCTGTAGAGTGTAAGCTTTTATGGTCAGTTGGGTCCTCTCTCTCCTGTAGAGTGTAAGCTCTTATGGTCAGTGGGGTCATCTCTCTCCTGTAGAGTGTAAGCTCTTATGATCAGTGGGGTCCTCTCTCTCCAGTAGAATGTAAGCTCTTATGGTCAGTGGGGTCCTCTCTCTCTCCTGTAGAGTGTAAGCTATTATGGTCAGTGGGGTCCTCTCTCTCTCCTGTAGAGAGTAAGCTCTTATGGTCAGTGGGGTCCTCTCTCTCTCCTGTAGAGTGTAAGCTCTTATGGTCAGTGTGGTCCTCTCTCTCCTGTAGAGTGTAAGCTCTTATGGTCAGTGGGGTCCTCTCTCTCTCCTGTAGAGTGTAAGCTCTTATGATCTGTTAGGTACTATCTCTCCTGTAGAGTGTAAGCTCTTATGGTCACTGAGGTCCTCTCTCTCTCTCCTGTAGAGTGTAAGCTCTTATGACAAGTGGGGTTCTCTCTCTCCTGTAGAGTGTAAGCTCTTATGGTCAGTGGGGTCCTCTCTCTCTCCTGTAGAGTGTAAGCTCTTATGGTCAGTGGGGTCCACTCTCTCCAGTAGAGTGTAAGCTTTTATGGTCAGTGGGGTCCTCTCTCTCTCCTGTAGAGTGTAAGCTCTTATGGTCAGTGTGGTGTTCTCTCTCCTGTAGAGTGTAAGCTATTATGGTCAGTGGGGTCCTCTCTCTCTCCTGTAGAGTAAGTTCTTATGGTCAAAGGGGTCCTCTCTCTCTCTTCTGTAGAGTGTAAGCTCTTATGATCAGTTGGGTTCTTTCTCTCCTGTAGAGTGAAAGCTCTTATCGTCAGTGAGGTCCTCTCTCTCTCTCCTGTAGAGTGTAAGCTCTTATGAAAAGTGGGGTTCTCTCTCTCCTGTAGAGTGTAAGCTCTTATGGTCAGTGGGGTCCACTCTCTCCAGTAGAGTGTAAGCTCTTATGGTCAGTTGGGGTCCTCTCTTTTTCCTGTAGAGTGTAAGCTCTTATGGTCAGTGGGGTCCTCTCTCTCTGCTGTAGAGTGTAAGCTCTTATGGACAGTGGGGTCCTCTCTCTCTCCTGTAGAGTGTAAGCTCTTATGATCAGTGGGGTCCTCTCTCTCCTGTAGATTGTAAGCTGTTATCGTCAGTGGGGTCCTCTCTCTCCTGTAGAGTGTAAGCTCTTATGGTCAGTGGGGTCCTCTCTCTCTCATGTAGAGTGTAAGCTCTTATGGTCAGTGGGGTCCTCTTTCTCTCTACTGTAGAGTGTAAGCTCTTATGGTCAGTGGGGTCCTCTCTCTCTCTCCTGTAGAGTGTAAGCTCTTATGGTCAGTGGGGTCCTCTCCCTCCTGTAGAGTGTAAGCTCTTATGGTCAGTGCGGTCCGCTCTCTCTCCTGTAGAGTGTAAGCTCTTATGGTCAGTGGGGTCCTCTTTCTCCTGTAGAGTGAAAGCTCTTATGGTCAGCGGGGTCCTCTCTCTCCAGTACAGTGTAAGCTCTTATGGTCAGTGGGGTCCTCTCTCTCTCCTGTAGAGAGTAAGCTCTTATGGTCAGTGGGGTCCTCTCTCTCTCCTGTAAAGTGTAAGCTCTTATGGTCAAAGGGGTTCTCTCCCTCTCTTCTGTAGAGTGTAAGCTCTTATGGTCAGTGGGGTCCTCTCTCTCTCATGTAGAGTGTAAGCTCTTACGGTCGGTGGGGTCCTCTCTTCTTTAGAGTTTAAGCTCTTATGGTCAGTGGGGTCGTCTCTCTTCCCTGTAGAGTGTAAGCTCTTATAGTCAGTGGGGTTCTCTCTTTCTCCTGTAGAGTGTAAGCTCTTATGGTCAGTGGGGTCCTCTCTCTCCTGTAGTGTGTAAGCTCTTATGGCCAGTGGGGTCTTCTCTCTCCTGTAGAGTGTAAGCTGTTATGGTCAGTGGGGTTCTCTCTCTCTCCTGTAGAGTGTAAGCTCTTATGGTCAGAGGAGTCCTCTCTCTCTTGTAGAGTGTAAGCTCTTATGGTCAGTGGGGTCCTCTCTCTCCTGTAGAGTGTAAGCTCTTATGGTCAGTGTGGTCCTCTCTCTCCTGTAGTGTGTAAGCTCTTATGGACAGTGGTGTCCTCTCTCTCCTGTAGAGTATAAGCTCTTATGATCAGTGCAGTCCTCTCTCTCCTGTTGAGTGTAAGCTCTTATGGTCAGTGTGGTCCGCTCTGTCTCCTGTAGAGTGTAAGCTCTTATGGTCAGTGGGGTTCTCTCTCTCTCCTGTAGAGTGTAAGCTTTTATGGTCAGTGGGGTCCTCTCTTTCCTGTAGAGTGTAAGCTCTTATGGTCAGTGGGGTCATCTCTCTCCTGTAGAGTGTAAGCTCTTATGATCAGTGGGGTTCTCTCTCTCCAGTAGAATGTAAGCTCTTATGGTCAGTGGGTTCCTCTCTCTCTCTCCTGTAGAGTGTAAGCTATTATGGTCAGTGGGGTCCTCTCTCTGTCCTGTAGAGAGTAAGCTCTTATGGTCAAAGGGGTCCTCTCTCTCTCTTCTGTAGAGTGTAAGCTCTTACGATCAGCAGAGTCCTCTCTCTCTCCTGTAGAGTGTAAGCTCTTATGATCTGTTAGGTACTATCTCTCCTGTTGAGTGTAAGCTCTTATGGTCACTGAGGTCCTCTCTCTCTCTCCTGTAGAGTGTAAGCTCTTATGACAAGTGGGGTTCTCTCTCTCCTGTAGAGTGTAAGCTCTTATGGTCAGTGGGGTCCTCTCTCTCTCCTGTAGAGTGTAAGCTCTTATGGTCAGTGGGGTCCACTCTCTCCAGTAGAGTGTAAGCTTTTATGGTCAGTGGGGTCCTCTCTCTCTCCTGTAGAGTGTAAGCTCTTATGGTCAGTGTGGTGCTCTCTCTCCTGTAGAGTGTAAGCTATTATGGTCAGTGGGGTCCTCTCTCTCTCCTGTAGAGAGTAAGTTCTTATGGTCAAAGGGGTCCTCTCTCTCTCTTCTGTAGAGTGTAAGCTCTTATGATCAGTTGGGTTCTTTCTCTCCTGTAGAGTGAAAGCTCTTATCGTCAGTGAGGTCCTCTCTCTCTCTCCTGTAGAGTGTAAGCTCTTATGGTCAGTGGGGTCCACTCTCTCCAGTAGAGTGTAAGCTCTTATGGTCAGTTGGGGTCCTCTCTTTCTCCTGTAGAGTGTAAGCTCTTATGGTCAGTGGGGTCCTCTCTCTCTCCTGTAGAGTGTAAGCTCTTATGGACAGTGGGGCCCTCTCTCTCTCCTATAGAGTGTAAGCTCTTATGATCAGTGGGGTCCTCTCTCTCCTGTAGAGTGTAAACTGTTATCGTCAGTGGGGTCCTCTCTCTCCTGTAGAGTGTAAGCTCTTATGGTCAGTGGGGTCCTCTCTCTCTCATGTAGAGTGTAAGCTCTTATGGTCAGTGGGGTCCTCTTTCTCTCTACTGTAGAGTGTAAGCTCTTATGGTCAGTGGGGTCCTCTCTCTCTCCTGTAGAGTGTAAGCTCTTATGGTCAGTGGGGTCCTCTCCCTCCTGTAGAGTGTAAGCTCTTATAGTCAGTGCGGTACGCTCTCTCTCCTGTAGAGTGTAAGCTCTTATGGTCAGTGGGGTCCTCTTTCTGCTGTAGAGTGAAAGCTCTTATGGTCAGTGGGGTCCTCTCTCTCTCCTGTAGAGAGTAAGCTCTTATGGTCAGTGGGGTCCTCTCTCTCTCCTGTAGAGTGTAAGCTCTTATGGTGAAAGGGGTTCTCTCTCTCTCTTCTGTAGAGTGTAAGCTCTTATGGTCAGTGGGGTCCTCTCTCTCTCATGTAGAGTGTAAGCTCTTATGGTCGGTGGGGTCCTCTCTCCTTTAGAGTTTAAGCTCTTATGGTCAGTGGGGTCCTCTCTCTCTCCTGTAGAGTGTAAGCTCTTATGGTCAGTGGGGACGTCTCTCTTCCCTGTAGAGTGTAAGCTCTTATAGTCAGTGGGGTTCTCTCTCTCTCCTGTAGAGTGTAAGCTCTTATGGTCAGTGGGGTCTTCTCTCTCCTGTAGAGTGTAAGCTGTTATGGTCAGTGGGGTCTTCTCTCTCCTGTAGAGTGTAAGCTGTTATGGTCAGTGGGTCCTCTCTCTCCTGTAGAGTGTAAGCTCTTATGATCAGTGGGATCTTCTCTCTCCTGTAGAGTGTAAGCTGTTATGGTCAGTGGGGTTCTCTCTCTCTCCTGTAGAGTGTAAGCTCTTATGGTCAGAGGAGTCCTCTCTCTCTTGTAGAGTGTAAGCTCTTATGGTCAGTGGGGTCCTCTCTCTCCTGTAGAGTGTAAGCTCTTATGGTCAGTGGTGTCCTCTCTCTCCTGTAGAGTATAAGATATTATGATCGGTGCAGTCCTTTCTCGCCTGTATAGTGTAAGCTCTTATGGTCAGTGGGGTCCTCTCTCTCCTGTAGTGTGTAAGCTCTTATGGACAGTGGTGTCCTCTCTCTCCTGTAGAGTATAAGCTATTATGATCAGTGCAGTCCTCTCTCTCCTGTAGAGTGTAAGCTCTTATGGTCAGTGCGGTCCGCTCTGTCTCCTGTAGAGTGTAAGCTCTTATGGTCAGTGGTTTTCTCTCTCTCTCCTGTAGAGTGTAAGCTCTTATGGTCAGTGGGGTCCTCTCTGTCCTGTAGAGTGTAAGCTCTTATGATCAGTGGGGTCCTCTCTCTCCAGTAGAATGTAAGGTCTTATGGTCAGTGGGGTCCTCTCTCTCTCTTCTGTAGAGTGTAAGCTCTTACGATCAGCAGAGTCCTCTCTCTCTCCTGTAGAGTTTAAGCTCTTATGGTCACTGAGGTCCTCTCTCTCTCTCCTGTAGAGTGTTACCTCTTATGACATGTGGGGTTCTCTCTCTTCTGTAGAGTGTAAGCTCTTATGGTCAGTGGGGTCCTCTCTCTCTCCTGTAGAGTGTAAGCTCTTATGGTCAGTGGGGTCCACTCTCTCCAGTAGAGTGTAAGCTTTTATGGTCAGTGGGGTCCTCTCTCTCTCCTGTAGAGTGTAAGCTCTTATGGTCAGTGTGGTGCTCTCTCTCCTGTAGAGTATAAGCTATTATGGTCAGTGGGGTCCTCTCTCTCTCCTGTAGAGAGTAAGTTCTTATGGTCAAAGGGGTGCTCTCTCTCTCTTCTGTAGAGTGTAAGCTCTTATGATCAGTTGGGTTCTTTCTCTCCTGTAGAGTGAAAGCTCTTATCGTCAGTGAGGTCCTCTCTCTCTCTCTCTCTCTCCTGTAGAGTGTAAGCTCTTATTGTCAGTGGGGTTCACTCTCTCCAGTAGAGTGTAAGCTCTTATGGTCAGTGGGGTTCTCTCTCTCTACTGTAGAGTGTAAGCTCTTATGGTCAGTGGGGTGCTCTCTCTCCTGTAGAGTGTAAGCTATTATGGTCAGTGGGGTCCTCTCTCTCTCCTATAGAGAGTAAGTTATTATGGTCAAAGTGGTCCTCTCTCTCTCTTCTGTAGAGTGTAAGCTCTTATGGTCAGTGTGGTCCTCTCTCTCTCTTCTGTAGAGTGTAAGTTCTTATGGTCAGTGAGGTTCTCTCTCTCCTGTAGAGTGTAAGCTCTTATGGACAGTGGGGTCCTCTCTCTCTCCTGTAGAGTGTAAGCTCTTATGGTCAGTGAGGTCCACTCTCTCCAGTAGAGTGTAAGCTCTTATGGTCAGTTGGGTCCTCTCTCTCTCCTGTAGAGTGTAAGCTCTTATGGTCAATGGGGTCCTCTCTCTCTCCTGTAGAGTGTAAGCTCTTATGATCAGTGAAGTCCTCTCTCTCCTGTAGAGTGTAAGCTCTTATGATCAGTGGGGTCCTCTCTCTCTATCCTGTAGAATGTTAGCTCTTATGGTTAGTGGGGTCCTCTATTTCTCCCCTGTAGAGTGTAAGCTCTTATGGTCAGTGGGGTAATCTCTCTCACCTGTAGACTGTAAGCTCTTATGGTCAGTGGGGTCCTCTTTCTCTCTCCTGTAGAGTGTAAGCTCTTATGGTCAGTGGGTTCCTCTCTCTCTCTCCTGTAGAGTGTAAGATCTTATGGTCAGTGCGGTCCGCTCTCTCTCCTGTAGAGTGTAAGCTCTTATGGTCAGTGGGGTTCTCTCTCTCTCCTGTAGAGTGTAAGCTCTTATGGTCAGTGGGGTCCTCTCTTTCTCCTGTAGAGTGTAAGCTATCATGGTCAGTGGGGTCCTCTCTCTCTCCTGTAGAGAGTTAGCTCTTATGGTCAAAGGGGTCCTCTCTCTCTCCTGTAGAGTGTAAGCTCTTATGGTCAGTGGGGTTCTCTCTCTCTCTTCTGTAGAGTGTAAGCTCTTATGATCAGTAGAGTCCTCTCTTTCTCCTGTAGAGTGTAAGCTCTTATGGTCAGTGGGGTCCTCTCTCTGTCCTGTAGAGTGTAAGCTCTTATGGTCAGAGGGGTCCTCTCTCTCTCCTGTAGAGTGTAAGCTCTTATGGTCAAAGGGGTCCTCTCTCTCTCTTCTGTAGAGTGTAAGCACTTATGATCAGTAGGGTCCTCTCTCTCCTGTAGAGTGTAAGCTCTTATGATAAGTGGGGTTCTCTCTCTCCTGTAGAGTGTAAGCTCTTATGATAAGTGGGGTTCTCTCTCTCCTGTAGAGTGTAAGCTCTTATGGTCAGTGGAGTCCTCTCTCTCTCCTGTAGAGTGTAAGCTCTTATGGTCAGTGGGGTCCTTTCTCTCTCCTGTAGAGTGTAAGCTCTTATGGTCAATGGGGTCCTCTCTCCCCTGTAGAGGGTAAGCTCTTATGGTCAGTGAGGTCCTCTCTCTCTCTCCTGTAGAGTGTAAGCTCTTATGGTCAGTGGGGTCCTCTCTCTCTCCTGTAGAGGGTAAGCTCTTATGGTCAGTGGGGTCCTCTCTCTCCTGTAGAGTGTAAGCTCTTATGATTAGTGGGGTTCTCTCTCTCCTGTAGAGTGTAAGCACTTATGGTCAGCAGGGTCCTCTCACTCTGCTGTAGAGTGTAAGCTCTTATGGTCAGTGGGGTTCACTCTCTCCTATAGAGTGTAATCTCTTATGGTCAGTGGGGTCCTCTCTGTAACGGGACTGGGAGGCGGAACCTCTGAGCAAATATACAAGGGGGCCGTCCTTGTAAGGAAGCGGGTGGCTCCCAGGGAAGACGGACAGGTAGTCACGGCAAGTGACAGGGACAGTCTCTGGGTAGAAGGGCAGGTAGTCACGGCAAGTGACGGCAGAGCCTCCAGGTAGGCTAGCAGACAGGTAGCAGGTGAGCGCTCCCAGGTGAGTGGGCAAGAGTCTCTGGACAGGCAGGTGGTCACGGCAAGTGACGGCAGAGACTCCAGGTAGGCTAGCAGACAGGTAGCAGGTGAGCGCTCCCAGGTGAGTGGGCAAGAGTCTCTGGACAGGCAGGTGGTCACGGCAAGTGACGGCAGAGCCTCCAGGTAGGCTAGCAGGCAGGTAGCAGGTGAGCGCTCCCAGGTGAGCGGGCAAGAGTCTCTGGACAGGCAGGTGGTCACGGCAAGTGACGGCAGAGACTCCAGGTAGGCTAGCAGACAGGTAGCAGGTGAGCGCTCCCAGGTGAGTGGGCAAGAGTCTCTGGACAGGCAGGTGGTCACGGCAAGTGACGGCAGAGCCTCCAGGTAGGCTAACAGGCAGGTAGCAGGTGAGCGCTCCCAGGTGAGCGGGCAAGAGTCTCTGGACAGGCAGGTGGTCACGGCAAGTGACGGCAGAGCCTCCAGGTAGGCTAGCAGGCAGGTAGCAGGTGAGCGCTCCCAGGTGAGCGGGCAGGCTGGTCCATAGACAGACTGACAGGTGTCGGAGAGCAGTCCGTTGGACCGCAGGCTTGCAAGCAGGTAAACGGATATCAGGCAGGTAACAGGCAGGAATCTGGCAGGTAACTGGTAACGGGACCTGAGGGCTGAAGCAGAGTGAAGGCTTTGCAACAACATTGCTCGGGCACCTCCATTTTGGAGGAGGTGCCTTATATATAGTGAGGTCCTCCGGCCATTGGCCGGGGACTCCTTAGGACGGCGCGCGCGGCCCCTTTAAGAGGGAGGGAGAGCGCGCGCGCGCGCCCTAAGCACAGTGGCCGGGAAGCAGCGCGCGCTGCCAGCAGAGCGGGAGGAAGACGCCGGGCACAGAGCGGAGAGGTGAGGGGAACAGCGTCCCTGCCTAGCAGAGGGCAGGGACGCCAGCGCTACAGTACCCCCCCCCCTTTAGGCCCCCCCTTTTTTAGGCCAGAGAGAAATTTAGCTAGGATGAGAGGGGCATGGATGTTCTCCCGGGGCTCCCACGTTCTCTCCTCAGGACCAAACCCCTTCCACTATATCACAAAAAAGGTCTTTCCTCTTACCCTTTTGGTGGCCAGAATGTTCTCTACCTCAAACTCGTCCTCAGCAGAAACCGGAGCAGGAGGCGTACCTGTAGACTTGGAAAAAGAGTTAAGCACCACGGGTTTGAGGAGAGATACATGGAAGGAGTTAGGGATCCGTAAGTTGGCCGGAGTTTCAATTTATAGGCCACCGGGTTGATCTGACTGATGACCTCCAGAGGACCGATGAACCGAGGCCCTAACTTGTAAGAAGGTATCTTGAGTCGGACATATTTAGATGAGAGCCAGACTTTATCCCCAGGACGAAATTGTGGAGGATCCAGGCGTTTTTTGTCAGCGTGTCTTTTCATCCGTTCGGACGACTGAAGGAGTGCGGATCGGGTACTCTCCCAAATGGAGGAAAATTCGCTAACGAGAGATTCCGCAGCCGGATTGTCCACCGAGGTGGAGACGGGAAATGGGATCCGAGGATGCTGACCGAAGACTACAAAAAACGGGGATTTGGAGGAAGATTCGCTCTCGTGATTATTGTAAGAGAATTCGGCCCATGGCAGGAGATCCACCCAGTCCGAATGGTGGGCATTAACGAAGTGCCGGAGGTAACTGGTCAGGTTCTGATTGATCCGCTCCACTTGATCATTGGACTGTGGGTGGTAAGCGGAAGAGAAGTCCAGGGTGACGTCTAGTAGTTTACAAGTGGCTCTCCAGAAACGTGAGGTGAACTGTACCCCACGATCCGACACGATGTGGAGGGGCAGGCCATGAAGACGGAAGATGTGGCGGATAAAGTCTTTAGCCAGCTCGGGTGCAGACGGGAGGCCTGGCAGGGGAATTAAATGAGCCATTTTGGAAAAGCGGTCAGCGACCACCCAAATGACCGTACAACCGGCAGAGACTGGGAGATCAGTTATGAAGTCCATAGCAATATGCTGCCAGGGGGCAGCAGGCACAGGAAGCGGAAGAAGGCGACCGGCTGGCAGGTGTCTCGGAACCTTGTTGCGGGCGCAGGACACACAGGCAGAAACAAAGTCTATTACGTCCTTGTGCAGGGTAGGCCACCAGTAGTGCCGGGTGATAAGCTGGAGGGTCTTTTTCTGACCGGCGTGGCCAGCTAGCTTAGACGAGTGACCCCAGTGTAGGATCTTCTCCCGATCAGGTACCATTACGAACGTCTTACCGGGAGGGAGACGATTTAGACTCACAGGGGCCACCTGCATTACTCTGGCGGGATCGATGATGTGTTTAGGTTCCTCCTCTAGATCAGATACCAGGAAGGATCGGGACAAGGCGTCAGCTTTGATGTTTTTGTCAGCCGGGCGAAAATGAAGAACAAAATCAAAGCGAGCAAAAAACAAGGACCACCGGGCTTGGCGCGGGTTAAGTCTCTGGGCATGCTGGAGGTAAGCCAAGTTCTTGTGGTCCGTGTAAATTATTACCGGGTGAAGAGCCCCCTCGAGCAGGTAACGCCACTCCTCCAGTGCCAGCTTAATGGCCAATAACTCTCGGTCTCCTATAGAATAATTGCGCTCGGAAGAGGAGAAGAGTTTGGAGAAGAAGCCGCAAGTTACCATTCTCCCGGAAGACGATTTTTGGGTAAGTACCGCTCCGGCTCCAGAGGAGGAGGCGTCAACTTCCAGGAAGAATTGTTTGTTGCCGTCCGGGCGATGCAGCACCGGGGCGGAAGAGAAAGCCTGTTTTAAGGAAAGAAAGGCCTCCTCTGCTTCGGGCGGCCATTCTCTGGGATTAGTGCCCTTACGGGTGAGCGCAGAGATAGGGGCAGTCCGGGAAGAGAAGTGCGGTATGAAGAGGCGGTAGTAGTTGGAGAAGCCCAGGAACCGCTGAATGGCCTTCAACCCCTCCGGTCGGGGCCATTTCTCGATGGCAGACAGTTTCTCTGGATCCATTTGTAGGCCGGTCTGAGAGATTATGTAGCCCAAAAACGGAAGCGAGGTCTGCTCAAAGATGCACTTCTCATATTTAGCGTAGAGGTGGTTCTGCCTGAGCCTGAGCAGGACCTGACGAACGTCCCTCCGGTGAGTCTGGAGATCCGGAGAGAAGACCAAGATGTCGTCCAGGTACACCACTACGCAGGAGTAGAGAAGGTCCCGGAAGATGTCATTGACCAACTCTTGAAAGACGGCAGGAACGTTACAGAGACCAAAGGGCATTACCAGATATTCATAGTGGCCGTCCCGGGTGTTGAATGCCGTCTTCCATTCATCCCCCTGACGGATACGAACCAGGTTGTACGCCCCACGGAGGTCCAGTTTGGTGAAGATTCTAGCCCCCCTCAGACGGTCAAATAACTCCGGAATGAGCGGAAGGGGGTATTTATTCTTCACCGTGATCTGGTTAAGGCCTCTATAGTCTATACAGGGACGGAGTGAGCCGTCCTTCTTTTTGACGAAGAAGAAGCCTGCTCCCGCCGGGGAAGTAGATTTCCGGATGAATCCCCAGGCCAGATTCTCCTCAATATATTCTGACATGGACCGGGTCTCAGCAGCGGACAACGGGTAAATGAGCCCACAGGGAGGAGTAGTACCGGGTAACAGGTCGATTGGGCAGTCGTATGGTCTATGAGGGGGTAATGTCTCTGCCTCCTTTTTATTAAAGACGTCCGCATACGACCAATAAGGAGCCGGAAGACCAGGTAGATTAGCTGGGGTAGGAGAAGGACGGACAGGATGGACGGGAACTAAACAAGTCTTATGGCAGTCCTGTCCTCAGCGAAGAACTTCTCCGGTCTGCCAATCAAGAACGGGTGCATGTCTCTGGAGCCAAGGTAGACCCAGCAAGAGAGCGTGAGAGAGTCCAGGCAGAACATGAAAGGAGATACTCTCAGAGTGCAGCATTCCCACCTGCAGAGTTATGCATTCGGTGATGAGTTGGATGGGATGTGGTAAGAGGCCCCCATCCACGGCAGCGACAGATAAGGGTACAGCTAGAGGTTTGGTGGGAATGCGGTATTTCTCTACCAGAGACTGAGAAATGAGATTTCCGGCAGCTCCAGAGTCAAGTTGGGCTAGTTCAAAATAACGGTTCTCCCCGCAGATGATAGAGACCGACAGCAACAGAGATGGAGAGGGTTTACTCTTGTCTAGGACGACCTCTCTGAGCGATCCTAGACACAGGCGTTTCCCGACCTCTCCGGGCAGGTATGGATCCGGTGCTCCTTACTGCCACAGTAGAAGCAGCTCCCCTCGGCACGACGTAAGTCCTGACGGGTTTTGACCATCTTGGTCTGGTCGACCTGCATAGGCTCAGGTGAGTGCGCCTGGGGAGTAGCGGGAGACGTGACAGGTTTCTGAAAGGTAGGGGCTAGACGTGGAAACCTCCTCTCACGGGTGACCTCTTTGGCGCGTTCCTGGAACCGGATGTCAATCCGGGTGGCAAGAGTTATTAAGTCGTCGAGAGTGGTAGGTATGTCCCGACCGGCGAGTTCATCTTTAATACGGCCGGACAGACCCTCCCAGAAGACAGACACCAGGGCGTCGTTATCCCAGGCCAGCTCCGAAGCAAGGGTACGGAACCGTATGGCATATTGGCCCACGGTGAGATTTCCTTGATGGAGGCGTAGCAGTGATGATGCGGATGAGGTCTTCCGTCCGGGTTCGTCGAAGACTTTCCGGAAAGCCGTGAGAAAGGCTGGCAGGTTGGACACCAGGGGGTCTCCTCTCTCCCATAGAGGATTTAGCCAGGCCAGTGCCTCCCCAGTGAGATGGGACATGATGAAGGCTACTTTGGCCCGGTCGGAGATAAACTGGTGGGACAGGAGTTCAAAGTGCAGGGTGCACTGGTTTATGAAGCCCCGAGCTTGAGCGGAGTCACCTCCGAAACGAGGAGGTGCAGAAAGCCGGGGTCCGGGGCAAGATGCCATGGTATTGGTAGGCAGCGGCGCTGCCGGGTTGCGAGTCATGACACTAGCGGTGGTTGCTGGTGGAGCAGACAGAGTGTCCAGGCGAGAGTTGACACTCCGCAGGTGACTCAGGATGGACTCCTGTTGGGACCTCTGACGGGACAGTTCATGACATAGGTCCGAGAGCGAGGGAGCTTGGGTGCCACGGGGTTCCATGGCCCGAGCAAACTGTAACGGGTCTGGGAGGCGGAACCTCTGAGCAACTATACAAGGGGGCGGTCCTTGTAAGGAAGCGGGTGGCTCCCAGGGAAGACGGACAGGTAGTCACGGCAAGTGACAGGGACAGTCTCTGGGTAGAAGGGCAGGTAGTCACGGCAAGTGACAGGGACAGTCTCTGGGTAGAAGGGCAGGTAGTCACGGCAAGTGACAGGGACAGTCTCTGGGTAGAAGGGCACGTAGTCACGGCAAGTGACAGGGACAGTCTCTGAGTAGAAGGACGGGTACTCACGGCAAGTGACAGGGACAGTCTCTGAGTAGAAGGACGGGTACTCACGGCGAGTGACAGGGACAGTCTCTGGGTAGAAAAACAGCAGGCAGGTGGCTGGTGAGCGCTCCCAGGTGAACAGGCAAGAGTCTCTGGACGGGCAGGTGGTCACGGCAAGTGACGGCAGAGCCTCCAGGTAGGCTAGCAGGCAGGTAGCAGGTGAGCGCTCCCAGGTGAGCAGACAAGAGTCTCTGGACAGGCAGGTGGTCACGGCAAGTGACGGCGGAGCCTCCAGGTAGGCTAGCAGACAGGTAGCAGGTGAGCGCTCCCAGGTGAGCAGACAAGAGTCTCTGGACAGGCAGGTGGTCACGGCAAGTGACGGCAGAACCTCCAGGTAGGCTAGCAGGCAGGTAGCAGGTGAGCGCTCCCAGGTGAGCGGGCAGGCTGGTCCATAGACAGACTGACAGGTGTCGGAAGGCAGACCGTCGGACCGCAGGCTTGCAAGCAGTTAAACGGATATCAGGCAGGTAACAGGCAGGAATCTGGCAGGTGACTGGCAGGTAACTGGTAAAGGGACCTGAGGGCTGAAGCAGAGTGAAGGCTTTGCAACAACATTGCTCGGGCACCTCCATTTTGGAAGAGGTGCCTTATATATGGTGAGGTCCTCCGGCCATTGGCCGGGGACTCCTTAGGACGGCGCGCGCGGCCCCTTTAAGAGAGGGGGAGCGCGCGCGCGTGCGCCCTAAGCACAGTGGCTGGGAAGCAGCGCGCACTGCCAGCAGAGCGGGAGGAAGACACCGGGCACGGAGTGGAGAGGTGAGGGGAACAGCCGACGCTACACTCTTTCTCCTGTAGAGTGTAAGTTCTTATGGTCAGTGGGGTCCTCTCTCTCTCCTGCAGATTGTAAGCTCTTATGGTCAGTGGGGTCTTCTCTCTCCCCTGTAGAGTGTAAGCTCTTATGGCCAGTGAGGTCCTCTCTCTCTCCTGTAGAGTGTAAGCTCTTATGATCAGTGGAGTCCTGTCTCTCCTGTAGAGTGTAAGCTCTTATGATCAGTGGGGTCCTGTCTCTCTCTCCTCTTGAGTGTAAGCTCTTATGGTCAGTGGGGTCCTGTCTCTCTGCCCTCTTGAGTGTAAGCTCTTATGGTCAGTGGGGTTCTCTCTCTCTCTCCTGTAGAGTGTAAGCTCTTATGATAAGTGGGGTTCTCTCTCTCCTATAGAGTGTAAGCTCTTATGGCCAGAGGGGTCCTCTCTCTCCTGTAGAGTGTAAGCTCTTATGGTCAGTAGGGTCCTCTCTCTCTCCTGTAGAGTGTAATCTCTTATGGTCAGTGGGGTCCTCTCTCTCTCTTGTGGAGTGTAAGCTCTTATGGTCAGTGGGGTCCTCTCTCTCTCCTGTAGAGTGTAAGCTCTTATGATCAGTGGAGTCCTGTCTCTCCTGTAGAGTGTAAGCTCTTATGATCAGTGGGGTCCTGTCTCTCTCTCCTCTTGAGTGTAAGCTCTTATGGTCAGTGGGGTCCTCTCTTTCTCCTGTAGAGTGTAAGCTCTTATGATCATCGGGGTTCTATCTCTTATAGAGTGTAAGCTCTTATGGTCAGTGGGGTCCACTTTCTCCTGTAGAGTGTAAGCTCTTATGGTCAGTGGGGTCCTCTCTCTCTCTCCTGTAGAGTGTAAGCTCTTATGGTCAGTGGGGTCCTCTTTCTCTCTCCTGTAGAGTGTAAGCTCTTATGGTCATTGGGGTCCTCACTCTCTCCTGTAGAGTGTAAGCTCTTATGGTCAGTTGGGTCCTCTCTCTCTACTGTAGAGTGTAAGATCTTATGGTCAGTGGGGTCCTCTATTTCTCCGGTAGATTGTAAGCTCTTATGGTCAGTGGGGTCCTTTCTCTCCTGTAGAGTGTAAGCTCTTATGGTCAGTGGGGTCCTCTCTCTCTCCTGTAGAGTGTAAGCTCTTATGATCAGTGGGGTCCTCTATCCCCTGTAGATTGTAAGCTCTTATGGTCAGTGAGGTCCTCTTTCTCCAGTAGAGTGTAAGCTCTTATGGTCAGTGGGGTCCTCTCTCTCTCCTGTAGAGTGTAAGCTCTTATGGTCAGTGGGGTCCTCTCTCTCTCCTGTAGAATGTAAGCTCTTATGATCAGTGCGGTCCTCTCTTTCTCTCCTGTAGAGTGTAAGCTCTTATGGTCAGTGGGGTCCTCTCTCTCTCCTGTAGAGTGTAAGCTCTTATGATCAGTGGGGTACTCTCTCTCTCCTGTAGAGTGTAAGCTCTTATGGTCAGTGGGTTCCTCTCTCTCTACTGTAGAGAGTAAGCTCTTATAGTCAGAGGGGTCCTCTCTCATCTGCTAAGTGTAAGCTCTTATGGTCAGTGGGGTCCTCTCTCTCTCCTGTAGAGTGTAAAATCTTATGGTCAGTGTGGTCCTCTCTCTCTTCTGTAGAGTGTAAGCTCTTATGGTCAGTGGGGTCCTCTCTCTCCTGTAGAGTGTAAGCTCTTATGATCAGTGGGGTCCTCTCTCTCCTGTAGAGTGTAAGCTCTTATGGTCAGTGGGATCCTCTCTCCTGTAGAGTGTAAGCTCTTATGGTCAGTGGGGTCCTCTCTCCTGCAGAGGGTAAGCTCTTAAGGTCAGTAGGGTCCTCTCTCTCCAGTAGAGTGTCATCTCTTATGGTCAGTGGGCTCCTCCCTCTCTCCTGTAGAGTATAAGCTTTTATGGTCAGAGGGATCCTCTCTCTCTCCTGTAGAGTGTAAGCTCTTATGGCCAGTGGGGTCCTCTCTCTCTCCTGTAGAGAGTAAGCTCTTATGGTCAGCAGGATCCTCTCTCTCCTGTAGAGTGTAAGCTCTTATAGTCAGAGGGGTCCTCTCTCTCTCCGGTAGAGTGCAAGCTCTTATGGTCAGTGGGGTGCTCTCTATCTCCTGTAGAGCGTAAGCTCTTATGGTCAGTTGGGTCTTCTCTCTCTCCTCTAGAGTGCAAGCTCTTATGGTCAGTGGGGTCCTCTCTCTCTCCTGAAGAGTGTAAGCTCTTATGGTCAGTGGGATCCTCTCCCTCTCCTGTAGAGTGTAAGTTCTTATGGTCAGTGGGGTCCTCTCTTTCTTCTGTAGAGTGTAAGCTCTTATGATCAGGGGGTCCTCTCTCTTTCCTGTAGAGTGTAAGCTCTTATGATCAGTGGGGTCCTCTCTCTCTCCTGTAGAGTTTAAGCTCTTATAGTCAGTGGGGTCCTCTCTCTCCTCTAGAGTGTAAGATTTTATGGTCAGTGGGGTCCTCTCTCTCTCTTGTAGAGTGTAAGCTCTTATGATCAGTGGGGTTCTCTCTCCTGTAGAGTGTAAGCTCTTATGGTCAGTGGGGTCCTCTCTCTCTCCTTTAGAGTGTAAGCTTTTATGGTCGGTGGGGTCCACTCTCTCTCTTCTGTAGAGTGTAAGCTCTTATGATTAGTAGGGTCCTCTCTCTCTCCTGTAGAGTGTAAGCTCTTATGATCAGTGGGGTCCTCTCTCTCTCCTGTAGAGTGAAAGCTCTTATGGTCAGTGCGGTCCTCTTTTTCTCTCCTGTAGAGTGTAAGCTCTTATGGTCAGTGGGGTCCTCTCTCTCTCCTGTAGAGTGTAAGCTCTTATGGTCAGTGGGGTCCTCTTTCTCCTGCAGAGTGTAAGCTCTTATGGTCAGTGGGGTCCTCTCTCTCTCCTGTAGAGTTTAAGCTCTTATGGTCAGTGGGGTCCTCTCTCTCCTCTAGAGTGTAAGATTTTACGGTCAGTGGGGTCCTCTCTCTCTCCTGTAGAGTGTAAGCTCTCATGATCAGTGGGGTTCTCTCTCCTGTAGTTTGTAAGCTCTTATGGTCAGTGGGGTCCTCTCTCTCTCCTTTAGAGTGTAAGCTTTTATGGTCGGTGGGGTCCACTCTCTCTCTTCTGTAGAGTGTAAGCTCTTATGATTAGTAGGGTACTCTCTCTCTCCTGTAGAGTGTAAGCTCTTATGGTCAGTGGGGTCCTCTCCCTCTCCTTTAGAGTGTAAGCTCTTATGGTCAGTGGGATCCTCTCTCTCCAGTAGAGTGTAAGCTCTTATGGTCAGTGGGGTCCTCTCTTTCTCCTGTAGAGTGTAAGCTCTTATGGACAGTGGGGTCCTCTCTCCCCTGTAGATTGTAAGCTCTTATGGTCAGTGACATCCTCTTTCTCCTGTAGAGTGTAAACTCTTATGGTCAGAGGGGTCCTCTCTCTCTCCTGTAGAGTGAAAGCTCTTATGGTCAGTGCGGTCCTCTCTTTCTCTCCTGTAGAGTGTAAGCTCTTATGATCAGTGGGGTCCTCTCTCTCTCCTGTAGAGTGTAAGCTCTTATGGTCAGTGGGGTCCTCTCTCTCTCCTGTAGAGAGTAAGCTCTTATAGTCAGAGGGTTCCTCTCTCATCTGCTAAGTGTAAGCTCTTATGGTCAGTGGGGTCCTCTCTCTCTCCTGTAGAGTGTAAGTTCTTATGGTCAGTGTGGTCCTCTCTCTCTCTTCTGTAGAGTGTAAGCTCTTATGGTCAGTGGGGTCCTCTCTTTCCTGTAGAGTGTAAGCTCTTATGATCAGTGGGGTCCTCTCTCTCTCCTGTAGAGTGTAAGCTCTTATGGTCAGTGGGGTCCTCTCTCTCCTGTAGAGTGTAAGCTATTATGGTCAGTGGGGTCCTCTCTTTCCTGTAGAGTGTAAGCTCTTATGATCAGTGGGGTCCTCTCTCTCTCCTGTAGAGTTTAAGCTCTTATGGTCAGTGGGATCCTCTCTCTCCTGTAGATTGTAAGCTATTATGGTCAGTAGGATCCTCTCTCTCTCCTGTAGAGTGTAAGCTCTTATGGTCAGTGGGGTCCTCTCTCTCTCCAGTAGAGAGTAAGCTCTTATGGTCACTGGGGTCCTCTCTCTCTCCTGTAGAGTGTAAGCTCTTATGGTCAGTGGGGTCCTCTCACTCCTGTAGAGTTTAAGCTCTTATGGTCAGTGGGGTCCTCCCTTTCTACTGTAGAGTGTAAGCTCTTATGGTCAGTGGGGTCCTCTCTCTCTCCTATAGAGTGTAAGCTCTTATGGTCAGAGGGGTACTCTCTCTCCTGTAGAGTGTAAGCTCTTATGGACAGTGGGGTTCTCTCTCTCTCTCTCCTGTAGAGTATAAGCTCTTATGGTCAGTGGGGTCCTCTCTCTCTCCTGTTGACTGTAAGCTCTTATGGTCAGTGGGGTCCCCTCGCTAAGCTCTTATGATCAGTGGGGTCCTCTCTCTCTCCTGTAGAGTGTAAGCTCTTTTGGTCAGTGAGGTCCTCTCTCTCTCCTGTAGTGTGTAAGCTCTTATAGTCAGCGGGGTCCTATCTCCTGTAGAGTGTAAGCTCTTATGATCAGTGGGGTCCTCTCTCTCCTGTAGAGTGTAAGCTCTTATGGTCAGTGAGGTCCTCTCTCTCCTGTAGAGTGTAAGCTCTTATGGTCAGTGGGGTCCTCTCTCCTGTAGAGTGTAAGCTCTTATGGTCAGTGGGGTCCTCTCTCCTGCAGAGGGTAAGCTCTTAAGGTCAGTAGGGTCCTCTCTCTACAGTAGAGTGTCATCTCTTATGGTCAGTGGTGTCCTCTCTCTCTCCTGTAGAGTGTAATATTTTATGGTCAGTGGGGTCCTCTCTCTCCTGTAGAGTGTAAGCTCTTATGGTCAGTGGGGTCCTCTCTCTCTCCTGTAGAGAGTAAGCTCTTATGGTCAGTGGGGTCCTCTCTCTCCTGTAGAGTGTAAGCTCTTATAGTCAGTGGGGTCCTCTCTCTCACCTGTAGAGTGTAAGCTCTTATGATCAGTGGAGTCCTCTCTCTCCTGTAGAGTGTAAGCTCTTATGATCAGTGGGGTCCTCTCTCTCTCTGCTGTAGAGTGTAAGCTCTTGTGATCAGTGGAGTCCTCTCTCTCCTGTAGAGTGTAAGCTCTTATGATCAGTGGGGTCCTCTCTCTCTCTGCTGTAGAGTGTAAGCTCTTATGGTCAGTGGGGTCCTCTCTCTCACCTGTAGACTGTAAGCTCTTATGGTCAGTGGGGTCCTCTATTTCTCTCCTGTAGAGTGTAAGCTCTTATGGTCAGTGGGGTCCTCTCTCCTTAAGAGTGTAAGCTCTTATGGTCAGTGTGGTCATCTCTCTCACCTGTAGAGTATAAGCTCTTATGTTCAGTAGGGTCCTCTCTCTCTCCTGTAGATTTTAAGCTTTTATAGTCAGTGGGGACCTCTCTCTCTCCTGTAGAGTGTAAGCTCTTATGGTCAGTGGGATCCTCTCTCTCTCCTGTAGAGTGTAAGCTCTTATGGTCAGTGGGGTCATCTCTCTCACGTAGAGTGTAAGCTCTTATGGTCAGTGGGGTCCTCTCTCTCTCCTGTAGAGTGTGCGATTTTGGTCAGAGGGGTCCTATCTCTCCTGTATAGTGTAAGCTCTTATGGTCAGTGGGGTTCTCTCTATCTCTCCTGTAGAGTGTAAGCTCTTATGGTCAGTGGGGTCCTCTCTCTCCTGTAGAGTGTAAGCTCTTATGTTCAGTGGGGTCCTCTCTCCTTTAGAGTGTAAGCTCTTATGATCAGTGAGGTTCTCTCTCCTGTACAGTGTAAGCTCTTATGGTCAGTGGGGTCCTATCTCACTCTCCTGTAGAGTGTGAGCTCTTATGGTCAGTGGGGTCCTCTATCTCTCCTGTAGAGTTTAAGCATTTATGGTTAGTGGGGTACTCTCTCTCTCCTGTAGAGTGTAAGCTCTTATGGTCAGTGGGGTCCTCTCTCTCTCCTGTATAGTGTAAGCTCTTATGGTCAGTGGGGTCCTCTCCCTCTCCTGTAGACTGCAAGCTCTTATGGTCAGTGGTGTCCTCTCTCTCTCCTGTAGAGTGTAAGCTCTTATGGTCAGTGGGGTCTTCTCTCTCTCCTGTAGCGTGCAAGCTCTTATGGTCAGTGAGGTCCTCACTCTCTCCTGTAGAGTGTAAGCTCTTATGGTCAGTGGGGTCCTCTCTTTCTCCTGTAGAGTGTAAGCTCTTATGGTCAGTGGGGTCCTCTCTTTCTAATATAGAGTGTAAGCTCTTATGATCAGTGTGGTCCTCTCTCTCCTGTAGATTGTAAGCTCTTATGGTCAGTGGGGTCCTCTCCCTCTCCTGTAGACTGCAAGCTCTTATGGTCAGTGGTGTCCTCTCTCTCTCCTGTAGAGTGTAAGTTCTTATGGTCAGTGGGGTCTTCTCTCTCTCCTGTAGCGTGCAAGCTCTTATGGTCAGTGAGGTCCTCTCTCTCTCCTGTAGAGTGTAAGCTCTTATGGTCAGTGGGGTCCTCTCTTTCTCCTGTAGAGTGTAAGCTCTTGTGATCAGTGGGGTCTTCTCTCTCTCCTGTAGAGTGTAAGCTCTTATGGTCAGTGGGGTCCTCTCTCTCTCCTATAGAGTGTTAGCTCTTATGGTCAGAGGGGTCCTCTCTTCCCTGTAGAGTGTAAGCTCTTATGGTCAGTGCGATTCTCTCTCTCTCTCCTGTAGAGTGTAAGCTCTTATGGTCAGAGGGGTTCTCTCTCTCTCCTGTTGAGTGTAAGCTCTTATGGTCAGGGGGGTCCTCTCTCTCTCTCTTCTGTAGAGTGTAAGCTCTTATGATCAGTGTGGACCTCTTTCTCTCTTGTAGAGTGTAAGCTCTTATGGTCAGTGGGGTCCTCTCTCTCCTGTAGAGTGTAAGCTCTTATGGTCAGTGGGGTACTGTATCTCGCCTGTAGAGTGTAAGCTCTTATGGTCAGTGGGGTCCTCTATCTCGCCTGTAGAGTGTAAGCTCTTATGGTCAGTGAGGTCCTCTCTTTCCTGTAGAGTGTAAGCTCTTATGGTCAGAGGGGTCCTCTCTCGCTCCTGTTGAGTGTAAGCTCTTATGGTCAGTGGGTTCCTCTCTCTCTCTCTTCTGTAGAGTGTAAGCTCTTATGATCAGTGGGGTCCTCTCTCTCCTGTAGAGTGTAAGCTCTTATGGTCAGTGAGGTCCTCTCTCTCCTGTAGAGTGTAAGCTCTTATGGTCAGTGGGGTCCTCTCTCCTTTAGAGTGTAAGCTCTTATGGTCAGTGGGGTCTTCTCTCCTGCAGAGTGTAAGCTCTTATGGTCAGTAGGGTCCTCTCTCTCCAGTAGAGCGTCATCTCTTATGGTCAGTGGGGTCCTCTCTCTCTCCTGTAGAGTGTAAGCTCTTATAGTCAGAGGGATCCTCTCTTTCTCCTGTAGAGTGTAAGCTCTTATGGTCAGTGGGGTCCTCTCTCTCTCTCCTGTCGAGAGTAAGCTCTTATGGTCAGTGGGGTCCTTTCTCTCCTGTAGAGTGTAAGCTCTTAAAGTCAGTGGGGTCCTCTCTCTCTCCTGTAGAGTGTAAGCTATTATGATCAGTGGAGTCCTCTCTCTCGTGTAGAGTGTAAGCTCTTATGACCAGTGGGGTCCTCTCTCTCACTGCTGTAGAGTGTTAGCTCTTATGGTCAGTGGGGTCCTCTATTTCTCTCCTGTAGAGCGTAAGCTCTTATGGTCAGTGGGGTCCTCTTTCCTTTAGAGTGTAAGCTCTTATGGTCAGTGTGGTCATCTCTCTCACCTGTAGAGTGTAAGCTCTTATGGTCAGTGGGGTCCTCTCCCTCTCCTGTAGACTGCAAGCTCTTATGGTCAGTGGTGTCCTCTCTCTCTCCTGTAGAGTGTAAGCTCTTATGGTCAGTGGGGTCTTCTCTCTCTCCTGTAGCGTGCAAGCTCTTATGGTCAGTGAGGTCCTCTCTCTCTCCTGTAGAGTGTAAGCTCTTATGGTCAGTGGGGTCCTCTCTTTCTCCTGTAGAGTGTAAGCTCTTGTGATCAGTGGGGTCTTCTCTCTCTCCTGTAGAGTGTAAGCTCTTATGGTCAGTGGGGTCCTCTCTCTCTCCTATAGAGTGTTAGCTCTTATGGTCAGAGGGGTCCTCTCTTCCCTGTAGAGTGTAAGCTCTTATGGTCAGTGCGATTCTCTCTCTCTCTCCTGTAGAGTGTAAGCTCTTATGGTCAGAGGGGTTCTCTCTCTCTCCTGTTGAGTGTAAGCTCTTATGGTCAGGGGGGTCCTCTCTCTCTCTCTTCTGTAGAGTGTAAGCTCTTATGATCAGTGTGGTCCTCTTTCTCTCCTGTAGAGTGTAAGCTCTTATGGTCAGTGGGGTCCTCTCTCTCCTGTAGAGTGTAAGCTCTTTTGGTCAGTGGGGTCCTCTATCTCGCCTGTAGAGTGTAAGCTCTTATGGTCAGTGGGTCCTCTATGTCGCCTGTAGAGTGTAAGCTCTTATGGTCAGTGAGGTCCTCTCTTTCCTGTAGAGTGTAAGCTCTTATGGTCAGAGGGGTCCTCTCTCGCTCCTGTTGAGTGTAAGCTCTTATGGTCAGTGGGTTCCTCTCTCTCTCTCTTCTGTAGAGTGTAAGCTCTTATGATCAGTGGGGTCCTCTCTCTCCTGTAGAGTGTAAGCTCTTATGGTCAGTGAGGTCCTCTCTCTCCTGTAGAGTGTAAGCTCTTATGGTCAGTGGGGTCCTCTCTCCTTTAGAGTGTAAGCTCTTATGGTCAGTGGGGTCTTCTCTCCTGCAGAGTGTAAGCTCTTATGGTCAGTAGGGTCCTCTCTCTCCAGTAGAGCGTCATCTCTTATGGTCAGTGGGGTCCTCTCTCTCTCCTGTAGAGTGTAAGCTCTTATAGTCAGAGGGATCCTCTCTTTCTCCTGTAGAGTGTAAGCTCTTATGGTCAGTGGGGTCCTCTCTCTCTCTCCTGTCGAGAGTAAGCTCTTATGGTCAGTGGGGTCCTTTCTCTCCTGTAGAGTGTAAGCTCTTAAAGTCAGTGGGGTCCTCTCTCTCTCCTGTAGAGTGTAAGCTATTATGATCAGTGGAGTCCTCTCTCTCGTGTAGAGTGTAAGCTCTTATGATCAGTGGGGTCCTCTCTCTCACTGCTGTAGAGTGTTAGCTCTTATGGTCAGTGGGGTCCTCTATTTCTCTCCTGTAGAGCGTAAGCTCTTATGGTCAGTGGGGTCCTCTTTCCTTTAGAGTGTAAGCTCTTATGGTCAGTGTGGTCATCTCTCTCACCTGTAGAGTGTAAGCTCTTATGGTCAGTGGGGTCCTCTCTCTCTCCTGTAGAGTTTAAGCTTTTATGGTCAGTGGTGTACTCTCTCTCTCCTGTAGAGTGTAACTCTTATGGTCAGTGGGGTCCTCTCTCTCTCCTGTAGAGTGTAACTCTTATGGTCAGTGGGGTCCTCTCTCTCTCCTGTAGAGTGCAAACTCTTATGGTCAGTGGGGTCCTCTCTCTCTCCTGTAGAGTGTAAGCTCTTATGGTCAGTGGGGTCTTCTCTCTCTCCAGTAGAGTGCAAGCTCTTATGGTCAGTGGGGTCCTCTCTCTCTCTCCTGTAGAGTGTAAGCTCTTATGGTCAGTGGGGTCCTCTCTTTCTCCTGTAGAGCGTAAGCTCTTATGATCAGTGGGGTCCTCTCTCTCTCCTGTAGAGTGTAATCTCTTATGATTAGTGGGGTCTTCTCTCTCTCCTGTAGAGTGTAAGCTCTTATATTCAGTGGGGTCCTCTCTCTTCTGTAGAGTGTAAGCTCTTATGGTCAGTGGGGTCCTCTCTCTCTCTCTTCTGTAGACTGTAAGCTTTTATGGTCAATGGGGTCCTCTCTCCCTCCTGTAGAGTGTAAGCTCTTATGGTCAGTGGGGTCTTCTCTCTCTCCTGTAGCGTGCAAGCTCTTATGGTCAGTGAGGTCCTCTCTCTCTCCTGTAGAGTGTAAGCTCTTATGGTCAGTGGGGTCCTCTCTTTCTCCTGTAGAGTGTAAGCTCTTGTGATCAGTGGGGTCTTCTCTCTCTCCTGTAGAGTGTAAGCTCTTATGGTCAGTGGGGTCCTCTCTCTCTCCTATAGAGTGTTAGCTCTTATGGTCAGAGGGGTCCTCTCTTCCCTGTAGAGTGTAAGCTCTTATGGTCAGTGCGATTCTCTCTCTCTCTCCTGTAGAGTGTAAGCTCTTATGGTCAGAGGGGTACTCTCTCTCTCCTGTTGAGTGTAAGCTCTTATGGTCAGGGGGGTCCTCTCTCTCTCTCTTCTGTAGAGTGTAAGCTCTTATGATCAGTGTGGTCCTCTTTCTCTCCTGTAGAGTGTAAGCTCTTATGGTCAGTGGGGTCCTCTCTCTCCTGTAGAGTGTAAGCTCTTATGGTCAGTGGGGTCCTCTATCTCGCCTGTAGAGTGTAAGCTCTTATGGTCAGTGGGGTCCTCTATGTCGCCTGTAGAGTGTAAGCTCTTATGGTCAGTGAGGTCCTCTCTTTCCTGTAGAGTGTAAGCTCTTATGGTCAGAGGGGTCCTCTCTCGCTGCTGTTGAGTGTAAGCTCTTATGGTCAGTGGGTTCCTCTCTCTCTCTCTTCTGTAGAGTGTAAGCTCTTATGATCAGTGGGGTCCTCTCTCTCCTGTAGAGTGTAAGCTCTTATGGTCAGTGAGGTCCTCTCTCTCCTGTAGAGTGTAAGCTCTTATGGTCAGTGGGGTCCTCTCTCCTTTAGAGTGTAAGCTCTTATGGTCAGTGGGGTCTTCTCTCCTGCAGAGTGTAAGCTCTTATGGTCAGTAGGGTCCTCTCTCTCCAGTAGAGCGTCATCTCTTATGGTCAGTGGGGTCCTCTCTCTCTCCTGTAGAGTGTAAGCTCTTATAGTCAGAGGGATCCTCTCTTTCTCCTGTAGAGTGTAAGCTCTTATGGTCAGTGGGGTCCTCTCTCTCTCCTGTCGAGAGTAAGCTCTTATGGTCAGTGGGGTCCTTTCTCTCCTGTAGAGTGTAAGCTCTTAAAGTCAGTGGGGTCCTCTCTCTCTCCTGTAGAGTGTAAGCTATTATGATCAGTGGAGTCCTCTCTCTCGTGTAGAGTGTAAGCTCTTAAGATCAGTGGGGTCCTCTCTCTCACTGCTGTAGAGTGTTAGCTCTTATGGTCAGTGGGGTCCTCTATTTCTCTCCTGTAGAGCGTAAGCTCTTATGGTCAGTGGGGTCCTCTTTCCTTTAGAGTGTAAGCTCTTATGGTCAGTGTGGTCATCTCTCTCACCTGTAGAGTGTAAGCTCTTATGGTCAGTGGGGTCCTCTCTCTCTCCTGTAGAGTTTAAGCTTTTATGGTCAGTGGTGTACTCTCTCTCTCCTGTAGAGTGTAAGCTCTTATGGTCAGTGGGGTCCTCTCTCTCTCCTGTAGAGTGTAACTCTTATGGTCAGTGGGGTCCTCTCTCTCTCCTGTAGAGTGCAAACTCTTATGGTCAGTGGGGTCCTCTCTCTCTCCTGTAGAGTGTAAGCTCTTATGGTCAGTGGGGTCTTCTCTCTCTCCAGTAGAGTGCAAGCTCTTATGGTCAGTGGGGTCCTCTCTCTCTCTCCTGTAGAGTGTAAGCTCTTATGGTCAGTGGGGTCCTCTCTTTCTCCTGTAGAGCGTAAGCTCTTATGATCAGTGCGGTCCTCTCTCTCTCCTGTAGAGTGTAAGCTCTTATGATTAGTGGGGTCTTCTCTCTCTCCTGTAGAGTGTAAGCTCTTATATTCAGTGGGGTCCTCTCTCTTCTGTAGAGTGTAAGCTCTTATGGTCAGTGGGGTCCTCTCTCTCTCTCTTCTGTAGACTGTAAGCTTTTTTGGTCAATGGGGTCCTCTCTCCCTCCTGTAGAGTGTAAGCTCTTATGGTCAGTGGGGTCCTCTCTCTCCTGCAGAGTTTAAGCTCTTATGGTCAGTGGGGTCCTCTCTCTCCTGTAGAGTGTAAGCTCTTATGGTCAGTGGGGTCCTCTCTCCTGTAGAGTGTAAGCTCTTATGGTCAGTGTGGTCCTCTCTTTCACCAGTAGAGTGTAAGCTCTTATGGTCAGTGGGGTCCTCTCTCTCCTGTAGAGTGTGCCCTTTTGGTCAGAGGGGTCCTATCTCTCCTGTATAGTGTAAGCTCTTATGGTCAGTGGGGTTCTCTCTATCTCTCCTGTAGAGTGTAAGCTCTTATGGTCAGTGGGGTTCTCTCACTCTCTCCTGCAGAGTGTAAGCTCTTATGGTCAGTAGGGTCCTCTCACTCCTGTAGAGTGTAAGCTCTTATTGTCAGTGGGGTCCTCTCTCCTTTAGAGTGTAAGCTCTTATGGTCAGTGTGGTCATCTCTCTCACCTGTAGAGTGTAAGCTCTTATGGTCAGTGGGGTCCTCTCTCTCTCCTTTAGAGTTTAAGCTTTTATGGTCAGTGGGGTACTCTCTCTCTCTCTCCTTTAGAGTGTAAGCTCTTATGGTCAGTGGGGTCCTCTGTCTCTCCTGTAGAGTGTAAGCTCTTATGGTCAGTGGGGTCCTCTTTCTCCTGTAGAGTGTAAGCTCTTATGGTCAGCAGGGTCCTCTCTTGTAGAGTGTAAGCTCTTATGGTCAGTGGGGTCCTCTCTCTCTCCTGTAGAGTGTAAGATCTTATGGTCAGTGGGGTTTTCTCTCTCTCCTGTAGCGTGCAAGCTCTTATGATCAGTGAGGTCCTCTCTCACTCCTGTAGAGTGTAAGCTCTTATGGTCAGTGGGGTCCTCTCTTTCTCCTGTAGAGTGTAAGCTCTTATGATCAGTGGGGTCTTCTCGCTCTCCTTTAGAGTGTAAGCTCTTATGATTAATGGAGTCTTCTCTCTCTCCTGTAGAGTGTAAGCTCTTATATTCAGTGGGGTCCTCTCTCTTCTGTAGAGTGTAAGCTCTTATGGTCAGTGGGGTCCTCTCTCTCTCTCTTCTGTAGAGTGTAAGCTTTTATGGTCAATGGGGTCCTCTCTCCCTCCTGTAGATTGTAAGCTCTTATGGTCAGTGGGGTCCTCTCTCTCCTGAGGAGTCTAAGCTCTTATGGTCAGTGGGGTCCTCTCTCTCCTGTAGAGTGTAAGCTCTTATGGTCAGTGGGGTCATCTTTCTCACCAGTAGAGTGTAAGCTCTAATGGTCAGTGGGGTCCTCTCTCTCTCCTGTAGAGTGTGCGCTTTTGGTCAGAGGGGTCCTATCTCTCCTGTATAGTGTAAGCTCTTATGTTCAGTGGGGTTCTCTCTATCTCTCCTGTAGAGTGTAAGCTGTTATGGTCAGTGGGGTTCTCTCTCTCTCTCCTGTAGAGCGTAAGCACTTATGGTCAGTGGGGTCCTTTCTCTCTCTCCTGTAGAGTGTAAGCTCTTATGATCAGTGGGGTCCTCTCTCTCTCCAGTAGAGTGCAAGCTCTTATGGTCAGTGGGGTCCTCTATCTCGCCTGTAGAGTGTAAGCTCTTATGGTCAGTGAGGTCCTCTCTTTCCTGTAGAGTGTAAGCTCTTATGGTCAGAGGGGTCCTCTCTCGCTCCTGTTGAGTGTAAGCTCTTATGGTCAGTGGGGTCCTCTCTCTCTCTCTTCTGTAGAGTGTAAGCTCTTATGATCAGTGGGGTCCTCTCTCTCCTGTAGAGTGTAAGCTCTTATGGTCAGTGAGGTCCTCTCTCTCCTGTAGAGTGTAAGCTCTTATGGTCAGTGGGGTCCTCTCTCCTTTAGAGTGTAAGCTCTTATGGTCAGTGGGGTCTTCTCTCCTGCAGAGTGTAAGCTCTTATGGTCAGTGGGGTCCTCTCTCTCTCCTGTAGAGTGTAAGCTCTTATAGACAGAGGGATCCTCTCTTTCTCCTGAAGAGTGTAAGCTCTTATGATCAGTGGGGTCCTTTCTCTCCTGTCGAGAGTAAGCTCTTATGGTCAGTGGGGTCCTTTCTCTCCTGTAGAGTGTAAGCTCTTAAAGTCAGTGGGGTCCTCTCTCTCTCCTGTAGAGTGTAAGCTATTATGATCAGTGGAGTCCTCTCTCTCGTGTAGAGTGTAAGCTCTTATGATCAGTGGGGTCCTCTCTCTCACTGCTGTAGAGTGTTAGCTCTTATGGTCAGTGGGGTCCTCTATTTCTCTCCTGTAGAGCGTAAGCTCTTATGGTCAGTGGGGTCCTCTTTCCTTTAGAGTGTAAGCTCTTATGGTCAGTGTGGTCATCTCTCTCACCTGTAGAGTGTAAGCTCTTATGGTCAGTGGGGTCCTCTCTCTCTCCTGTAGAGTTTAAGCTTTTATGGTCAGTGGGGTACTCTCTCTCTCCTGTAGAGTGTAAGCTCTTATGGTCAGTGGGGTCCTCTCTCTCTCCTGTAGAGTGTAACTCTTATGGTTAGTGGGGTCCTCTCTCTCTCCTGTAGAGTGCAAACTCTTATGGTCAGTGGGGTCCTCTCTCTCTCCTGTAGAGTGTAAGCTCTTATGGTCAGTGGGGTCTTCTCTCTCTCCAGTAGAGTGCAAGCTCTTATGGTCAGTGGGGTCCTCTCTCTCTCTCCTGTAGAGTGTAAGCTCTTATGGTCAGTGGGGTCCTCTCTTTCTCCTGTAGAGCGTAAGCTCTTATGATCAGTGGGGTCCTCTCTCTCTCCTGTAGAGTGTAAGCTCTTATGATTAGTGGGGTCTTCTCTCTCTCCTGTAGAGTGTAAGCTCTTATATTCAGTGGGGTCCTCTCTCTTCTGTAGAGTGTAAGCTCTTATGGTCAGTGGGGTCCTCTCTCTCTCTCTTCTGTAGACTGTAAGCTTTTATGGTCAATGGGGTCCTCTCTCCCTCCTGTAGAGTGTAAGCTCTTATGGTCAGTGGGGTCCTCTCTCTCCTGCAGAGTTTAAGCTCTTATGGTCAGTGGGGTCCTCTCTCTCCTGTAGAGTGTAAGCTCTTATGGTCAGTGGGGTCATCTCTTTCACCAGTAGAGTGTAAGCTCTTATGGTCAGTGGGGTCCTCTCTCTCCTGTAGAGTGTGCGCTTTTGGTCAGAGGGGTCCTATCTCTCCTGTATAGTGTAAGCTCTTATGGTCAGTGGGGTTCTCTCTATCTCTCCTGTAGAGTGTACGCTCTTATGGTCAGTGGGGTTCTCTCTCTCTCTCCTGCAGAGTGTAAGCTCTTATGGTCAGTAGGGTCCTCTCTCTCCTGTAGAGTGTAAGCTCTTATTGTCAGTGGGGTCCTCTCTCCTTTAGAGTGTAAGCTCTTATGGTCAGTGTGGTCATCTCTCTCACCTGTAGAGTGTAAGCTCTTATGGTCATTGGGGTCCTCTCTCTCTCCTTTAGAGTTTAAGCTTTTATGGTCAGTGGGGTACTCTCTCTCTCTCCTGTAGAGTGTAAGCTCTTATGATCAGTGGGGTCCTCTGTCTCTCCTGTAGAGTGTAAGCTCTTATGGTCAGTGGGGTCCTCTTTCTCCTGTAGAGTGCAAGCTCTTATGGTCAGTGGGGTCCTCTCTCTCTCCTGTAGAGTGTAAGCTCTTATGGTCAGTGGGGTCCTCTCTTTCTCCTGTAGAGTGTAAGCTCTTATGATCAGTGGGGTCTTCTCTCTCTCCTTTAGAGTGTAAGCTCTTATGATTAGTGGAGTCTTCTCTCTCTCCTGTATAGTGTAAGCTCTTATATTCAGTGGGGTCCTCTCTCTTCTGTAGAGTGTAAGCTCTTATGGTCAGTGGGGTCCTCTCTCTCTCTCTTCTGTAGAGTGTAAGCTTTTATGGTCAGTGGGGTCCTCTCTCTCTCCTGTAGAGTGTAAGCTCTTATGGTCAGTGGGGTCCTCTCTTTCTCCTGTAGAGTGTAAGCTCTTATGATCAGTGGGGTCTTCTCTCTCTCCTTTAGAGTGTAAGCTCTTATGATTAGTGGAGTCTTCTCTCTCTCCTGTATAGTGTAAGCTCTTATATTCAGTGGGGTCCTCTCTCTTCTGTAGAGTGTAAGCACTTATGGTCAGTGGGGTACTCTCTCTCTCCTGTAGAGTGTAAGCTCTTATGGTCAGTGGAGTCCTCTCTCTCCTGAGGAGTCTAAGCTCTTATGGTCAGTGGGGTCCTCTCTCTCCTGTAGAGTGTAAGCTCTTATGGTCAGTGGGGTCATCTCTCTCACCAGTAGAGTGTAAGCTCTTATGGTCAGTGGGGTCCTCTCTCTCTCCTGTAGAGTGTGCGCTTTTGGTCAGAGGGGTCCTATCTCTCCTGTATAGTGTAAGCTCTTATGGTCAGTGGGGTTCTCTCTATCTCTCCTGTAGAGTGTAAGCTGTTATGGTCAGTGGGGTTCTCTCTCTCTCTCCTGTAGAGTGTAAGCACTTATGGTCAGTGGGTTCCTTTCTCTCTGTCCTGTAAAATGTAAGCTCTTATGGTCAGTGGGGTCCTCTCTCTCTCCAGTAGAGTGTAAGCTCTTATGGTCAGTGGGGTCATCTCTCTCCTGTAGAGTGTAAGCTCTTATGGTCAGTGGGGTCCTCTCTCTCTCCAGTAGAGTGTAAGCTCTTATGGTCAGTGGGGTCCTCTCTCTCCTGTAGAGTGTAAGCTCTTATGATCAGTGGGGTGCTCTCTCTCCTGTAGAGTGTAAGCTCTTATGGTCAGTGAGGTTTTCTCTTTCCTGTAGAGTGTAAGCTCTTCTGGTCAGTGGGGACCTCTCTTTCTCCTGTGGAGTGTAAGCTCTTATGGTCAGTGGGGTCCTCTCTCTCCTGTAGCGTGTAAGCTCTTATGGTCAGTGGGGTCCTCTTTCTCCAGTAGAGTGTAAGATCTTATTGTCAGTGGGGTCCTCTATCTTCTGAAGAGTGTACGCACTTTTGGTCAGTGGGGTCTTCTCTCTCTCCTGTAGAGTGTAAGCTCTTATGGTCAGTGGGGTCCTCTCTCTCTCCTATAGAGTGTAAACTCTTATGGTCAGAGAGGTCCTCTCTCTCCTGTAGAGTGTAAGCTCTTATGGTCAGAGGCGTTCTCTCCCTCTCTCCTGTAGAGTGTAAGCTCTTATGGTCAGTGGGGTCCTCTCTCTCCAGTAGAGTGTAAGCTCTTATGGTCAGTGGGGTCCTCTCTCTCTCTCCTATAGAGTGTAAGCTCTTATGGTCAGTGGGGTACACTCTCCCCTGTAGAGTGTAAGCTCTTATGGTCAGTGAGGTTCTCTTTCTCCTGTAGAGTGTAAGCACTTATGGTCAGCAGGGTCCTCTCTCTCCTGTAGTGTGTAAGCTCTTATGCTCTTTGGGGTCCTCTCTCTGCTGTAGAGTGTAAGCTCTTATGATTAGTGGGGTCCTCTCTCTCTCCTGTACGGTGTAAGCTCTTATGGTCAGTGTGGTCCTCTCTTTCTCTCCTGTAGAGTGTAAGCTCTTATGGTCAGTGGGGTCCTCTCTTTCTCCTGTAGAGTGTAAGCTCTTATGGTCAGTGAGCTCCTCTCTCTCTCCTGTAGAGTGTAAGCTCTTATGGTCAGTGGGGTCCTTTCTCTCTGTCTTGTAAAATGTAAGCTCTTATGATCAGTGGGCTCCTCTCTCTCTCTTCTGTAGAGTGCAAGCTCTTATGATCAGTGGGGTCCTCTCTCTCTCCTGTAGAGTGTAAGCTCTTATGGTCAGTGGGGTCCTCTCTCTCTCTTCTGTAGATTGCAAGCTCTTATGATCAGTGGGGTCCTCTCTCTCTCCTGTAGAGTGTAAGCTCTTATGGTCAGTGGGGTCCTCTCTCTCCTGTAGAGTGTAAGCTCTTATGGTCAGTGAGGTTTTCTCTCTCCTGTAGAGTGTAAGCTCTTATGGTCAGTGGGGTCCTCTCTCTCTCCTGTAGAGTGTAAGCTCTTCTGGTCAGTGGGGACCTCTCTTTCTCCTGTAGAGTGTAAGCTCTTATGGTCAGTGGGGTCCTCTCTCTCCTGTAGAGTGTAAGCTCTTATGGTCAGTGGGGTCCTCTCTCTCTCCTGTAGAGTGTAAGCTCTTATGGTCAGTGGGGTCCTCTCTCTCCTGTAGAGTTTAAGCTCTTATGGTCAGTGAGGTTTTCTCTCTCCTGTAGAGTGTAAGCTCTTATGGTCAGTGGGGTCCTCTCTCTCTCCTGTAGAGTGTAAGATTTTCTGCTCAGTGGGGACCTCTCTTTCTCCTGTAGAGTGTAAGCTCTTAAGGTCAGTGGGGTCCTCTCTCTCCTGTAGAGTGTAAGCTCTTATGGTCAGTGGGGTCCTCTCTCTCCAGTAGAGTGTAAGCGCTTATGGTCAGTGGGGTCCTCTCTCTCTCCTGTAGAGTGTAAGCTCTTATGGTCAGAGCGGTCCACTCTCCCCTGTAGAGTGTAAGCTCTTATGGTCAGAGGGGTCCTCTCTTTCTCCTGCAGAGTGTAAGCACTTATGGTCAGCAGGGTCCTCTCTCTCTCCTGTAGAGTGTAAGCTCTTATGCTCTGTGGGGTCCTCTCTCTCCTGTCGAGTGTAAGCTCTTATGATTAGTGGGGTCCTCTCTCTCTCCTGTAGGGTGTAAGCTCTTATGGTCAGTGTGGTCCTCTCTTTCTCCCCTGTAGAGTGTAAGCTCTTATGGTCAGTGGGGTCCTCTCTCTCTCCTGTAGAGTGTAAGTTCTTATGATCAGTGGGCTCCTCTCTCTCTCCTGTAGAGTGTAAGCTCTTATGGTCAGTGGGGTCCTCTCTTTCCTGTAGACTGTAAGCTCTTATGGTCAGTGGGGTTCCCTATCTCCTGAAGAGTGTACGCACTTTTGGTCAGTGGGGTCTTCTCTCTCTCCTGTAGAGTGTAAGCTCTTATGGTCAGTGGAGTCCTCTCTCTCTCCTATAGAGTGTAAGCTCTTATGGTCAGAGGGGTCCTCTCTCTCCTGTAGAGTGTAAGCTCTTATGGTCAGTGGGGTTCTCTCTCTCTCTCCTGTAGAGTGTAAGCTCTTATGGTCAGAGGGGTCCTCTCTCTCTCCTGTTGAGTGCAAGCTCTTATGGTCAGTGGGGTCCTCTCTCTCTTCTGTAGAGTGTAAGCTCTTATGACCAGTGTGGTCCTCTCTCTCTCCTGTAGAGTGTAAGCTCTTATGGTCAGTGGGGTCCTCTCTCTCTCCTGTAGAGTGTAAGTTCTTATAGTCAGCGGGGTCCTATCTCCTGTAGAGTGTAAGCTGTTATGATCAGTGGGGTCCTCTCCCTCCTGTAGAGTGTAAGCTCTTATGGTCAGTGAGGTCCTCTCTCTCCTGTAGAGTGTAAGCTCTTATGGTCAGTGGGGTCCTCTCTCCTGTAGCGTGTAAGCTCTTATGATCAGTGGGGTGCTCTCTCTCCTGTAGAGTGTAAGCTCTTATGGTCAGTGAGGTTTTCTCTCTCCTGTAGAGTGTAAGCTCTTATAGTCAGTGGGGTCCTCTCTCTCTCCTGTAGAGTGTAAGCTCTTCTGGTCAGTGGGGACCTCTCTTTCTCCTGTAGAGTGTAAGCTCTTATGGTCAGTGGGGTCCTGTCTCTCCTGTAGCGTGTAAGCTCTTATGGTCAGTGGGGTCCTCTTTCTCCAGTAGAGTGTAAGCTTTTATTGTCAGTGGGGTCCTCTATCTTCTGAAGAGTGTACGCACTTTTGGTCAGTGGGGTCTTCTCTCTCTCCTGTATAGTGTAAGCTCTTATGGTCAGTGGGGTCCTCTATCTTCTGAAGAGTGTACGCACTTTTGGTCAGTGGGGTCTTCTCTCTCTCCTGTAGAGTGTAAGCTCTTATGGTCAGTGGGGTCCTCTCCCTCTCCTATAGAGTGTAAACTCTTATGGTCAGAGAGGTCCTCTCTCTCCTGTAGAGTGTAAGCTCTTATGGTCAGAGGCGTTCTCTCCCTCTCTCCTGTAGAGTGTAAGCTCTTATGGTCAGTGGAGTCCTCTCTCACTCTCCTGTAGAGTGTAAGCTCTTATGGTCAGTGGGGTCCTCTCTCTCTCTCCTGTAGAGTGTAAGCTCTTATGGTCAGTGGTGTCCACTCTCCCCTGTAGAGTGTAAGCTCCTATGGTCAGTGAGGTTCTCTTTCTCCTGTAGAGTGTAAGCACTTATGGTCAGCAGGGTCCTCTCTCTCTCCTGTAGTGTGTAAGCTCTTATGCTCTGTGGGGTCCTCTCTCTGCTGTAGAGTGTAAGCTCTTATGATTAGTGGGGTCCTCTCTCTCTCCTGTAGGGTGTAAGCTCTTATGGTCAGTGTGGTCCTCTCTTTCTCTCCTGTAGAGTGTAAGCTCTTATGGTCAGTGGGGTCCTCTCTTTCTCCTGTAGAGTGTAAGCTCTTATGATCAGTGAGCTCCTCTCTCTCTCCTGTAGAGTGTAAGCTCTTATGGTCAGTGGGGTCCTTTCTCTCTGTCTTGTAAAATGTAAGCTCTTATGATCAGTGGGCTCCTCTCTCTCTCTTCTCTAGAGTGCAAGCTCTTATGATCAGTAGGGTCCTCTCTCTCTCCTGTAGAGTGTAAGCTCTTATGGTCAGTGGGGTCCTCTCTCTCTCTTCTGTAGAGTGCAAGCTGTTATGATCAGTGGGGTCCTCTCTCTCTCCTGTAGAGTGTAAGCTCTTATGGTCAGTGGGGTCCTCTCTCTCCTGTAGAGTGTAAGCTCTTATGGTCAGTGAGGTTTTCTCTCTCCTGTAGAGTGTAAGCTCTTATGGTCAGTGGGGTCCTCTCTCTCTCCTGTAGAGTGTAAGCTCTTATGGTCAGAGGGGTCCTCTCTCTCCTGTAGAGTGTAAGCTCTTATGGTCAGTGGGGTTCTCTCTCTCTCTCCTGTAGAGTGTAAGCTCTTATGGTCAGAGGGGTCCTCTCTCTCTCCTGTTGAGTGCAAGCTCTTATGGTCAGTGGGGTCCTCTCTCTCTTCTGTAGAGTGTAAACTCTTATGACCAGTGTGGTCCTCTCTCTCTCCTGTAGAGTGTAAGCTCTTATGGTCAGTGGGGTCCTCTCTCTCTCCTGTAGAGTGTAAGTTCTTATAGTCAGCGGGGTCCTATCTCCTGTAGAGTGTAAGCTGTTATGATCAGTGGGGTCCTCTCCCTCCTGTAGAGTGTAAGCTCTTATGGTCAGTGAGGTCCTCTCTCTCCTGTAGAGTGTAAGCTCTTATGGTCAGTGGGGTCCTCTCTCCTGTAGCGTGTAAGCTCTTATGATCAGTGGGGTGCTCTCTCTCCTGTAGAGTGTAAGCTCTTATGGTCAGTGAGGTTTTCTCTCTCCTGTAGAGTGTAAGCTCTTATAGTCAGTGGGGTCCTCTCTCTCTCCTGTAGAGTGTAAGCTCTTCTGGTCAGTGGGGACCTCTCTTTCTCCTGTAGAGTGTAAGCTCTTATGGTCAGTGGGGTCCTGTCTCTCCTGTAGCGTGTAAGCTCTTATGGTCAGTGGGGTCCTCTTTCTCCAGTAGAGTGTAAGCTTTTATTGTCAGTGGGGTCCTCTATCTTCTGAAGAGTGTACGCACTTTTGGTCAGTGGGGTCTTCTCTCTCTCCTGTATAGTGTAAGCTCTTATGGTCAGTGGGGTCCTCTATCTTCTGAAGAGTGTACGCACTTTTGGTCAGTGGGGTCTTCTCTCTCTCCTGTAGAGTGTAAGCTCTTATGGTCAGTGGGGTCCTCTCCCTCTCCTATAGAGTGTAAACTCTTATGGTCAGAGAGGTCCTCTCTCTCCTGTAGAGTGTAAGCTCTTATGGTCAGAGGCGTTCTCTCCCTCTCTCCTGTAGAGTGTAAGCTCTTATGGTCAGTGGAGTCCTCTCTCACTCTCCTGTAGAGTGTAAGCTCTTATGGTCAGTGGGGTCCTCTCTCTCTCTCCTGTAGAGTGTAAGCTCTTATGGTCAGTGGTGTCCACTCTCCCCTGTAGAGTGTAAGCTCCTATGGTCAGTGAGGTTCTCTTTCTCCTGTAGAGTGTAAGCACTTATGGTCAGCAGGGTCCTCTCTCTCTCCTGTAGTGTGTAAGCTCTTATGCTCTGTGGGGTCCTCTCTCTGCTGTAGAGTGTAAGCTCTTATGATTAGTGGGGTCCTCTCTCTCTCCTGTAGGGTGTAAGCTCTTATGGTCAGTGTGGTCCTCTCTTTCTCTCCTGTAGAGTGTAAGCTCTTATGGTCAGTGGGGTCCTCTCTTTCTCCTGTAGAGTGTAAGCTCTTATGATCAGTGAGCTCCTCTCTCTCTCCTGTAGAGTGTAAGCTCTTATGGTCAGTGGGGTCCTTTCTCTCTGTCTTGTAAAATGTAAGCTCTTATGATCAGTGGGCTCCTCTCTCTCTCTTCTCTAGAGTGCAAGCTCTTATGATCAGTAGGGTCCTCTCTCTCTCCTGTAGAGTGTAAGCTCTTATGGTCAGTGGGGTCCTCTCTCTCTCTTCTGTAGAGTGCAAGCTGTTATGATCAGTGGGGTCCTCTCTCTCTCCTGTAGAGTGTAAGCTCTTATGGTCAGTGGGGTCCTCTCTCTCCTGTAGAGTGTAAGCTCTTATGGTCAGTGAGGTTTTCTCTCTCCTGTAGAGTGTAAGCTCTTATGGTCAGTGGGGTCCTCTCTCTCTCCTGTAGAGTGTAAGCTCTTCTGGTCAGTGGGGACCTCTCTTTCTCCTGTAGAGTGTAAGCTCTTATGGTCAGTGGGGTCCTCTCTCTCCTGTAGAGTGTAAGCTCTTATGGTCAGTGGGGTCCTCTCTCTCCAGTAGAGTGTAAGCGCTTATGGTCAGTGGGGTCCTCTCTCTCTCCTGTAGAGTGTAAGCTCTTATTGTCAGAGGGGTCCACTCTCCCCTGTAGAGTGTAAGCTCTTATGGTCAGAGGGGTCCTCTCTTTCTCCTGCAGAGTGTAAGAACTTATGGCCAGCAGGGTCCTCTCTCTCTCCTGTAGAGTGTAAGCTCTTATGCTCTGTGGGGTCCTCTCTCTCCTGTAGAGTGTAAGCTCTTATGATTAGTGGGGTCCTCTCTCTCTCCTGTAGAGTGTAAGCTCTTATGATCAGTGGGGTCCTCTCTCTCTCCTGTAAATTGTAAGCTCTTATGATCAGTGTGGTCCTCTCTCTCTCCGGTATAGTGTAAGCTCTTATGGTCAGTGGGGTCCTCTCTCTCTCTCCTGTAGAGTGTAAGCTCTTATGGTCAGAGGGGTCCTCTCTCTCTCCTGTAGAGGGTAAGCTCTTATGGTCAGAGGGGTCCTCTCTCTCTCCTGTAGTTTGTAAGCTCTTATGGTCAGTGGGGTCCTCTCTCTCCTGTAGAGTGTAAGCTCTTATTGTCAGTGGGGTCCTCTCTCTCCTGTAGAGTGTAAGCTCTGATGGTCAGAGGGGTCCTCTCTCTCTCCTGCAGAATGTAAGCTCTTATGGTCAGAGGGGTCCTCTCTCTCTCCTGTAGAGTGTAAGCTCTTATGGTCAGTGGGGTCCTCTCTCTCCTGTAGAGTGTAAGCTCTTATGGTCAGAGGGGTCCTCTCTCTCTCCTGTAGAATGTAAGCTCTTATTGTCAGTGGGGTCCTCTCTGTCCTGTAGAGTGTAAGCTTTTATGGTCAGTGGGGTCCTCTCTCTCCTGTAGAGTGTAAGCTCTTATGGTCAGTGGGGTCCTCTCTCTCTCTCCTGTAGAGTGTAAGCTCTTATGGTCAGTGGGTTCCTCTCTCTCTCCTGTAGAGTGTAAGCTCTTATGGTCAGTGGGGTCCTAGCTCTCCTGTAGAGTGTAAGCTCTTATGGTCAGTGGGGTCCTCTCTCTATCCTGTAGAGTGTAAGCTCTTATGATCAGTGGGGTCCTCTCTCTCCTGTACAGT
This sequence comes from Phyllobates terribilis, assembly GCF_046119375.1. Classification (NCBI taxonomy): domain Eukaryota; kingdom Metazoa; phylum Chordata; class Amphibia; order Anura; family Dendrobatidae; genus Phyllobates; species Phyllobates terribilis. Next base: position 36,363,021 of record NW_027362774.1, on the reverse strand, counting down.
GTAAGCTCTTATAGTCAGTGGGGTCCTCTCTCTCTGCTGTAGAGGGTAAGCTCTTATGGTCAGTGGGGTCCTCTCTCTCTCCCGTAGAGGGTAAGCTCTTATGGTCAGTGGGGTCCTCTCTCTCTCCTGTAGAGTGTATGCTCTTATGATCAGTGGGGTCCTCTCTCTCTCTTGTAGAGTGTAAGCTCTTATGGTCAGTGGGGTTCTCTCTCCTGTAGAGAGTAAGCTCTTATGGTCATTGGTGTCCTCTCTCTCTCCTGTAGAGTGTAAGCTCTTATGATCAGTGGGGTCCTCTCTCTCTCCTGTAAATTGTAAGCTCTTATGATCAGTGGAGTCCTCTCACTCTCCGGTATAGTGTAAGCTCTTATGGTCAGTGGGGTCCTCTCTCTCTCTCCTGTAGAGTGTAAGCTCTTATGGTCAGAGGGGTCCTCTCTCTCTCCTGTAGAGGGTAAGCTCTTATGGTCAGAGGGGTCCTCTCTCTCTCCTGTAGTTTGTAAGCTCTTATGGTCAGTGGGGTCCTCTCTCTCCTGTAGAGTGTAAGCTCTTATTGTCAGTGGGGTCGTCTCTCTCCTGTAGAGTGTAAGCTCTGATGGTCAGAGGGGTCCTCTCTCTCTCCTGCAGAATGTAAGCTCTTATGGTCAGAGGGGTCCTCTCTCTCTCCTGTAGAGTGTAAGCTCTTATGGTCAGTGGGGTCCTCTCTCTCCTGTAGAGTGTAAGCTCTTATGGTCAGAGGGGTCCTCTCTCTCTCCTGTAGAATGTAAGCTCTTATTGTCAGTGGGGTCCTCTCTGTCCTGTAGAGTGTAAGCTTTTATGGTCAGTGGGGTCCTCTCTCTCCTGTAGAGTGTAAGCTCTTATGGTCCGAGGGGTCCTCTCTCTCCTGTAGAGTGTAAGCTCTTATGGTCAGTGGGGTCCTCTCTCTCTCTCCTGTAGAGTGTAAGCTCTTATGGTCAGTGGGTTCCTCTCTCTCTCCTGTAGAGTGTAAGCTCTAATGGTCAGTGGGGTCCTCTCTCTCCTGTAGAGTGTAAGCTCTTATGGTCAGCGGGGTCCTCTATCTCTCCTGTAGAGTGTAAGCTCTTATGGCCAGAGGGGTCCTCTCTCTCTCCTGTAGATTGTAACCTATTATGGTCATTGGTGTAATCTCTCTCCTGTAGAGTGTAAGCTCTTAAGGTCAGTGGGGTCCTCTCTCTCTCCTGTAGAGTGTAAGCTCTTATGGTCAGTGGGGTCCTATCTCTTCTGTAGAGTGTAAGCTCTTATGGTCAGTGGGGTCCTCTCCCTCTCCTGTAGAGTGTAAGCTCTTATGGTCAGTGGGGTCCTCTCGCTCCTGTAGAGTGTAAGCTCTTATGGTCAGTTGGGTACTCTCTCTCTCTCCTGTAGAGTGTAAGCTCTTATGGTCAGTGGGGTCCTCTCTCCCCTGTAGAGTGTAAGCTCTTATGGTCAGAGGGGTCCTCTCTCTCTCCTGTAGAGGGTAAGCTGTTATGGTCAGCGGAGTCCTCTCTCTCTCCGGTAGAGTGTAAGCTCTCATGGTCAGTGGGGTCCTCTCTCTCCTGTAGAGTGTAAGCTCTTATGGTCAGAGGGGTCCTCTCTCTCTCTCCTGTAGAGTGTAAGCTCTTATGGTCAGTGGGGTCCTCTCTCTCTCCTGTAGAGTGTAAGCTCTTATGGTCAGAGGGGTCCTCTCTCTCTCCTGTAGAGGGTAAGCTCTTATGGTCAGAGGGGTCCTCTCTCTCTCCTGTAGTTTGTAAGCTCTTATGGTCAGTGGGGTCCTCTCTCTCCTGTAGAGTGTAAGCTCTTATTGTCAGTGGGGTCCTCTCTCTCCTGTAGAGTGTAAGCTCTGATGGTCAGAGGGGTCCTCTCTCTCTCCTGCAGAATGTAAGCTCTTATGGTCAGAGGGGTCCTCTCTCTCTCCTGTAGAGTGTAAGCTCTTATGGTCAGTGGGGTCCTCTCTCTCCTGTAGAGTGTAAGCTCTTATGGTCAGAGGGGTCCTCTCTCTCTCCTGTAGAATGTAAGCTCTTATTGTCAGTGGGGTCCTCTCTGTCCTGTAGAGTGTAAGCTTTTATGGTCAGTGGGGTCCTCTCTCTCCTGTAGAGTGTAAGCTCTTATGGTCCGAGGGGTCCTCTCTCTCCTGTAGAGTGTAAGCTCTTATGGTCAGTGGGGTCCTCTCTCTCTCTCCTGTAGAGTGTAAGCTCTTATGGTCAGTGGGTTCCTCTCTCTCTCCTGTAGAGTGTAAGCTCTTATGGTCAGTGGGGTCCTAGCTCTCCTGTAGAGTGTAAGCTCTTATGGTCAGTGGGGTCCTCTCTCTATCCTGTAGAGTGTAAGCTCTTATGATCAGTGGGGTCCTCTCTCTCCTGTACAGTGTAAGCTCTTATCGTCAGAGGGGTCCTCTCTCTCTCCTGCAGAGGGTAAGCTCTTATGGTCAGTGGGGTCCTCTTTCTCTCCTTTAGAGTGTCAGCTCTTATGGTCAGTGAGGATCTCTCTGTCTCCGGTAGAGTGTAAGCTCTTATGGTCAGTGGGGTCCTCTCTCTTACTCCTGTAGAGTGTAAGCTCTTATGGTCAGTGGGGTCCTCTCTCTCTCCTGTAGAGTGTAAGCTCTTATGGTCAGAGGGTTCCTCTCTCTCTCTCCTGTAGAGTGTAAGCTCTGATGGTCAGAGGGGTCCTCTCTCTCTCCTGCAGAATGTAAGCTCTTATGGTCAGAGGGGTCCTCTCTCTCTCCTGTAGAGTGTAAGCTCTTATGGTCAGTGGGGTCCTCTCTCTCCTGTAGAGTGTAAGCTCTTATGGTCAGAGGGGTCCTCTCTCTCTCCTGTAGAATGTAAGCTCTTATTGTCAGTGGGGTCCTCTCTGTCCTGTAGAGTGTAAGCTTTTATGGTCAGTGGGGTCCTCTCTCTCCTGTAGAGTGTAAGCTCTTATGGTCCGAGGGGTCCTCTCTCTCCTGTAGAGTGTAAGCTCTTATGGTCAGTGGGGTCCTCTCTCTCTCTCCTGTAGAGTGTAAGCTCTTATGGTCAGTGGGTTCCTCTCTCTCTCCTGTAGAGTGTAAGCTCTAATGGTCAGTGGGGTCCTCTCTCTCCTGTAGAGTGTAAGCTCTTATGGTCAGCGGGGTCCTCTATCTCTCCTGTAGAGTGTAAGCTCTTATGGCCAGAGGGGTCCTCTCTCTCTCCTGTAGATTGTAACCTATTATGGTCATTGGTGTAATCTCTCTCCTGTAGAGTGTAAGCTCTTAAGGTCAGTGGGGTCCTCTCTCTCTCCTGTAGAGTGTAAGCTCTTATGGTCAGTGGGGTCCTATCTCTTCTGTAGAGTGTAAGCTCTTATGGTCAGTGGGGTCCTCTCCCTCTCCTGTAGAGTGTAAGCTCTTATGGTCAGTGGGGTCCTCTCGCTCCTGTAGAGTGTAAGCTCTTATGGTCAGTTGGGTACTCTCTCTCTCTCCTGTAGAGTGTAAGCTCTTATGGTCAGTGGGGTCCTCTCTCCCCTGTAGAGTGTAAGCTCTTATGGTCAGAGGGGTCCTCTCTCTCTCCTGTAGAGGGTAAGCTGTTATGGTCAGCGGAGTCCTCTCTCTCTCCGGTAGAGTGTAAGCTCTCATGGTCAGTGGGGTCCTCTCTCTCCTGTAGAGTGTAAGCTCTTATGGTCAGAGGGGTCCTCTCTCTCTCTCCTGTAGAGTGTAAGCTCTTATGGTCAGTGGGGTCCTCTCTCTCTCCTGTAGAGTGTAAGCTCTTATGGTCAGAGGGGTCCTCTCTCTCTCCTGTAGAGGGTAAGCTCTTATGGTCAGAGGGGTCCTCTCTCTCTCCTGTAGTTTGTAAGCTCTTATGGTCAGTGGGGTCCTCTCTCTCCTGTAGAGTGTAAGCTCTTATTGTCAGTGGGGTCCTCTCTCTCCTGTAGAGTGTAAGCTCTGATGGTCAGAGGGGTCCTCTCTCTCTCCTGCAGAATGTAAGCTCTTATGGTCAGAGGGGTCCTCTCTCTCTCCTGTAGAGTGTAAGCTCTTATGGTCAGTGGGGTCCTCTCTCTCCTGTAGAGTGTAAGCTCTTATGGTCAGAGGGGTCCTCTCTCTCTCCTGTAGAATGTAAGCTCTTATTGTCAGTGGGGTCCTCTCTGTCCTGTAGAGTGTAAGCTTTTATGGTCAGTGGGGTCCTCTCTCTCCTGTAGAGTGTAAGCTCTTATGGTCCGAGGGGTCCTCTCTCTCCTGTAGAGTGTAAGCTCTTATGGTCAGTGGGGTCCTCTCTCTCTCTCCTGTAGAGTGTAAGCTCTTATGGTCAGTGGGTTCCTCTCTCTCTCCTGTAGAGTGTAAGCTCTTATGGTCAGTGGGGTCCTAGCTCTCCTGTAGAGTGTAAGCTCTTATGGTCAGTGGGGTCCTCTCTCTATCCTGTAGAGTGTAAGCTCTTATGATCAGTGGGGTCCTCTCTCTCCTGTACAGTGTAAGCTCTTATCGTCAGAGGGGTCCTCTCTCTCTCCTGCAGAGGGTAAGCTCTTATGGTCAGTGGGGTCCTCTTTCTCTCCTTTAGAGTGTCAGCTCTTATGGTCAGTGAGGATCTCTCTGTCTCCGGTAGAGTGTAAGCTCTTATGGTCAGTGGGGTCCTCTCTCTTACTCCTGTAGAGTGTAAGCTCTTATGGTCAGTGGGGTCCTCTCTCTCTCCTGTAGAGTGTAAGCTCTTATGGTCAGAGGGTTCCTCTCTCTCTCTCCTGTAGAGTGTAAGCTCTTATGGTCAGTGGGTTCCTCTCTCTCTCCTGTAGAGGGTAAGCTCTTATGGTCAGTGGGGTCCTCTCTCTCTCCCGTAGAGGGTAAGCTCTTAGGGTCAGCGGGGTCCTCTCTCTCTCTCCGGTAGAGTGTAAGCACTTATGGTCAGTGGGGTCCTCTCTCTCTCCTGTAGAGGGTAAGCTCTTATGGTCAGCGGAGTCCTCTCTCTCTCCGGTAGAGTGCAAGCTCTTATGGTCAGTGGGGTACTCTCTCTCTCCAGTAGAGTGTAAGCTCTTATGGTCAGTGGGGTCCTCTCTCTCCTGTAGAGTGTAAGCTCTTATGGTCAGTGGGGTCCTCTCTCTCTCCTGTAGACGGTAAACTCTTATGGTCAGCGGGGTCCTCTCTCTCTCTCCAGTAGAGGGTAAGCTCTTATGGTCAGTGGGCTCCTTTCTCTCTCCTGTAGAGTGTAAGCTCTTATGGTCAGTGGGGTCCTCTCTCTCCGGTAGAGTGTAAGCTCTTATGGTCAGAGGGGTCCTCTCTCTCTCCTGTAGAGTGTAAGCTCTTATGGTCAGAGGGCTCCTCCCTCTCTCCTGTAGAGTGTAAGCTCTTATGGTCAGTGGGGTCCTCTCTCTCCTGTAGAGTGTAAGCTCTTATGGTCAGTGGGGTCCTCTCTCTCCTGTAGAGTGTAAGCTCTTATAGTCAGAGGGGTCCTCTCTCTCTCCTGTAGAATGTAAGCTCTTATGGTCAGCAGGGTCCTCTCTCTCTCCTGTAGAGTGTAAGCTCTTATGGTCAGAGGGGTCCTCTCTCTCTCCTGTAGAATGTAAGCTCTTATGGTCAGTGGGGTCCTCTATCTCTCCTGTAGAGTGTAAGCTCTTATGGTCAGTGGGGTCCTCTCTTTCTCCTGTGTAGTTTAAGCTCTTATAGTCAGTGGGGTCCTCTCTCTCTCCTGTAGAGTGTAAGCTCTTATGGTCAGTGGGGTCCTATCTCTCCTGTAGAGTGTAAGCTCTTATGGTCAGTGGGGTCCTCTCTCTATCCTGTAGAGTGTAAGCTCTTATGATCAGTGGGGTCCTCTCTCTCCTGTAGAGTGTAAGCTCTTATCGTCAGAGGGGTCCTCTCTCTCTCCTGCAGAGGGTAAGCTCTTATGGTCAGTGGGGTCCTCTTTCTCTCCTGTAGAGTGTCAGCTCTTATGGTCAGTGAGGCTCTCTCTGTCTCCGGTAGAGTGTAAGCTCTTATGGTCAGTGGGGTCCTCTCTCTCACTCCTGTAGAGTGTAAGCTCTTATGGTCAGTGGGGTCCTCTCTCTCTCCTGTAGAGTGTAAGCTCTTATGGTCAGAGGGTTCCTCTCTCTCTCTCTCCTGTAGAGTGTAAGCTCTTATGGTCAGTGGGGTCCTCTCTCTCTGCTGTAGAGGGTAAGCTCTTATGGTCAGTGGGGTCCTCTCTCTCTCCCGTAGAGGGTAAGCTCTTATGGTCAGTGGGGTCCTCTCTCTCTCCTGTAGAGTGTATGCTCTTATGATCAGTGGGGTCCTCTCTCTCTCTTGTAGAGTGTAAGCTCTTATGGTCAGTGGGGTTCTCTCTCCTGTAGAGAGTAAGCTCTTATGGTCATTGGTGTCCTCTCTCTCTCCTGTAGAGTGTAAGCTCTTATGATCAGTGGGGTCCTCTCTCTCTCCTGTAAATTGTAAGCTCTTATGATCAGTGGGGTCCTCTCACTCTCCGGTATAGTGTAAGCTCTTATGGTCAGTGGGGTCCTCTCTCTCTCTCCTGTAGAGTGTAAGCTCTTATGGTCAGAGGGGTCCTCTCTCTCTCCTGTAGAGGGTAAGCTCTTATGGTCAGAGGGGTCCTCTCTCTCTCCTGTAGTTTGTAAGCTCTTATGGTCAGTGGGGTCCTCTCTCTCCTGTAGAGTGTAAGCTCTTATTGTCAGTGGGGTCGTCTCTCTCCTGTAGAGTGTAAGCTCTGATGGTCAGAGGGGTCCTCTCTCTCTCCTGCAGAATGTAAGCTCTTATGGTCAGAGGGGTCCTCTCTCTCTCCTGTAGAGTGTAAGCTCTTATGGTCAGTGGGGTCCTCTCTCTCCTGTAGAGTGTAAGCTCTTATGGTCAGAGGGGTCCTCTCTCTCTCCTGTAGAATGTAAGCTCTTATTGTCAGTGGGGTCCTCTCTGTCCTGTAGAGTGTAAGCTTTTATGGTCAGTGGGGTCCTCTCTCTCCTGTAGAGTGTAAGCTCTTATGGTCCGAGGGGTCCTCTCTCTCCTGTAGAGTGTAAGCTCTTATGGTCAGTGGGGTCCTCTCTCTCTCTCCTGTAGAGTGTAAGCTCTTATGGTCAGTGGGTTCCTCTCTCTCTCCTGTAGAGTGTAAGCTCTAATGGTCAGTGGGGTCCTCTCTCTCCTGTAGAGTGTAAGCTCTTATGGTCAGCGGGGTCCTCTATCTCTCCTGTAGAGTGTAAGCTCTTATGGCCAGAGGGGTCCTCTCTCTCTCCTGTAGATTGTAACCTATTATGGTCATTGGTGTAATCTCTCTCCTGTAGAGTGTAAGCTCTTAAGGTCAGTGGGGTCCTCTCTCTCTCCTGTAGAGTGTAAGCTCTTATGGTCAGTGGGGTCCTATCTCTTCTGTAGAGTGTAAGCTCTTATGGTCAGTGGGGTCCTCTCCCTCTCCTGTAGAGTGTAAGCTCTTATGGTCAGTGGGGTCCTCTCGCTCCTGTAGAGTGTAAGCTCTTATGGTCAGTTGGGTACTCTCTCTCTCTCCTGTAGAGTGTAAGCTCTTATGGTCAGTGGGGTCCTCTCTCCCCTGTAGAGTGTAAGCTCTTATGGTCAGAGGGGTCCTCTCTCTCTCCTGTAGAGGGTAAGCTGTTATGGTCAGCGGAGTCCTCTCTCTCTCCGGTAGAGTGTAAGCTCTCATGGTCAGTGGGGTCCTCTCTCTCCTGTAGAGTGTAAGCTCTTATGGTCAGAGGGGTCCTCTCTCTCTCTCCTGTAGAGTGTAAGCTCTTATGGTCAGTGGGGTCCTCTCTCTCTCCTGTAGAGGGTAAGCTCTTATGGTCAGCGGGGTCCTCTCTCTCTCTCCGGTAGAGTGTAAGCACTTATGGTCAGTGGGGTACTCTCTCTCTCCTGTAGAGTGTAAGCTCTTATGGTCAGTGGGGTCCTCTCTCTCCTGTAGAGTGTAAGCTCTTATGGTCAGTGGGGTCCTCTCTCTCTCCTGTAGACGGTAAGCTCTTATGGTCAGCGGGGTCCTCTCTTTCTCTCCAGTAGAGAGTAAGCTCTTATGGTCAGTGGGGTCCTCTCTCTCTCCTGTAGAGTGTAAGCTCTTATGGTCAATGGGGTCCTATCTCTCCTGTAGAGTGTAAGCTCTTATGGTCAGTGGGGTCCTCTCTCTCTCCTGTAGAGTGTAAGCTCTTATGGTCAGTGGGGTCCTAGCTCTCCTGTACAGTGTAAGCTCTTATGGTCAGTGGGGTCCTCTCTCTATCCTGTAGAGTGTAAGCTCTTATGATCAGTGGGGTCCTCTCTCTCCTGTAGAGTGTAAGCTCTTATCGTCAGAGGGGTCCTCTCTCTCTCCTGCAGAGGGTAAGCTCTTATGGTCAGTGGGGTCCTCTTTCTCTCCTGTAGAGTGTCAGCTCTTATGGTCAGTGAGGATCTCTCTGTCTCCGGTAGAGTGTAAGCTCTTATGGTCAGTGGGGTCCTCTCTCTTACTCCTGTAGAGTGTAAGCTCTTATGGTCAGTGGGGTCCTCTCTCTCTCCTGTAGATTGTAAGCTCTTATGGTCAGAGGGTTCCTCTCTCTCTCTCCTGTAGAGTGTAAGCTCTTATGGTCAGTGGGGTCCACTCTCTCTCCTGTAGAGGGTAAGCTCTTATGGTCAGTGTGGTCCTCTCTCTCTCCCGTAGAGGGTAAGCTCTTATGGTCAGCGGGGTCCTCTCTCTCTCTCCGGTAGAGTGTAAGCACTTATGGTCAGTGGGGTCCTCTCTCTCTCCTGTAAAGGGTAAGCTCTTATGGTCAGCGGAGTCCTCTCTCTCTCCGGTAGAGTGTAAGCTCTTATGGTCAGTGGGGTACTCTCTCTCTCCTGTAGAGTGTAAGCTCTTATGGTCAGTGGGGTCCTCTCTCTCCTGTAGAGTGTAAGCTCTTATGGTCAGTGGGGTCCTCTCTCTCTCCTGTAGACGGTAAACTCTTATGGTCAGCGGGGTCCTCTCTCTCTCTCCAGTAGAGGGTAAGCTCTTATGGTCAGTGGGGTCCTCTCTCTCTCCTGTAGAGTGTAAGCTCTTATGGTCAGTGGGGTCCTCTCTCTCCGGTAGAGTGTAAGCTCTTATGGTCAGAGGGCTCCTCCCTCTCTCCTGTAGAGTGTAAGCTGTTATGGTCAGTGGGGTCCTCTCTCTCCTGTAGAGTGTAAGCTCTTATGGTCAGTGGGGTCCTCTCTCTCCTGTAGAGTGTAAGCTCTTATAGTCAGTGGGGTCCTCTCTCTCTCCTGTAGAATGTAAGCTCTTATGGTCAGCAGGGTCCTCTCTCTCTCTCCTGTAGAGTGTAAGCTCTTATGGTCAGAGGGGTCCTCTCTCTCTCCTGTAGAATGTAAGCTCTTATGGTCAGTGGGGTCCTCTATCTCTCCTGTAGAGTGTAAGCTCTTAAGGTCAGAGGGGTCCTCTCGCTCTCCTGTAGAGTGTAAGCTCTTATAGTCAGTGGGGTCCTCTTTCTCCTGCAGAGTGTAAGCTCTTATGGTCAGAGGGGTCCTCTCTCTCCTGTAGAGTGTAAGCTCTTATGGTCTGTGGGGTCCTCTCTCTCTCCTGTAGAGTGTAAGCTCTTATGGACAGTGGGGTCCTCTCTCTCTCCTGTAGAGTGTAAGCTCTTATGGTCTGTGGGGTCCTCTCTCTCTCTCCTGTAGAGTGTAAGCTCTTATCCTCAGCGGGGTCCTCTCCCTTCTGTAGAGTGTAAGCTCTTATGGTCAGTGGGGTCCTCTCTCTCTCCTGTAGAGTGTAAGCTCTTATGGTAAGTGGGGTCCTCTCTCTTCTGTAGAGTGTAAGCTCTTATGGTCAGTGGGGTACTCTCTCTCTCTCCTGTAGAGTGTAAGCTCTTATGGTCAGTGGGGTCCTCTCTCCCCTGTAGAGTGTAAGCTCTTATGGTCAGAGGGGTCCTCTCTCTCTCCTGTAGAGGGTAAGCTGTTATGGTCAGCGGAGTCCTCTCTCTCTCCGGTAGAGTGTAAGCTCTCATGGTCAGTGGGGTCCTCTCTCTCCTGTAGAGTGTAAGGTCTTATGGTCAGAGGGGTCCTCTCTCTCTCTCCTGTAGAGTGTAAGCTCTTATGGTCAGTGGGGTCCTCTCTCTCTCCTGTAGAGGGTAAGCTCTTATGGTCAGCGGGGTCCTCTCTCTCTCTCCGGTAGAGTGTAAGCACTTATGGTCAGTGGGGTACTCTCTCTCTCCTGTAGAGTGTAAGCTCTTATGGTCAGTGGGGTCCTCTCTCTCCTGTAGAGTGTAAGCTCTTATGGTCAGTGGGGTCCTCTCTCTCTCTCCTGTAGACGGTAAGCTCTTATGGTCAGCGGGGTCCTCTCTTTCTCTCCAGTAGAGAGTAAGCTCTTATGGTCAGTGGGGTCCTCTCTCTCTCCTGTAGAGTGTAAGCTCTTATGGTCAGTGGGGTCCTATCTCTCCTGTAGAGTGTAAGCTCTTATGGTCAGTGGGGTCCTCTCTCTCTCCTGTAGAGTGTAAGCTCTTATGGTCAGTGGGGTCCTAGCTCTCCTGTAGAGTGTAAGCTCTTATGGTCAGTGGGGTCCTCTCTCTATCCTGTAGAGTGTAAGCTCTTATGATCAGTGGGGTCCTCTCTCTCCTGTAGAGTGTAAGCTCTTATCGTCAGAGGGGTCCTCTCTCCTGCAGAGGGTAAGCTCTTATGGTCAGTGGGGTCCTCTTTCTCTCCTGTAGAGTGTCAGCTCTTATGGTCAGTGAGGATCTCTCTGTCTCCGGTAGAGTGTAAGCTCTTATGGTCAGTGGGGTCCTCTCTCTTACTCCTGTAGAGTGTAAGCTCTTATGGTCAGTGGGGTCCTCTCTCTCTCCTGTAGAGTGTAAGCTCTTATGGTCAGAGGGTTCCTCTCTCTCTCTCCTGTAGAGTGTAAGCTCTTATGGTCAGTGGGGTCCTCTCTCTCTCCTGTAGAGGGTAAGCTCTTATGGTCAGTGTGGTCCTCTCTCTCTCCTGTAGAGGGTAAGCTCTTATGGTCAGCGGAGTCCTCTCTCTCTCCGGTAGAGTGTAAGCTCTTATGGTCAGTGGGGTACTCTCTCTCTCCTGTAGAGTGTAAGCTCTTATGGTCAGTGGGGTCCTCTCTCTCCTGTAGAGTGTAAGCTCTTATGGTCAGTGGGGTCCTCTCTCTCTCCTGTAGACGGTAAACTCTTATGGTCAGCGGGGTCCTCTCTCTCTCTCCAGTAGAGGGTAAGCTCTTATGGTCAGTGGGGTCCTCTCTCTCTCCTGTAGAGTGTAAGCTCTTATGGTCAGAGGGGTCCTCTCTCTCTCCTGTAGAGTGTAAGCTCTTATGGTCAGAGGGCTCCTCCCTCTCTCCTTTAGAGTGTAAGCTCTTATGGTCAGTGGGGTCCTCTCTCTCCTGTAGAGTGTAAGCTCTTATGGTCAGTGGGGTCCTCTCTCTCCTGTAGAGTGTAAGCTCTTATAGTCAGAGGGGTCCTCTCTCTCTCCTGTAGAATGTAAGCTCTTATGGTCAGCAGGGTCCTCTCTCTCTCTCCTGTAGAGTGTAAGCTCTTATGGTCAGAGGGGTCCTCTCTCTCTCCTGTAGAATGTAAGCTCTTATGGTCAGTGGGGTCCTCTTTCTCTTCTGTAGAGTGTAAGCTCTTATGGTCAGAGGGGTCCTCTCGCTCTCCTGTAGAGTGTAAGCTCTTATAGTCAGTGGGGTCCTCTTTCTCCTGTAGAGTGTAAGCTCTTATGGTCAGAGGGGTCCTCTCTCTCCTGTAGAGTGTAAGCTCTTATGGTCTGTGGGGTCCTCTCTCTCTCTCCTGTAGAGTGTAAGCTCTTATGTACAGTGGGGTCCTCTCTCTCTCCTGTAGAGTGTAAGCTCTTATGGTCTGTGGGGTCCTCTCTCTCTCTCCTGTAGAGTGTAAGCTCTTATCCTCAGTGGGGTCCTCTCCCTTCTGTAGAGTGTAAGCTCTTATGGTCAGTGGAGTCCTCTCTCTCTCCTGTAGAGTGTAAGCTCTTATGGTAAGTGGGGTCCTCTCTCTTCTGTAGAGTGTAAGCTCTTATGGTCAGTGGGGTACTCTCTCTCTCTCCTGTAGAGTGTAAGCTCTTATGGTCAGTGGGGTCCTCTCACACCTGTAGAGTGTAAGCTCTTATGATCAGTGGGGTCCTCTCTCTCTCCTGTAGAGGGTAAGCTCTTATGGTCAGCGGGGTCCTCTCTCTCTCTCCGGTAGAGTGTAAGCTTTTATGGTCAGTGGTGTCCTCTCTCTCCGGTAAAGTGTAAGCTCTTATGGTCAGTGGGGTCCTCTTTCTCCTGTAGAGTGTAAGCTCTTATGGTCAGAGTGGTCCTCTCGCTCCTGTAGACTGTAAGCTCTTATGGTCAGTGGGGTCCTCTCTCTCCTGTAGAGTGTAAGCTCTTATGGTCAGTGGGGTCATCTCTCTCTCTCCTGTAGAGTGTAAGCTCTTATGGTCAGTGGGGTCCTCTTTCTCTCTCCTGTAGAGTGTAAGCTCTTATGGTCAGTGGGGTCCTCTTCCTCTCCCGTAGAGTGTAAGCTCTTATGGTCAGTGGCGTCCTCTCTCTCCGGTAGAGTGTAAGCTCTTATGGTCAGTGGGGTCCTCTCTCTCTCCTGTAGAGGGTAAGCTCTTATGGTCAGCGGGGTCCTCTCTCTCTCTCCGGTAGAGTGTAAGCTCTTATGGTCAGTGGGGTACTCTCTCTCTCCTGTAGAGGGTAAGCTCTTATGGTCAGTGGGGTCCTCTCTCTCCTGTAGAGTGTAAGCTCTTATGGTCAGTGGGGTCCTCTCTCTCTCCTGTAGACGGTAAGCTCTTATGGTCAGCGGGGTCCTCTCTCTCTCTCCAGTAGAGTGTAAGCTCTTATGGTCAGTGGGGTCCTCTATCTCTCCTGTAGAGTGTAAGCTCTTATGGTCAGTGGGGTCCTCTCTCTCCGGTAGAGTGTAAGCTCTTATGGTCAGAGGGGTCCTCTCTCTCTCCTGTAGAGTGTAAGCTCTTATGGTCAGAGGGCTCCTCCCTCTCTCCTGTAGAGTGTAAGCTCTTATGGTCAGTGGGGTCCTCTCTCTCCTGTAGAGTGTAAGCTCTTATGGTCAGTGGGGTCCTCTCTCTCCTGTAGAGTGTAAGCTCTTATAGTCAGAGGGGTCCTCTCTCTCTCCTGTAGAATGTAAGCTCTTATGGTCAGCAGGGTCCTCTCTCTCTCTCCTGTAGAGTGTAAGCTCTTATGGTCAGAGGGGTCCTCTCTCTCTCCTGTAGAATGTAAGCTCTTATGGTCAGTGGGGTCCTCTATCTCTCCTGTAGAGTGTAAGCTCTTATGGTCAGAGGGGTCCTCTCTCTCTCCTGTAGAGTGTAAGCTCTTATAGTCAGTGGGGTCCTCTTTCTACTGTACAGTGTAAGCTCTTATGGTCAGAGGGGTCCTCTCTCTCCTGTAGAGTGTAAGCTCTTATGGTCTGTGGGGTCCTCTCTCTCTCTCCTGTAGAGTGTAAGCTCTTATGGACAGTGGGGTCCTCTCTCTCTCCTGTAGAGTGTAAGCTCTTATGGTCTGTGGGGTCCTCTCTCTCTCTCCTGTAGAGTGTAAGCTCTTATCCTCAGTGGGGTCCTCTCCCTTCTGTAGAGTGTAAGCTCTTATGGTCAGTGGGGTCCTCTCTCTCTCCTGTAGAGTGTAAGCTCTTATGGTAAGTGGGGTCCTCTCTCTTATGTAGAGTGTAAGCTCTTATGGTCAGTGGGGTACTCTCTCTCTCTCCTGTAGAGTGTAAGCTCTTATGGTCAGTGGGGTCCTCTCACCCCTGTAGAGTGTAAGCTCTTATGATCAGTGGGGTCCTCTCTCTCTCCTGTAGAGGGTAAGCTCTTATGGTCAGCGGGGTCCTCTCTCTCTCTCCGGTAGAGTGTAAGCTCTTATGGTCAGTGGGGTCCTCTTTCTCCTGTAGAGTGTAAGCTCTTATGGTCAGAGTGGTCCTCTCGCTCTTGTAGAGTGTAAGCTCTTATGGTCAGTGGGGTCCTCTCTCTCCTGTAGAGTGTAAGCTCTTATGGTCAGTGGGGTCATCTCTCTCTCTCCTGTAGAGTGTAAGCTCTTATGGTCAGTGGGGTCCTCTTTCTCTCTCCCGTAGAGTGTAAGCTCTTATGGTCAGTGGCGTCCTCTCTCTCCGGTAGAGTGTAAGCTCTTATGGTCAGAGGGGTTCTCTCTCTCTCCTGTAGAGTGTAAGCTCTTATGGTCAGAGGGCTCCTCTCTCTCTCCTGTAGAGTGTAAGCTCTTATGGTCAGTGGGGTCCTCTCTCTCCTGTAGAGTGTAAGCTCTTATGGTCAGTGGGGTCCTCTCTCTCCTGTAGAGTGTAAGCTCTTATGGTCAGAGGGGTCCTCTCTCTCTCCTGTAGAATGTAAGCTCTTATGGTCAGCGGGGTCCTCTCTCTCTCCTGTAGAGTGTAAGCTCTTATGATCAGTGGGGTCCTCTCTCTCTCCTGTTGAGTGTAAGCTCTTATATTCAGTGGGGTCCTCTTTCTCTCCTGTAGAGTGTAAGCTCTTATGGTCAGAGGGGTCCTCTCTCTCTCCTGTAGAATGTAAGCTCTTATGGTCAGCGGGGTCCTCTCTCTCTCTTCTGTAGAGTGTAAGCTCTTATGGTCAGCGGGGTCCTCTCTCTCTCCTGTAGAGTGTAAGCTCTTATGATCAGTGGGGTCCTCTCTCTCTCCTGTTGAGTGTAAGCTCTTATGGTCAGTGGGGTCCTCTTTCTCTCCTGTAGAGTGTAGGCTCTTATGGTCAGTGGGGTCCTCTATCTCTCCTGTAGAGTGTAAGCTCTTATGGTCAGAGGGGTCCTCTCTCTCTCCTGTAGTGTGTAAGCTCTTATAGTCAGTGGGGTCCTCTCTCTCTCCTGTAGAGTGTAAGCTCTTATGGTCAGAGGGGTCCTCTCACTCCTGTAGAGTGTAAGCTCTTATGATCAGTGGGGTCCTCTCTCTCTCTCCTGTAGAGTGTAAGCTCTTATGGTCTGTGGGGTCCTCTCTCTCTTTCCTGTAGAGTGTAAGCTCTTATCTTCAGTGGGGTCCTCTTTCTCCTGTAGAATGTAAGCTCTTATGGTCAGTGGGGTACTCTCTCTCTCCTGTAGAGTGTAAGCTCTTATGGTCAGTGGGGTCCTCTATCTCCTGTAGAGTGTAAGCTCTTATGGTCAGTGGGGTCCTCTCTCTCTCCTGTAGACGGTAAGCTCTTATGGTCAGCGGGGTCCTCTCTCTCTCTCCAGTAGAGTGTAAGCTCTTATGGTCAGCGGGGTCCTCTCTCTCTCTCCTGTAGAGTGTAAGCTCTTATGGTCAGAGGGGTCCTCTATCTCTCCTGTAGAGTTTAAGCTCTTATGGTCAGAGGGGTCCTCTCTCTCTCCTGTAGAGTGTAAGCTCTTATGGTCAGAGGGGTCCTCTCCCTCTCCTGTAGAGTGTAAGCTCTTATGGTCAGAGGGGTCCTCTCCCTCTCCTGTAGAGTGTAAGCTCTTATGGTCAGCGGGGTCCTCTCTCTCTCTCCTGTAGAGTGTAAGCTCTTATGGTCAGAGGGGTCCTCTCTCTCTCCTGTAGAATGTAAGCTCTTATGGTTAGAGGGGTCCTCTATCTCTCCTGTAGAGTGTAAGCTCTTATGGTCAGAGGGGTCCTCTCTCTCTCCTGTAGAATGTAAGCTCTTATGGTCAGTGGGGTCCTCTATCTCTCCTGTAGAGTGTAAGCTCTTATGGTCAGAGGGGTCCTCTCTCTCTCCTGTAGAGTGTAAGCTCTTATAGTCAGTGGGGTCCTCTCTCTCTCCTGTAGAGTGTAAGCTCTTATGGTCAGAGGGGTCCTCTCACGCCTGTAGAGTGTAAGCTCTTATGGTCAGTGGGGTCCTCTCTCTCTCTCTCCTGTAGAGTGTAAGCTCTTATGGTCTGTGCTGTCCTCTGTCTCTCTCCTGTAGAGTGTAAGCTCTTATCGTCAGTGGGGTCCGCTCTCTCTCCTGTAGAGTGTAAGCTCATATGGTCAGTGGGGTCCTCTCTCTCTCCTGTAGAATGTAAGCTCTTATGGTCAGTGGGGTCCTCTCCCTTCTGTAGAGTGTAAGCTCTTATGGTCAGTGGGGTCCTCTCTCTCTCCTGTAGAGTGTAAGCTCTTATGGTCAGAGGGGTCCTCTCTCTCTCTCCTGTAGAGTGTAAGCTATTATGGTCAGTGGGGTCCTTTTTCTCCTGTAGAGCGTAAGCTCTTATGGTCAGTGGGGTCCTCTCGCTCCTGAAGAGTGTAAGCTCTTATGGTCAGTGGGGTCCTTTTTCTCCTGTAGAGCGTAAGCTCTTATGGTCTGTGGGGTCCTCTCTCTCTCTCCTGTAGAGTGTAAGCTCTTATCCTCAGTGGGGTCCTCTCCCTTCTGTAGATTGTAAGCTCTTATGGTCAGTGGGGTCCTCTCTCTCTCCTGTAGAGTGTAAGCTCTTATGGTAAGTGGGGTCCTCTCTCTTATGTAGAGTGTAAGCTCTTATGGTCAGTGGGGTACTCTCTCTCTCTCCTGTAGAGTGTAAGCTCTTATGGTCAGTGGGGTCCTCTCACCCCTGTAGAGTGTAAGCTCTTATGATCAGTGGGGTCCTCTCTCTCCTGTATTGGGTAAGCTCTTATGGTCAGCGGGGTCCTCTCTCTCTCTCCGGTAGAGTGTAAGCTCTTATGGTCAGTGGGGTCCTCTTTCTCCTGTAGAGTGTAAGCTCTTATGGTCAGAGTGGTCCTCTCGCTCTTGTAGAGTGTAAGCTCTTATGGTCAGTGGGGTCCTCTCTCTCCTGTAGAGTGTAAGCTCTTATGGTCAGTGGGGTCATCTCTCTCTCTCCTGTAGAGTGTAAGCTCTTATGGTCAGTGGGGTCCTCTTTCTCTCTCCCGTAGAGTGTAAGCTCTTATGGTCAGTGGCGTCCTCTCTCTCCGGTAGAGTGTAAGCTCTTATGGTCAGAGGGGTTCTCTCTCTCTCCTGTAGAGTGTAAGCTCTTATGGTCAGAGGGCTCCTCTCTCTCTCCTGTAGAGTGTAAGCTCTTATGGTCAGTGGGGTCCTCTCTCTCCTGTAGAGTGTAAGCTCTTATGGTCAGTGGGGTCCTCTCTCTCCTGTAGAGTGTAAGCTCTTATGGTCAGAGGGGTCCTCTCTCTCTCCTGTAGAATGTAAGCTCTTATGGTCAGCGGGGTCCTCTCTCTCTCTTCTGTAGAGTGTAAGCTCTTATGGTCAGCGGGGTCCTCTCTCTCTCCTGTAGAGTGTAAGCTCTTATGATCAGTGGGGTCCTCTCTCTCTCCTGTTGAGTGTAAGCTCTTATGGTCAGTGGGGTCCTCTTTCTCTCCTGTAGAGTGTAAGCTCTTATGATCAGTGGGGTCCTCTCTCTCTCCTGTAGAATGTAAGCTCTTATGGTCAGCGGGGTCCTCTCTCTCTCTTCTGTAGAGTGTAAGCTCTTATGGTCAGCGGGGTCCTCTCTCTCTCCTGTAGAGTGTAAGCTCTTATGATCAGTGGGGTCCTCTCTCTCTCCTGTTGAGTGTAAGCTCTTATGGTCAGTGGGGTCCTCTTTCTCTCCTGTAGAGTGTAGGCTCTTATGGTCAGTGGGGTCCTCTATCTCTCCTGTAGAGTGTAAGCTCTTATGGTCAGAGGGGTCCTCTCTCTCTCCTGTAGTGTGTAAGCTCTTATAGTCAGTGGGGTCCTCTCCCTCTCCTGTAGAGTGTAAGCTCTTATGGTCAGTGGGGTCCTCTCACTCCTGTAGAGTGTAAGCTCTTATGATCAGTGGGGTCCTCTCTCTCTCCTGTAGAGTGTAAGCTCTTATCTTCAGTGTGGTCCTCTTTCTCCTGTAGAGTGTAAGCTCTTATGGTCAGAGGGGTCCTCTATCTCTCCTGTAGAGTGTAAGCTCTTATGGTCAGAGGGGTCCTCTCTCTCTCCTGTAGAGTGTAAGCTCTTATGGTCAGAGGGGTCCTCTCCCTCTCCTGTAGAGTGTAAGCTCTTATGGTCAGAGGGGTCTTCTCTCTCTCTCTCTCTCCTGTAGAGTGTAAGCTCTTATGGTCAGAGGGGTCCTCTCCCTCTCCTGTAGAATGTAAGCTTTTATGGTCAGAGGGGTCCTCTCTCTCTCCTGTAGAATGTAAGCTCTTGTGGTCAGCGGGGTCTACTTCTAGTTGCACACGATATTGTGGCCGTTCTAATTCACTCCATGATTGACAATTTATTCAAAATTGCAGACAGGAAATATTTTTTACAAAATATCAAAACAGATGAAAAAAGGTTGTATGTGATATCTGTGCAACACAAAAATTGTTATAAAGATGTTACCAGACTTCACTGTGCCTGTAATGACGAGAATTACAATAATTGGTCATCTTTGTTTACCGCCTACCTGTCCTCTCCACAGTGCTGCACCGCCCTGCATCTCCTCCTCATCTCTACCACCTACCCATCCTCTCCACAGTGCTGCACCATCCTACATCTCCTCATCTATCTACCACCCTACCCTTCCTCTCCACAGTGCTGCCCCGCCCTACATCTCCTCCTCTTCTCTGTCTATCACCTACCTGTCCTCTCCACAGTGCTGCACCTCCCTACATCTCCTCTTCTCTGTCTATCACCTACCTGTCCACTCCATAGTGCTGCACTGCCCTACATCTCCTCCTCAACTTTGCCTACCACCCTACCCATCCCCTCCACAGTGCCACACCACCCTACATCTCCTCATCTATCTACCACCCTACCCATCCTCTCCACAGTGCTGCACCGCCCTACATCTCCTCATCTCTGTCTACCATCTACCAGTCCTTTCCACAGTGCTGCACCGTCCAACATCTCCCCCTCACCTCTGACTACCCCACTTCCCATCCTCTCCACAGTGCTGCACCACCCTACATCTGTCTACCATCCTCCCCGTCCTCTCCATAGTGCTGCACTGCCCTATATCTCCTTCTCATCAGTCTACCACCTACCCGTCCTCTCCACAGTGCTGAACTGCCCTATATCTCCTCCTCATCTCTGTCTACCACCTACCTGTCCTCTCCACAGTGCAGCACTGCCCTACATCTCCTCCTCATCTCTGTCTACCACCTACCTGTCCTCTCCACAGTGCAGCACTGCCCTACATCTCCTCCTCATCTCTATCTACCGCTTACCCGTCCTCTCCACAGTGCTGAACTGCCCTACATCTCCTCCTCATCTGTCTACCACCTACCTGTCCTCTCCACAGTGCTGCACAGCTCTCCATCTCCTCATCTCTGTGTATTACCTACCAGTCCTCTCCACAGTGCTGCACCACCCTACATCTCCTCCTCATCTCTACCACCTACCCGGCCTCTCCACAGTGCTGCACCGCCCTACATCTCCTCCTCATCTCTGTCTACCACCTACCCGACATGTCCACAGTGCTGCACTGCCCTACATCTCCTCTTCATCTCTACCCCCTACCCGTCCTCTCCACAGTGCTGCACCACCCTACATCTCATCCTCCTCTCTGTCTAGCACCTACCCATCCTCCCCACTGTACTGCAGCACTGCCCTACATCTCCTCCTCATCTGTCTACCACCTACCCGTCTTCTCCACAGTGCTGCACCATACTACATCTCCTCCTCATCTGTCTACCACCTACCCGTCCTCTCCACAGTGCCGCACTGCCCTACATCGTCTCCTCATCACTACCATCTACCTGTACATCTGTCTACCATCCTACCCATCCTCTCCATAGTGCTGCACTGCTCTACATCTCCTTCTCATCTGTCTACCACCTGCCAGTCCTCTACACAGTGCTGCACCACCGTGCACCTCCTTTTCATCTCTGTCTACCACCTACCCGTCCTCTCCAAAGTGCTGAACCGCCCCACAACTTCTCCTCATCTCTGTCCATCACACTACCTGTCCTCTCCACAGTGCTGCACTGCCCTACATTTCCTCATCTCTGCCTACCACCTACTGTCCTCTCCACAGTGCTGCACTGCCCTACATCTCCTCATCTTTTTCTACCTTCTACCCGTCCTTTCCACAGTGCTGCACCGTCCAACATATCCCCCTCACCTCTGACTACAACACTCCCCATCCTCTCCACAGTGCTGCACCGCCCTACAGCTGTCTACCATCCTCCACGTCCTCTCCATAGTGCTGCACTGCCCTATATCTCCTTCTCATCTGTCTACCACGTACCCGTCCTCTCCACAGTGCTGAACTGCCCTACATCTCCTCCTCATCTCTGTCTACCACCTACCTGTCCTCTCCACAGTGCTGCACTGCCCTACATCTCCTCCTCATCTCTGTCTACCACTTACCCGTCCTATCCACAGTGCTGCACTGCCCTCCATCTCCTCATCTCTGTGTATTACATACTAGTCCTCTCCACAGTGCTGCACCACCCTACATCTCCTCCTCATCTCTACCACCTACTCATCTTCTCCACAGTGCTGCACCGCCCTACATCTCCTCCTCAGCTCTATCTACCACCTACCCGACCTGTCCACAGTGCTGCACCGCCCTACATCTTCTCCTCATCTCTACCACATACCCGTCCTCTCCACAGTGCTGCACCACCCTACATCTCCTCCGCATCTCGGTTTACCACCTACCTGTCCTCTCCAAAGTGGTGCACTGTCCTACATCTCCTCCTTATCTCTGTCTACCACCTACCTGTCCTCTCTACAGTGCTGAACTGCCCTACATCTCCTCCTCATCTCTACCCCCTACCAGTGCTCTCCACAGTGCTGCACCGCCCTACATCTCCTCCTCATCTCTACTACCTACCCGTCCTCTCCACAGTGCCGCACCGCCCTACATCTCCTCCTCATCTGTCTACCACCTACCCGACCTGTCCACAGTGCAGCACCGCCCTACATCTCCTCCTGATCTCTACCACATACCCGTCCCCTCCACAGTGCTGCACCACCCACATGTCCTCATCTCTGTTTACCACCAACCTGTCCACTCCAAAGTGCTGCACTGCCCTACATCTCCTCATCTCTGTCTACCACCATATTCGTCCTCTCCACAGTGCTGCACTGCCCTACATCTCCTCCTCATCTCTACTACCTACCCGTCCTCTCCACAGTGCTGCACCATACTACATCTCCTCCTCATCTGTCTACTACCTACCCATCCTCTCCACAGTGCTGCACTGCCCTACATCTCCTCCTCATCTGTCTACCACCTACCCATCCTCTCCACAGTGCTGACTGCCCTACATCTCCTCCTCATCTGTCTACCACCTACCTGTCCTCTCCACAGTGCTGCACTGCCCTACATCTCCTCCTCATCTCAGTCTACCATCTACCCGTCCTCTCCACAGTGCTACACTGTCCTAACTCTCCTCTTCATCTCAGTCTACCACCTACCCGTCCTCTCCACAGTGCTACACTGTCCTACCTCTCCTCTTCATCTCTGTCTACCACCTACCCGTCCTCTCCACAGTGCTGCACTGCCCTACCTCTCCTCATCTCTATCTACCACCTATCCGTCCTCTCCACAGTGCTACACTGTCCTAACTCTCCTCTTCATCTCTGTCTACCACCTACCTGTCCTCTCCACAGTGCTGCACTGCCCTACATCTCCTCCTCATCTCTGTCTACCACCTACCCATCCTCTCCACAGTGCTGCACTGCCCTACATCTCCTCTTCATCTCTGTCTACCACCTACCCGTCTTCTCCACAGTGCTGCCCCACCCTACATCTCCTCCTCAACTCTATCTACCACCTATCCGACCTGTCCACAGTGCTGCACCGCCCTACATCTTCTCCTCATCTCTACCACATACCCGTCCTCTCCACAGTGCTGCACCACCCTACATCTCCTCCTCATCTCGGTTTACCACCTACCTGTCCTCTCCAAAGTGGTGCACTGTCCTACATCTCCTCCTTATCTCTGTCTACCACCTACCTGTCCTCTCTACAGTGCTGAACTGCCCTACATCTCCTCCTCATCTCTACCCCCTACCAGTCCTCTCCACAGTGCTGCACCGCCCTACATCTCCTCCTCATCTCTACCACCTACCCGACCTGTCCACAGTGCTGCACTGCCATACATCTCCTCATCTCTGTGTATTACCTACCTGTCCTCTCCACAATGCTGCACCACCCTACATCTCCTCATCTCTACCACCTACCCATCCTCTGCACAGTGCTGCACCACCCTACATCTCCTCCTCATCTCTACCACATACCCGTCCCCTCCACAGTGCTGCACCACCCACATGTCCTCATCTCTGTCTACCACCTACCTGTCCTCTCCACAGAGCTTCACCACCCTACATCTCCTCATCTCTGTTTACCACCTACCTGTCCTCTCCACAGTGCTGCACTGCCCTACATCTCCTCCTCATCTCTACCACCTACCCGTCCTCTCCACAGTGCTACACCATACTACATCTCCTCCTCATCTCTGTCTACTACCTACCCATCCTCTCCACAGTGCTGCACTGCCCTACATCTCCTCCTCATCTGTCTACCACCTACCCGTCCTCTCCACAGTGCTGACTGCCCTACATCTCCTCCTCATCTGTCTACCACCTACCTGTCCACTCCACAGTGCTGCACTGCCCTACATCTCCTCCTCATCTCTGTCTACCACCTACCCGTCCTCTCCACAGTGCTACACTGTCCTACCTCTCCTCTTCATCTCTGTCTACCACCTACCCGTCCTCTCCACAGTGCTGCACCACCCTACATCTCCTCTTCATCTCTGTCTACTACCTACCTGTCCTCTCCACAGTGCTACACTGTCCTACCTCTCCTCTTCATCTCTGTCTACCACCTACCCGTCCTCTCCACAGTGCTGCACCGCCCTACATCTCATCTCTGTCTACCACCTACCCATCCTCTCCACAGTGCTGCACCGCCCTACATCTCTTCCTTATCTGTTTACCACCTACCCGTCCTCTCCACAATGCTGCACTACCCTACATCTTCTCCTCATCTCTGTCTACCACCTACCCATCCTCTCCACAGTGCTGCACCGCCCTACATCTCATCTCTGTCTACCACCTACCCATCCTCTCCACAGTGCTGCACCGCCCTACATCTCTTCCTTATCTGTCTACCACCTACCCGTCCTCTCCACAATGCTGCACTACCCTACATCTTCTCCTCATCTGTCTACCACCTACCCATCCTCTCCACAGTGCTGCACTACCCTACATCTTCTCCTCATCTCTGTCTACCACCTACCCATCCTCTCCACAGTGCTGCACTACCCTACATCTTCTCCTCATCTCTGTCTACCACCTACCCATCCTCTCCACAGTGCTGCACTACCCTACATCTTCTCATCTCTGTCTACCACCTACCCGTCCTCTCCACAGTGCTGCACCGCCCTACATCTCATCTCTGTCTACCACCTACCCATCCTCTCCACAGTGCTGCACCGCCCTACATCTCTTCCTTATCTGTTTACCACCTACCCGTCCTCTCCACAATGCTGCACTGCCCTACATCTTCTCCTCATCTCTGTCTACCACCTACCCATCCTCTCCACAGTGCTGCACCGCCCTACATCTCATCTCTGTCTACCACCTACCCATCCTCTCCACAGTGCTGCACCGCCCTACATCTCTTCCTTATCTGTCTACCACCTACCCGTCCTCTCCACAATGCTGCACTACCCTACATCTTCTCATCTGTCTACCACCTACCCATCCTCTCCACAGTGCTGCACTACCCTACATCTTCTCCTCATCTCTGTCTACCACCTACCCATCCTCTCCACAGTGCTGCACTACCCTACATCTTCTCCTCATCTCTGTCTACCACCTACCCATCCTCTCCACAGTGCTGCACTACCCTACATCTTCTCCTCATCTCTGTCTACCACCTACCCGTCCTCTCCACAATGCTGCACTACCCTACATCTTCTCCTCATCTCTGTCTACCACCTACCCATCCTCTGCACAGTGCTGCACTACCCTACATCTCCTCCTCATCTGTCTCCCACCTACCCATCCTCTCCACAGTGCTGCACTACCCTACATCTTCTCCTCATCTCTGTCTACCACCTACCCATCCTCTCCACAGTGCTGCACTACCCTACATCTCCTCCTCATCTCTGTCTACCACCTACCCGTCCTCTCCACAGTGCTGCACTACCCTACATCTCCTCCTCATCTCTGTCTACCACCTACCCATCCTCTCCACAGTGCTGCACTACCCTACATCTTCTCCTCATCTCTGTCTACCACCTACCCGTCCTCTCCACAATGCTGCACTACCCTACATCTTCTCCTCATCTCTACCACCTACCCATCCTCTCCACAGTGCTGCACTACCCTACATCTTCTCCTCATCTCTGTCTACCACCTACCCATCCTCTGCACAGTGCTGCACCGCCCTACATCTCATCTCTGTCTACCACCTACCCATCCTCTCCACAGTGCTGCACCGCCCTACATCTTCTCCTCATCTCTGTCTACCACCTACCCGTCCTCTCCACAGTGCTGCACCGCCCTACATCTCCTCCTCATCTCTGTCTACCACCTACCCATCCTCTCCACAATGCTGCACTACCCTACATCTTCTCCTCATCTGTCTACCACCTACCCATCCTCTCCACAGTGCTGCACCGCCCTACATCTTCTCCTCATCTCTGTCTACCACCTACCCGTCCTCTCCACAGTGCTGCACCGCCCTACATCTTCTCCTCATCTCTGTCTACCACCTACCTGTCCTCTCCACAGTGCTGCACCGCCCTACATCTTTTATGAAGGCCTATCTCATGCTGTGTTGTGACTTCTTTCCTTTTTCCGCCATGTTCCCATGCACTCAGTGTCCCCGCACTCCCTGCGCTCTGGTACTTTCCTCTCTGTACACACCCTGGTGACGGCTCTTGCAGGTTTACATGTCGGAGCGGTTTCTGTGGATGTTTTGGTCTGTGCAGACGGGATCAGGCTGATATGTGATGGTTGCCCGGGGGCAGCTGTGGCAGGGGAGTCCGGCTGTCCTGGTAGATGATCTGAGGGTCTTCTGTGTAATTAGTCACTGGTAATAAAGCATGGTGCAGGTTACTTCTTTTCCTGAGGGTTATTGTGGCCTTTTGAGTTTATTCCCCCAGGTTTATCACCGTGTGCCACCGTAGTTGACTATAAACAGTAGCCATGTCTGTGTCCTGTGGTGATGGATAGAGGATCCTGCACCGTTCTGCCTCATACACTGTAATCATTACTTGTATGAAGTGGAGGAGAAACAACTTGCCACAACCAAGATGGCGGCCACATTCCCGCTCTTCCCTCTAGCAGTATGGCGTTACGTGTGAACTCTTCACCTTACGGAACGTGACATTACGCATGCGTTCTGGACGCTCTCCGAAATTTACCGAAATCCTCTTCAGCGTCTCCGGAAAGAGCCGATCCCACCGATCCCGGAAGTAGCAGCTGGGTCCTGTCAGAGGGAGACGGAGGGGCTGTGGCGGCCGAGGGACAATGGAGGAGAGCGGCGGCGGCAGGTGAGGAGGATGAGGAGAGCTTCGGCAGGTGAGGAGGGGGAGAGCGGTGGCAGGTGAGGAGGAGGATGAGGAGAGCTTCGGCAGGTGAGGAGGGGGAGAGCGGCGGCGGCGGCGGCAGGTGAGGAGGAGGAGAGCGGCGGCAGGTGAGGAGGAGGAGAGCGGCGGCAGGTGAGGAGGAGGAGAGCGGTGGCAGGTGAGGAGGAGGATGAGGAGAGCTTCGGCAGGTGAGGAGGGGGAGAGCGGCGGCAGGTGAGGAGGGGGAGAGCGGCGGCAGGTGAGGAGGAGGAGAGCGGCGGCAGGTGAGGAGGAGGAGAGCGGCGGCAGGTGAGAAGGAGGAGAGCGGCGGCAGGTGAGAAGGAGTAGGTGAGCGGCGGCAGGTGAGGAGGCGGATGAGGAGGGCGGTGGCAGGTGAGGAGGAGGGGGGAGAGCGGCGGCGACAGGTGAGGGTGAGGAGGAGGGGGAGAGCGGCGGTGGCAGGTGAGGAGGAGGGGGGAGAGCGGCGGTGACAGGTGAGGGTGAGGAGGAGGGGGAGAGCGGCGGTAGGAGAGCGAGAGCGGCGGCAGGTGAGGAAGGTGAGGAGGGGGAGACCGGCGGCGGCGGCAGGTGAGGAAGAGGAGAGCGGCGGCAGGTGAGAAGGAGTAGGTGAGCGGCGGCGGCAGGTGAGGAGGAGGAGTAGGTGAGCGGCGGCAGGTGAGGAGGCGGAAGAGGAGAGCGGCGGCAGGTGAGAAGGAGTAGGTGAGCGGCGGCGGCAGGTGAGGAGGAGGAGTAGGTGAGCGGCGGCAGGTGAGGAGGCGGAAGAGGAGAGCGGCGGCAGGTGAGAAGGAGTAGGTGAGCGGCGGCGGCAGGTGAGGAGGCGGAAGAGGAGAGCGGCGGCAGGTGAGAAGGAGTAGGTGAGCGGCGGCGGCAGGTGAGGAGGCGGATGAGGAGAGCGGTGGCAGGTGAGGAGGAGGTGGAAGAGGAGAGCGGCGGCAGGTGAGAAGGAGTAGGTGAGCGGCGGCAGCAGGTGAGGAGGCGGATGAGGAGTAGGTGAGGAGGTGGATGAGGAGGGCGGCGACAGGTGAGGGTGAGGAGGAGGGGGAGAGCAGCGGCAGGTGAGGAGGAGGAGAGCGGCGGCATTACCTGAGCAATGGGAGGGTGACAGCGCCGAGACCAGGAGATTATTGAGGAGGGGCACCGTGTATACCAACCCCAGGGGAGTGAGGGGCCAAGAGGCGCTGCAGCGTCTGACAGGTGCCAATGTTATGTCAGAGATACATACTTGAGAGCGGCCAGTGCAGACAGTGCGGCAATGTGATGGGACCTGCGTCCTCTTATCTGTACAGGAGAGTGAGCGGCAGAGTATGCAGGTGTGAACGAGGGCTGACGGAGGAGTCCGGCCCCCGCTGCGTGCACAGGACCGAGCACTGGACGTACCGGCATAGAGGCCGCCGTTATATGAGCGCGGTCTGCTCAGCGGTTACACCCGTATTTCCGGAGCACTCGGCGGCCAGATCTTGTCTGTATTTTCCTTCATGGCCGAATATTTGAGACGGACACAGATTTTGGTTTTCCCATTTTCCCCTTTCAGTGTTTTGTCTCTTTAGTCGCTGTTTCTATGGTTACTGATGACAATTATAAACATTCCGCACGTTGTTACGTTTTGTCAAACTGTACTATTCGGCCGCCCCTAAACAGCGCTCACAAGCGGAGCTGGCTGCAGAGGCCCCGACATACATGAAGACTTATTGTAAACCAGCTATGGTTACTGATGGTGCTGTGCAACCCTGGATGGAGTAGCGGATGGCTGGTGGACGGCCACCATGTCCCAACAAGGCTGCGAGGGTGGGGGCCGATCTCCTCAGATCAGCAGCTCTGGGGGCGATTCTGACATTCTGCACAGAAATCCTAGGAGAAACTGTCTAAACACTCACAAGGTTAATGGAGGAGAAATCCCAGAAGCTCCGATGTTACCTGGACCGCGGCCTGTTCGGAGGTTTCTGATGGAAAAGCTTCTGATCTCAGTGAATGTGACGTCTTAATGCCGCAGATCCCATAAATCACTGATCTCCGATCTTTACAACCTATAAGATGTTCGGACTCTTGTTCTGCAGAAGAATTTGCTGCATTTTGAGTTTTTTTTTTTTTTTTTTTTTAAGTTTTGAAATAAATCCTGATATCATTGGGAGATTTGTCCAATAAATGTGATTTATCCTGTAACGGGCGATGATCGGACATTATACGACTCCTCTGCATCCAGGAAAATCAGAGGACAATCACAGTTATCTACAACCCCTGGCAAAAATTATGGAATCACCGGGCTCGGAGGATGTTCATTCAGTTGTTTAATGTTGTTGAATAAAAAGCAGATGACAGACATGGCACAAAACTAAAGTCATTTCAAATGGCAACTTTAGGGCTTTAAGAAATACTAAAAGAAATCAAAATTAAAAATGTGGTACTCAGTAAGGGTAATTTATTTCAGACCAAGCAGAGGGAAAAAATTATGGAATCACTCAATTCTGAGGAAAAAATTCTGGAAACATGAAAAACAAACACACAAAAGAAGACTCCGATACATCACTAGTATTTTGTTGCACCACCTCTGGCTTTAATAACAGCTTGCAGTCTCTGAGGCATGGACTTAATGAGTGACAAACAGCACTCTTCATCAATCTGGCTCATACTTTCTCTGATTGCTGTTGCCAGATCAGCTTTGCAGGTTGGAGCTTTGTCATGGACCATTTTTTTCAACTTCCACCAAAGATTTTCAATTGGATTGATATCCGGACTATTTGCAGGCCATGACATTGACCTTGTGTCTTCTTTCAAGGAATGTTTTCACAGTTTTTGCTCTATGGCAGGATGCATTATCATCTTGAGAAATGATGTCATCATCCCCAAACATCCTTTCAATTGGTGGGATAAGAAAACTGTCCAAAATATCAATGTAAACTTGGGCATTTATTGAGGATGTAATGACAGCCGTCTCCCCAGTGCCTTTACCTGACATGCAGCCCCATATCATCAATGACTGTGGAGATTTGCATGTTCTCTTCATGCCGTCATCTTTATAAATCTCATTGGAACGGCACCAAACAAAAGTTCCCGCATCATCACCTTGCCCAATGCAGATTCGCGATTCATTACTGAATATGACTTTCATCCAGTCATCCACAGTCCACGATTGCTTTTCCTTAGCCCATTGTCACCTTGTTTTTTTCTGTTTAGGGGTTAATGATGGCTTATGTTTAGCTTTTCTGTATGTAAATCCCATTTCCTTTAGGCAGTTTCTTACAGTTCGGTCACAGACATTGACTCCAGTTTCCTCCTATTCGTTCCTCATTTGTTTTGTTGTGCATTTCCTGTTTTGGAGACATATTGCTTTAAGTTTCCGGTCTTGACTCTTTGATGTCTTCCTTGGTCTACCAGTATGTTTGCCTTTAACAACCTTCCCATGTTGTTTGTATTTGGTCCAGATTTTAGACACAGCTGACTGTGAACAACCAACATCTTTTGCAACATTGCGTGATGATTTACCTTCTTTTAAGAGTTTGATAATCCTCTCCTTTGTTTCCATTGACATCTCTCGTGTTGGAGCCATGATTCATGTCAGTCCACTTGGTGCAACAGCTCTCAAGGTGTGATCACTCCTTTTTAGATGCAGATCTAATTTGATGCAGGTGTTCGTTTTGGAAATGAAAATTTACAGGGTGATTCCATAATTTTTTCCTCAGAATTGAGTGATTCCATAATGTTTCCCTCTGCTTGGTCTGAAAAAAAATTACCCTTACTGAGTACCACATTTTTTATCTTGATTTCTTTTAGTATTTCTTAAAGCCATAAAGTTGCCATTTGAAATGACTTTAGTTTTGTGCCATGTCTGTGATTTGCTTTTTTTCAACAACATTAAACAACTGAATGAACATCCTCCGAGCCCGGTGATTCCATAATTTTTGCCAGGTGTTGTAGTAGTTTGGAACGCGGCGTTGGATTGTCCATACGAAAGAGGATGATGACTTGGGACTTGTATTTTGGTGGTGTTTCACATATTAGGGGTTGTAGCCCTTTAAATGATTTATTATAAGGCGGCAGTGCCAGAGGGGCCGCTCCTCGCTGACCCAGATGTGACGCAAGCACACAGGATGCTGCTCTGGATCCTCCACAGGTGACAGGTCGCTTGTCAATGGCAATCAGTGGCCTAAAGCAGAGTCCGGGAGAGCTGCGTAATGTGCACAGGGCTGTAGAAAAGATACTGCAGTAATAGAAGGGTTAATATATCAATGACCACAATACAAAGTGACTGAAGAAATGAGAAATGTAAATCCCATCGGCATCTGGCGGCCGCCCGCGGCCTCTCATGCCAGGGATGGCGCAGGTTGTCGTGACTCGGGGGACACCTTGTAATTCCCACTAGTGCGGCTCCCGGGCCATTGAATCCAGTCTCGACGCTGGAGCCTGACTACCTGCAGAGACCTGTCCCCCCGGTTCTTCTCACCCCGGGTGAACCGGCCCGGTTACATTCTGCAGAACCCGTCTGACGGCCGGTGACTCAGTGATTTCCTGAGCATTCCTATAATTAATCAGGACTCTGGTCTATAAATGTCGGATTATTTATACGTGTGAGGTCAGGGGACGCGTCCATGCAGTCCTGGCTCTGGCACTGCAGGCTTCAGGTGTGCTGCCATCGCTCGGGGATTACTGGGGTCCACCGCGCTCACCCACTGCACTGCCGCCCCCCTCCGGGAACCTCCTCACTTCTGTGTCTTTCTCTCTCTTTGCAGAACCCTCCAGACATGATCACACGTCGATCGCGGGGTCAGGAGCCGCATCCGATGTCTGCGTAGCGATTACCCGAGCCGTGAGGTGAGTCGCCGGATCTGTCACCACCATAGACATGAAGACTTTCTATAAAATCATAGAATCCTAGAATGTTCTCGTTGGAGGGACCTCCTGGGTCCTAGTGTCCATCCCCCCGGCTCAATGCAGGAGTCACTAGACCATCTCAGACAGATGTCTGTCCAGCCTCTGAAGACGTCCATTGAAGGAGACCTCACCACCTCTCGTGGCCGCCTGTTCCTCTCATTGATCTCCTCACTGTCATACAGTGTCTTCTAATATCTAATCTGTGTCTCATCCCATTCAGTTTCTTCCATTGCTTCTCGTCTTTCTTTGTGTAATAGAGAATAAAGATGATCCTTCTACAATGTGACAGCCCTTGACATATTTGTAGACAGCTATTAAGTCTCCTCTCAGTCTTCTCTTTTGCAGCTAAACATTCCCAGATCCTCTAACCGTTCCTGGTAGGACATAGTTTGCAGACCGGTCATCATCCTGGTCGCTCTTCTCTGAACTTGCTCCAGTTTTTTATGTCTTTTTTTAAAATGTGGCGTCCAGATCTGGACACAGTATCCAGATGAGGTCTGACCAAGGAGGAGTAGAGGAGGATAATTACTTCATGTGATCTAGACTCTATGCTTCTCCTAATACCTCCCAGAACTGGACACAGTATCCAGATGAGATCTGACCAAAGAGGAGTAGAGGAGATAATGACTTCACGTGATCTAGACTCGATGCTTCTCCTAATACCTCCCAGAACTGGACACAGTATCCAGATGAGGTCTGACCAAGGAGGAGTAGAGGGGGATAATTACTTCACGTGATCTAGACTCTGTGCTTCTCCTAATACCTCCCAGAACTGGACACAGTATCCAGATGAGGTCTAACCAAGGAGGAGTAGAGGGGATAATGACTTCACGTGATCTAGACTCTATGCTTCTCCGAATACCTCCCAGAACTGGGCACAGTATCCAGATGAGGTCTGACCAAGGAGGAGTAGAGGGGGATAATGACTTCACGTGATCTAGACTCTATGCTTCTCCTAATACCTCCCAGAACTGGACACAGTATCCAGATGAGGTCTGACCAAAGAGGAGTAGAGGGGATAATTACTTCACGTGATCTAGACTCTATGCTTCTCTTAATACCTCCCAGAACTGGACACAGTATCCAGATGAGGTCTGACCAAAGAGGAGTAGAGGGGATAATGACTTCACATGATCTAGACTCTATGCTTCTCCTAATACCTCCCAGAACTGGACACAGTATCCAGATGAGGTCTGACCAAGGAGGAGTAGAGGGGATAATGACTTCACGTGATCTAGACTTGATGCTTCTCTTCATACATCCCAGAACTGTGTTTGGCTTTTTGCTGCTGCATCACACTGTTGACTCCTGTACAGTCTGTGATCTATTACTATACCCAAGTCTTTTTCACACTTGCTGTTGCTTTGTTCTATTCCTCCCATTCTATAGATGTGATTATCTTTTTTCTTGCCCAGATGTAGTATCTTGCATTTCTCCCTATTTAATACCGTTCCATTAGTTGCTGCCCATTGGTCCAAGCTGATCTAGATCCTTCTGAATCCTTTCTCTGTCTTCTCTAGTATTAGCTATCCCTCCTCGCTTTGCATCGTCCCCACATGTGATTAGTTTACCTTCAGTTCCCTTATCTAGATCATTTATAAAAATGTAGAACAACACTGGGGCCAGGACAGAGCCTTGTGGTCCCCTCTGGAAACACTTTTCCAATTAGATGTGCCACCATTTACCACTTTTTGAGTACGATCACTGAGCCAGTTATGAATCCACCTAACCGTAGCCTTGTCAACCCCATTCAATAAGGATAGTATGAGATAATATATCAGATGCTTTGCTGAAGTCGAGATATACTATATCTACCGCATTTCCCTGATCCACCCAGTCAGTGATTCCATCATAGAAGGAAATTAGATGAGTCTAGTATGACTTGTTTGCTACAAACCCTTATTGGCTCTGGTTAATTACTGTATTATTATCCAAGTACGTACATACATGATGTTTAATAATCTTTCCTGGTATGGAAGTAAGGACTTCTTATAAAATGCTCCAGGATGGTGTCACAGCTGAGGCTTTCTCACAATGTATCCAGTCTAGATTCTCCTGATAGTTTCTTACATTGTATCAAGATTGTCTGCACTGGAAACATAGTAACGAACCCTCAGCAGAATGCGAGCTGGTCTGGATACGTGCAGGCATTGACAGCAAGCAGAGGTCTGGAGAAGTAGAAAAAATAACACCTGCCATCTATTAGAAAGTATCAGCAATACGCTGGCTATTAGGGGCACAGACTTCTAGAATTGGGGTCCTCGGCCCACCCTAAGGCCTCTTTCACATGTCCGGATATTTCCGGTACTGGAAAAAACAGTATCGGAGATATCAGTGTCTGATTGTATGATACTTGTGGCAACCATGCGCTGCATCAGAATCACACGTACCAGCGCCTGGGAATCAGCGGTACGGTTAGCTCTGTTCCCAGGCACCAGGTGCTGAAGGAATCTCTCATCATTGTCCCCTGCTTGCGCTGTGATCCTTTGCCAGCAGGGGACAATGATGAGCGTAGTATTCTGCTCCCGCTGTGTCCAAAACTTGTAAAAATAAGAATAAAATGTAAAAAATCCTTATACTCACCTGTCCTAAGTGTCTGCTGCTGTAATCCGTCTGACTGCTCACGCTGAGGAGCCAGGGAGAATGACTTGCTCCAGAGAGCGGCCCCGGAGCTGCGCTCAGTGAGTGACAAGACTTCTCAGTGAGCTCAGCATAGAGCAAGGGCCTGCTCGCTGCAGCAAGTCATTCTCCTTGGCGTGAGCAGTCAGATGGATTACAGCGGGTGACACATAAAACAGGCGAGTATAAGGATTTTTCTTTATTTTGCTGTTATTTTTACAGGTTTTGGACACAACCGGAGCAGAATACTACTCTCAACATTGTCCCCTGCTGCTGCCGATCACAGCTTCGGCAGGGGACAATGATGACAGATGGCTGCAGCACTTGGGAACAGCGCTAACTGTACCGCTCATTCCCCGATGTCATTAGTGTGCATGTGTGCGCGACGTTTTTCTAGCCCATGCGGCGTGCAAAAAAGAACATATCGGTGTGTTTTGCCCACGGACACAAGGTCTGTGGAAACTCGCTGACATGTGCACAGACCTGGGTCTACGTGTGTCAGTGTCTCCAGTACGTGTGGGAACGGACACCACACGTACCGGAAACACCGACGTCTGAAAGAGCCCTAAGGCTGGAGCTGAAGAGGTGAGTCCGTCACCCTCCAATGGCTGGTAACATGGAGTAATGTATTGTATGACCTGCCCTGAAATCTATTGCTCCCTGTTATCAGCCAGTTTGCAGAGCAGCTCCCTGCCCCCTCTTACTACTCTTTATCTCACCTTACAAGGTTGTCGGTCGCTGACTTTAGGGTCATTGCCCCCTCCATTCCTCTGCACACGCGGACCTTGGAGCCTGTAAAGTCTCTGCTCCGCGGTGCAGCGCTGCGCTCCGGCTGTCTCTGCGCGTCATGTGACCTGTTGTCTCTTCTTCCTCAGGACACGTTTCTGTCAGACATGCAGGCGTCGGCGCATCGCTTCCGAGACGTGGAGCACCATCCTCTGCTGAGTGACAGCGATGGCTACAACCCCTCCCCCGCGGAGGCCGAGCTGGCGGACCGGCTGTGGTTCATACGGGACGGCTGCGGCATGGTCTGCGCCGTCATCACATGGATGCTGGTCTTCTATGCGGACTTTGTGGTCACTTTTGTTATGCTGCTCCCCTCCAGAGACTTTTGGTATTCAGTCATTAATGGGACCATGTTCAACTGCTTAGCGGTGCTGGCGCTGACCTCCCACCTGAGAACAATGCTGACCGACCCGGTAAGTGCCAGCGCCACCGCCGCCTGAGCTACCGCATAGTGTACGTAAGAAATCCGGGGCTTACAGCGCAATTATACACCCAACATGTCCAGACACCGCCATCCGGGTCACACGAAGAAGAAAAGTCACAATGTAAACTACTACCCAGGACAAGAACACAACTGATGTAATACTGCCCCCTGTGTACAAGAATATAACTACTATAATACTGCTCCTATGTACAAGAATATAACTACTATAATACTGCCCCCTATGTACAAGAATAGAACTACTATAATACTGCCCCTATGTACAAGAATATAACTACTATAATACTGCCCCCTATGTACAAGAATATAACTACTATAATACTGCTCCTATGTACAAGAATATAACTACTATAATACTGCTCCTATGTACAAGAATATAACTCCTATAATACTGCCCTCTATGTACAAGAATATAACTACTATAATACTGCTCCCTATGTACAAGAATATAACTACTATAATACTGCTCCCTATGTACAAGAATATAACTACTATAATACTGCCCCCTATGTACAAGAATAGAACTACTATAATACTGCCCCCTATGTACAAGAATAGAACTACTATAATACTGCCCCCTATGTACAAGAATAGAACGACTATAATACTGCCCCCTATGTACAAGAATAGAACGACTATAATACTGCCCCCTATGTACAAGAATAGAACGACTATAATACTGCCCCCTATGTACAAGAATAGAACGACTATAATACTGCCCCCTATGTACAAGAATAGAACGACTATAATACTGCCCCCTATGTACAAGAATAGAACGACTATAATACTGCCCCCTATGTACAAGAATAGAACGACTATAATACTGCCCCCTATGTACAAGAATAGAACCACTATAATACTGCCCCCTATGTACAAGAATAGAACCACTATAATACTGCCCCCTATGTACAAGAATAGAACTACTATAATACTGCCCCCTATGTACAAGAATAGAACGACTATAATACTGCCCCCTATGTACAAGAATAGAACGACTATAATACTGCCCCCTATGTACAAGAATAGAACGACTATAATACTGCCCCCTATGTACAAGAATAGAACTACTATAATACTGCCCCCTATGTACAAGAATAGAACTACTATAATACTGCCCCCTATGTACAAGAATAGAACTACTATAATACTGCCCCCTATGTACAAGAATAGAACTACTATAATACTGCCCCTATGTACAAGAATAGAACTACTATAATACTGCCCCTATGTACAAGAATAGAACTACTATAATACTGCCCCTATGTACAAGAATAGAACTACTATAATACTGCCCCTATGTACAAGAATAGAACTACTATAATACTGCCCCCTATGTACAAGAATAGAACTACTATAATACTGCCCCCTATGTACAGGAATATAACTACTATAATACTGCCCCCTATGTACAAGAATATAACTACTATAATACTGCCCCCTATGTACAAGAATATAACTACTATAATACTGCCCCCTATGTACAGGAATATAACTACTATAATACTGCCCCCTATGTACAGGAATATAACTACTATAATACTGCCCCCTATGTACAGGAATATAACTACTATAATACTGCCCCCTATGTACAGGAATATAACTACTATAATACTGCCCCCTATGTACAAGAATATAACTACTATAATACTGCCCCCTATGTACAAGAATAGAACTACTATAATACTGCCCCCTATGTACAAGAATAGAACTACTATAATACTGCCCCCTATGTACAAGAATAGAACTACTATAATACTGCCCCCTATGTACAAGAATAGAACTACTATAATACTGCCCCCTATGTACAAGAATAGAACTACTATAATACTGCCCCCTATGTACAAGAATAGAACTACTATAATACTGCCCCCTATGTACAAGAATAGAACTACTATAATACTGCCCCCTATGTACAAGAATAGAACTACTATAATACTGCCCCCTATGTACAAGAATAGAACTACTATAATACTGCCCCCTATGTACAAGAATAGAACTACTATAATACTGCCCCCTATGTACAAGAATAGAACTACTATAATACTGCCCCCTATGTACAAGAATAGAACTACTATAATACTGCTCCTATGTACAAGAATATAACCGCTATAATACTGCCCCCCTATGTACAAGAATATAACCACTATAATACTGCTTCTATGTACAAGAATATAACTGCTATAATACTGCTCCTATGTACAAGAATATAACTACTATAATACTGCTCCCCATGTACAAGAATATAACTACTATAATACAGCCCCTATGTACAAGAATATAACTACTATAATACTGCTCCCCATGTACAAGAATATAACTACTATATCATTATTTGCTTTCCTTGTTTTCTGTTCTGTGTTCTGCACGGAGAACTCGTCTACTGTGTTGCGGTGGAGTTGATATCCAAAATGTTCAACGGTCCAGTGGGGCTGTTTTTTTTTCAGTACTGTGTGGGCTCATTGTGAGGTGTTTTCGATTTCTGGTGGTCGACGTTCTCTGTGTCTGGTGGGCTCGTTGTGCGGCATCCTCGGTGTCTGGTGGGCTTGTTCTTTCTCTTGGTTTCGGCGGGCTCGTTGGCCCATGGATTCGGTGTCGGGTGGGCTCGTTCTCTGTCCGGTGGTTTCGGGATCGGGTGGGCTCGTTCTCTGTCCGGTGGTTTCGGTGTGTCCACTCTCCGCTGATCAGTTGCTTTTGTTTTTTCTGGTTGACATCAGGGTGCGGTGCCCAAAGGAAACGCCACAAAGGAATACATGGAGAGTTTACAGCTGAAGCCCGGAGAGGTCATATACAAGTGTCCGAAGTGCTGCAGCATCAAACCTGAACGCGCCCACCACTGCAGGTAAGCCTGGAAAGTGCGTCCTCCAGTCACATCCAAAGCTGCATTCACAGCTCTCTGACTTTCTAGCTGGGAATTGTCAGCACGTAATCATTCATCCTGCAGCTCAATCACAGTCCATGTTTTGTTGTGAAATGATGCAGCTCTGGAGGTGTCTGGAGGATAAGACACGATGTAACAGCAGAATAGTGAGTGCAGCTCTGGAGGATGAGACTCAAGTCTTTACTGTATTACTTTGTGTCATGTGTAGAGTGCAGCGTTGTGGGATTGTGACTACTCCTTGTGGAAGGCATGGTTTTCCTGCTGGGGGTAGTAGTACACCGTTTTGTGAGATGACACACTTTATACCTTATTCGGGGCTGTGAGCGGTGCGGACCCTCTTACCTCTTGTTTCTCTGTCCTGTCAGTATCTGTAAGCGATGTATCCGGAAGATGGACCACCACTGCCCGTGGGTCAATAACTGCGTCGGGGAGAAGAACCAGAGATTCTTTGTGCTCTTCACAGTGAGTCCAAGATCAGCGTCTGTGTAACCCAGGGAGAGTGTCAGCTCCTGGGGTCAGGGATGATGGGAGTAGTGATACATTGTGTGATAGGAGATTACATTCTGGGAGTCAGGGATGATGGGAGTAGTGATACATTGTGTGATAGGAGATTAGATTGTGAGCTCCGGGGTCAGGGATGATGGGAGTAGTGATACATTGTGTGATAGGAGATTAGATTGTGAGCTCCAGGGTCAGGGATGATGGGAGTAGTGATACATTGTGTGATAGGAGATTAGATTGTGAGCTCTGGGGTCAGGGATGATGGGAGTAGTGATACATTGTGTGATAGTAGATTAGATTTTGAGCTCTGGGGTCAGGGATGATGGGAGTAGTGATACATTGTGTGATAGGAGATTAGATTGTGAGCTCTGGGGTCAGGGATGATGGGAGTAGTGATACATTGTGTGATAGGAGATTAGATTGTGAGCTCCGGGGTCAGGGATGATGGAAGTAGTGATACATTGTGTGATAGAAGATTAGATTGTGAGCTCTGGGGTCAGGGATGATGGGAGTAGTGATACATTGTGTGCTCGGAGATTAGATTGTGAGCTCTGGGGTCAGGGATGATGGGAGTAGTGATACATTGTGTGATAGGAGATTAGATTGTGAGCTCTGGGGTCAGGGATGATGGGAGTAGTGATACATTGTGTGATAGGAGATTAGATTATGAGCTCTGGGGTCAGGGATGATGGGAGTAGTGATACATTGTGTGATAGGAGATTAGATTGTGAGCTCTGGGGTCAGGGATGATGGGAGTAGTGATACATTGTGTGATAGGAGATTAGATTGTGAGCTCCGGGGTCAGGGATGATGGAAGTAGTGATACATTGTGTGATAGGAGATTAGATTGTGAGCTCTGGGGTCAGGGATGATGGGAGTAGTGATACATTGTGTGCTAGGAGATTAGATTGTGAGCTCTGGGGTCAGGGATGATGGTAGTAGTGATACATTGTGTGATAGGAGATTAGAATGTGAGCTCCGGGGTCAGGGATGATGGGAGTAGTGATACATTGTGTGATAGGAGATTAGATTGTGAGCTCTGGGGTCAGGGATGATGGGAGTAGTGATACACTGTGTGATAGGAGATTAGATTGTGAGCTCTGGGGTCAGGGATGAAGGGAGTAGTGATACATTGTGTGATAGGAGATTAGATTGTGAGCTCCGGGGTCAGGGATGATGGGAGTAGTGATACATTGTGTGATAGGAGATTAGATTCTGGGGGTCAGGGATGATGGGAGTAGTGATACATTGTGTGATAGGAGATTAGATTGTGAGCTCTGGGGTCAGGGATGATGGGAGTAGTGATACATTGTGTGATAGGAGATTAGATTATGAGCTCTGGGGTCAGGGATGATGGGAGTAGTGATACATTGTGTGATAGGAGATTAGATTGTGAGCTCTGGGGTCAGGGATGATGGGAGTAGTGATACATTGTGTGATAGGAGATTAGATTGTGAGCTCTGGGGTCAGGGATGATGGGAGTAGTGATACATTGTGTGATAGGAGATTAGATTGTGAGCTCCGGGGTCAGGGATGATGGAAGTAGTGATACATTGTGTGATAGGAGATTAGATTGTGAGCTCTGGGGTCAGGGATGATGGGAGTAGTGATACATTGTGTGATAGGAGATTAGATTGTGAGCTCTGGGGTCAGGGATGATGGGAGTAGTGATACATTGTGTGATAGGAGATTAGATTGTGAGCTCCAGGGTCAGGGATGATGGGAGTAGTGATACATTGTGTGATAGGAGATTAGATTGTGAGCTCTGGGGTCAGGGATGATGGGAGTAGTGATACATTGTGTGATAGGAGATTAGAATGTGAGCTCCGGGGTCAGGGATGATGGGAGTAGTGATACATTGTGTGATAGGAGATTAGATTGTGAGCTCTGTGGTCAGGGATGATGGGAGTAGTGATACACTGTGTGATAGGAGATTAGATTGTGAGCTCTGGGGTCAGGGATGATGGGAGTAGTGATATATTGTGTGATAGGAGATTAGATTGTGAGCTCTGGGGTCAGGGATGATGGGAGTAGTGATACATTGTGTGATAGGAGATTAGATTGTGAGCTCTGTGGTCAGGGATGATGGGAGTAGTGATACACTGTGTGATAGGAGATTAGATTGTGAGCTCTGGGGTCAGGGATGATGGGAGTAGTGATACACTGTGTGATAGGAGATTAGATTGTGAGCTCTGTGGTCAGGGATGATGGGAGTAGTGATACACTGTGTGATAGGAGATTAGATTGTGAGCTCCGGGGTCAGGGATGAAGGGAGTAGTGATACATTGTGTGATAGGAGATTAGATTGTGAGCTCCGGGGTCAGGGATGATGGGAGTAGTGATACATTGTGTGATAGGAGATTAGATTCTGGGGGTCAGGGATGATGGGAGTAGTGATACATTGTGTGATAGGAGATTAGATTCTGGGGGTCAGGGCTACAGTAATATTGTAATGAGTACCCCATGCACTTGGTCACTTTATACCCCGTGTCCGGCGGAGGGTGGTGTCAGGGGATGTTGTAGGGGATGGAGTTAGATCCGCGGGGAAAGCTGTGGGGGGATGGAGTGAGGTCAGTGTTAGATCCTGAGGGGTATAGAGGAATGGAGTGAGGTTGGCTGTGGATTCTGCTGGGGATAGTGGGATGCAGCGCGGTCAGCGGGGGATGCTACGGGAGGATGCAGCGCGGTCGGCGGGGGGTATTGGTTCATGGTTGGCTCTTCTCTCCGCAGATGTACATCGCTCTCATCTCCCTCCACTCTCTCGTCCTCTGCGGCTTCCAGCTCTTCACCTGTGTCCGGGGGCAGTGGACAGGTGAGACCCCCGACCTCCCCTTGTTTCTCCCTTCAGCCTCGGTGTTCGCTCCTCACCACATATAAGATCTCTGATTTACATGAAGCCTTAGAGGGAACCTGAGATCAGGATTTACCCCCAGGAGGGGCATCTACTCCTGCACAGGGGGGTGTCGGTCGCACCGCTCTGGCTGTGCCCCCCGCGCTGCAGCAATGATTGACAGCGTCTCGGAGGAGCCAATGCCCGTCACCAGGGTCCATTACACACACAATTAGGGATCATTAAAGGTAAAGCGCCTCCAATACCTACTGGGGGTAAATGCTGCTGTCAGGTTCCTTTTATAAATGCACTTAATCTATTTTTTTTTTCCTTCTTTTGCTTTCACTGACACATTGTAACGATCCTGATTTCTGCAGCTCCTGAGGCTAAAACCTGCTCTGACTCCGTGTATATTGGGGGGGGGCCCTTGTATCTCTCCAGTTGCTTCCCAGGCCCCCGTGTATATTGGGGGACCCCTTGTATCTCACCGATGCTCTCCAGGCCCCCTTGTATATTGGGGGGGCCAGGCCACAGTTTCCTCCT
Organism: Phyllobates terribilis; assembly: GCF_046119375.1. Lineage (NCBI taxonomy): Eukaryota > Metazoa > Chordata > Amphibia > Anura > Dendrobatidae > Phyllobates > Phyllobates terribilis. Next base: position 36,322,362 of record NW_027362774.1, on the reverse strand, counting down.
GGCTGTGAGTAACCCTGCGCCGTTTCTTGCCCCGCAGACTGCAGCTCATTCTCGCCCCCGGTCACCGTCATCCTCATGATCTTCCTCTGCCTGGAGGGCCTCCTCTTCCTCACCTTCACCGCTGTCATGTTCGGGACCCAGATCCACTCGATATGCAACGATGAGACGGTACGTGACCCCCCACCCCACTGTCCCCCAACCCGCCCTCTTGCTCTGTGTCCCCACCCCCAATACAGAGGGCCGGTCAGGAGCCTGGGAAAGCTGGATGACGGCCAGTATCCCCCACAGCTCCCATATCTGGTGTCACCCGGCTTTCCCAGGCTCCTGCATGTCTGTGGTGTGTAGGGACAGGGAGTGTGTCCGGGCAGGGTTACTCTCTGGGGAGGTCACGGGACGACCTTTAGTGACCCTGTTCCGGCTCACAGCAGAGGTGGTCTCCCAGCTTTCCCGGAGTCATGAATGGCTAAGTGTTGTCGGTAACTATGTTGCTCGTTTCTTTCTTGCTGGCAGGAAATCGAGCGGCTGAAGAGCGAGAAGCCAACGTGGGAGCGGCGGCTGCGCTGGGACGGGATGAGGTCCGTGTTCGGGGGGCAGCCATCTTTCCTGTGGATTAACCCCTTTGCCGGTCTCCACGCCAGACGTTTCCTGAGAGCACGGAAAGGCGGCACCGAGTTCTCAGTCTGAATTGTCCCTGATTCTCCCGCAATCATGGAGTTTGTATTTATGGGACGGCGCAGGAATCGTCTGCACAAAACCCAATCAATGACCAAAAAGACAAATCCGCAGCGACTTCGGCCATTGTTGGTTTTATTAACGAAGACACTTTAGTGCTATAAACGGCGTCTCCCGCTGCGTGCGGAGCTGCGGGGGCGGCACAGGGGTCTTTTATTCTGCTACAGGGTCCGGATTCTTGTGGTCTGTTTTTGTTTTTTTTTAGTTCTTGTCTAAAGATTTTTTATGGATGAGATTTGTGTAGAAGGTTTTATCTCTGGATAACGGGAGCCGAGGGTCCGCGGGGAAGCAGTCAGCATGCAGGGCCTGCTCCACGTGTGCATGGCGGCCGCCGGAGGTTCGGGCCTCGCTCCACAGTCACCTCGGCTCATGCATTCCTCTCTCCGTCCTCCCCCGGGTGGAGTCCAGTCATTCAGGCAGCGTCATCATATTAACGGTCACATCCAGAGCTGCATTCACAATTCTGCTTTATCAGCTCTTCTACTCCAGTCACACTCAAAGCTGCAGTCACAACACAGCTAGCCGACAGTCCTCTGAAGTGTCAGCTTTATGATGGGACACTACAACTCCCATCATGCAGCGCCCTAGCTTAATTTCCCAGGCAGTAGTAATACAGGTACCACAATGCAGTGGAGCAGGTTCTGCACAGACACCGAACAAGCGGAGGGTGACGTCCTGCTCCCATGGAGGCTGCAACCGGTCAGACATGCCCAGTGTGAGGGAGAGCGGCCAGGTAGAGAGCGCCCCCCTCAGTCAGGCAGGAAGCCCCTCTAAATTGTTCATCTGCATCAGTCTGAGTGCTAATAGGAGGCCAGCAGAGCTGTGAATGCAGCTCTGGATGTGACTGGAGTACAATGCACAGTGTTACGTGATGTGTAATAGGGGGGCTGGACGAGCAGTACTGGGGGCTTCGTGCACAGTAAAGGGACAGGATTAGTAGTGTGGGCGCTGCCCCTGCAGTGCAGTACGGGGGCTGGCTGTGCATTGCTGTATTGGGGCCAGTACGGGGGGCTAGCTATGCTGTGCAGTATGGGGGGGCCTGGCTGTGCAGTACAGGATGCTGGTTGTGCAGTACGGTGGGGCTAGCTATGCTGTGCAGTAGAGGGGCCTGGCTGTGCACTACTGTATTGGAGCCAGTACGGGGGGGCTAGCTATGCTGTGCAGTAGAGGAGCCTGGCTGTGCATTGCTGTATTGGAGCCAGTACGGGGGGCTAGCTATGCTGTGCAGTAGAAGGGCCTGACTGTGCATTGCTGTATGGGGGGGGGCCTGGCTGTGCAGTACGGGGTGCGGCTGTATAGCACTGGTTTGCTGAGGTCTAAGCTGTGGCCCGGGTAGTCAATGACTCGGATGAGCGGCCTTGAGCAGAGCAGTCACCGCTTCTCCTGCTTCCGTGGTCATGTAAGACACTAAGGTCCCGGCACGAACAAATCCTCGGGCGCCGGCTGCCGTCATTCCCCCATCATTGTAAATCCGTCATCCCGGGATCGCCGTTCTGACGTATGGAGCTGTGGATGATGGGAGTTCTCTTATGCACTGATTTGTGAAATAAAGTATTGAACTCGTTTCCCTGTAGATGGCGCTCTCTCCGTGGTGAAGGTGGTGGCTGCAGACGGGCGGGGGAGTTAGTTTAGTGTTCTCTCTGCAGCCGTCGTCTTGGATTTATCCCGTCCCGGCCTCCCGTCCAGCAATTACCTCAGAAATGTCTCCAGGTGAAGTTCCATCTCTAGATGAGAATTTCTCTGACTTTACCACAGACTTTAATACAGGAAAGTCTTAAAGTGTAACCAAACTCTGAAAAAGTTATAAAACTTCTGAGAGTTTTCGTGTGTTGCAGTCAGTGTTCACACAGTGGAGCGTCACCTGCTGGAATCACTGATCAAAGACACTAAAGGGTATGAAAAGTTTTTTAGAAGTTTATTTGCCCCTTTAAACTTTTAAAGAGCTACAACTACCTGATATTCCCAGGTGCCCGATCCTTCCAGCTTCAGTTGCCTGTGTCGGCAGCGACCAGAGCAGCGTGTGACGGGCCGTCTGCTCACAGCTATACGAAAGCCAGCCCCCTTCTGTCTATACCTCCGCCATACTAGATGAGGGGGCTTTGCTATTAAAGTGAGCAGTCAGCCCCCTTCTGTCTATACATTGGTGATGATGGAGTAGGGAGCCAGCTCCCTTCTGTTTATACATTGGCTGTGATTTTAAGAGGGGGTTGTCTTAGCCAGCCCCCTTCTGATCACTGCCGGCTGGAGACGTTTCCTCTATGCCTCCTCTTGGGCTGGAGATCGGCCGTCTGTGATAAGTGATGTCTTATATATTGTAAGGATTGGGGGGGGGGCAGGACGACCCTTTAATAATAGGAAATGTTTTCATCTATATCCAAAACTGAAAACTCCAGACCCAATGCTTTTCACAGCTAAGGGTTTGTTGCAATGTATCAGTCCAGGAATGGAGGACTGGAATGTTCACATACACTGACAGCAAGCGGAGATCTGGAGTCTTTTATTCTACTTATTAATGTGACATTTAGGAATCGGACACAAGAGCTTGCACTCTAATAGACCTCCTCCTAAGGATCTGCTGCCCGGACCACTACTCCCATCCTCCTCCTAATCAGGGTGTAGTGCGTGCTGGGACGGTCGGTCCCATGTGTCGGCGCGGGATTATCGGCATTAAGAGATTTAACGCCTGGAAGGTTTTAGTCGTCTTCGTCCTCCACAAGTTCATCTGCAGGGAAAGGGTTAACCCTCCCGGTGCCGGAGCCGCCCCGCGTACTGACAGCTGCTGCAGAACCCAAAGAGCCCAACTACAGGGCAGAGGAAACCCTCCAATACTCTGCTTCGTGTCAGAGACCCCCAAAGCACGAGATGCCCCCTCACAGCTGAGGGTTTGTTGCAATTTATTTAATGTATACAATCATAGCACTGAGGACGGGATGGCAGCTGACATGTACCGGAGCGGAGTACGGTGAGGAGAACCTCATGTATAACACCACCAAAGGTAAGGAAGTGACCGGCGGTATCTCATCTCTGCTGGTTAGATACATCCTAGTGCACAGCGTATCTAACTTCTGTCCGTCATCCCTCCAGGTCTAATAATGTGGAGACACCAAGAGAGAGAGACGTCTGCACCGGTGAGTGATACATCCCGATACCAAGTGTATCCAACCAGTATCATAGCGCTTATACCTGTAGGGGGCAGTATTATAGTAGTTATATTCTTATACATAGGGAGCAGTGTTATAGCAGTTATATTCTTGTACATAGGGGCAGTATTATAGTAGTTATATTCTTGTACATAGGGGGCAGTATTATAGTAGTTATATTCTTGTACATAGGAGCAGTATTATAGTAGTTATATTCTTGTACATAGGAGCAGTATTATAGTAGTTATATTCTTGTACATAGGGAGCAGTATTATAGTAGTTATATTCTTGTACATAGGGGGCAGTATTATAGTAGTTATATTCTTGTACATAGGAGCAGTATTATAGTAGTTATATTCTTGTACATAGGGGGCAGTATTATAGTAGTTATATTCTTGTACATAGGAGCAGTATTATAGTAGTTATATTCTTATACATAGGGAGCAGTGTTATAGCAGTTATATTCTTGTACATAGGGGCAGTATTATAGTAGTTATATTCTTGTACATAGGGGGCAGTATTATAGTAGTTATATTCTTGTACATAGGAGCAGTATTATAGTAGTTATATTCTTGTACATAGGAGCAGTATTATAGTAGTTATATTCTTGTACATAGGGAGCAGTATTATAGTAGTTATATTCTTGTACATAGGGAGCAGTATTATAGTAGTTATATTCTTGTACATAGGAGCAGTATTATAGTAGTTATATTCTTATACATAGGGAGCAGTATTATAGTAGTTATATTCTTGTACATAGGAGCAGTATTATAGTAGTTATATTCTTGTACATAGGGAGCAGTATTATAGTAGTTATATTCTTGTACATAGGGAGCAGTATTATAGTAGTTATATTCTTGTACATAGCAGGCAGTATTATAGTAGTTATATTCTTGTACATAGGAGCAGTATTATAGTAGTTATACTCTTGTACATAGGAGCAGTATTATAGTAGTTATATTCTTGTACATAGGGGCAGTATTATAGTAGTTATATTCTTGTACATAGGGGCAGTATTATAGTAGTTATATTCTTGTACATAGGGGCAGTATTATAGTAGTTATATTCTTGTACATAGGAGCAGTATTATAGTAGTTATATTCTTGTACATAGGGGCAGTATTATAGTAGTTATACTCTTGTACATAGGAGCAGTATTATAGTAGTTATATTCTTGTACATAGGAGCAGTATTATAGTAGTTATATTCTTGTACATAGGGGCAGTATTATAGTAGTTATATTCTTGTACATAGGAGCAGTATTATAGTAGTTATATTCTTGTACATAGGGGCAGTATTATAGTAGTTATATTCTTGTACATAGGGGGCAGTATTATAGTAGTTATATTCTTGTACATAGCAGGCAGTATTATAGTAGTTATATTCTTGTACATAGGAGCAGTATTATAGTAGTTATATTCTTGTACATAGGAGCAGTATTATAGTAGTTATATTCTTGTACATAGGAGCAGTATTATAGTAGTTATATTCTTGTACATAGGGGCAGTATTATAGTAGTTATATTCTTGTACATAGGGGCAGTATTATAGTAGTTATATTCTTGTACATAGGAGCAGTATTATAGTAGTTATATTCTTGTACATAGGGGCAGTATTATAGTAGTTATATTCTTGTACATAGGGGGCAGTATTATAGTAGTTATATTCTTGTACATAGGGGCAGTATTATAGTAGTTATATTCTTGTACATAGGGGACAGTATTATAGTAGTTATATTCTTGTACATAGGAGCAGTATTATAGTAGTTATATTCTTGTACATAGGAGCAGTATTATAGTAGTTATATTCTTGTACATAGGAGCAGTATTATAGTAGTTATACTCTTGTACATAGGAGCAGTATTATAGTACTTATATTCTTGTACATAGGGGCTGTATTATAGTAGTTATATTCTTGTACATAGGAAGCAGTATTATAGTAGTTATATTCTTGTACATAGGAGCAGTATTATAGTAGTTATACTCTTGTACATAGGAGCAGTATTATAGTAGTTATATTCTTGTACATAGGGGCAGTATTATAGTAGTTATATTCTTGGACATAGGGGGCAGTATTATAGTAGTTATATTCTTGGACATAGGGGGCAGTATTATAGTAGTTATATTCTTGTACATAGGAGCAGTATTATAGCAGTTATATTCTTGTACATAGGAGCAGTATTATAGTAGTTATATTCTTGTACATAGGGGGCAGTATTATAGTAGTTATATTCTTGTACATAGGGGGCAGTATTATAGTAGTTATATTCTTGTACATAGGGGGCCAGTATTATAGTAGTTATATTCTTGTACATAGGAGCAGTATTATAGTAGTTATATTCTTGTACATAGGGGGCAGTATTATAGTAGTTATATTCTTGTACATAGGAGCAGTATTATAGTAGTTATATTCTTGTACATAGGGGGCAGTATTATAGTAGTTATATTCTTGTACATAGGAGCAGTATTATAGTAGTTATATTCTTGTACATAGGAGCAGTATTATAGTAGTTATATTCTTGTACATAGGAGCAGTATTATAGTAGTTATATTCTTGTATATAGGAGCAGTATTATAGGAGTTATATTCTTGTACATAGGGGGTAGTATTATAGTAGTTATATTCTTGTATATAGGAGCAGTATTATAGGAGTTATATTCTTGTACATAGGAGCAGTATTATAGTAGTTATATTCTTGTATATAGGAGCAGTATTATAGTAGTTATATTCTTGTACATAGGGGGCAGTATTATAGTAGTTATTTTCTTGTACATAGGGACAGTATTATAGTAGTTATATTCTTGTACATAGGGGACAGTATTATAGTAGTTATATTCTTGTACATAGGGGGCAGTATTATAGTAGTTATATTCTTGTACATAGGGGCAGTATTATAGTAGTTATATTCTTGTACATAGGAGCAGTATTATAGTAGTTATATTCTTGTACATAGGAAGCAGTATTATAGTAGTTATATTCTTGTACATAGGGGGCTGTATTATAGTAGTTATATTCTTGTACATAGGGGGCAGTATTATAGTAGTTATATTCTTGTACATAGGGGCAGTATTATAGTAGTTATATTCTTGTACATAGGGGGTAGTATTATAGTAGATATATTCTTGTACATAGGGGCAGTATTATAGTAGATATATTGTACATAGGGGCAGTATTATAGTAGTTATATTCTTGTACATAGGGGCAGTATTATAGTAGTTATATTCTTGTATCTAGGAGCAGTATTATAGCAGTTATATTCCTGTACCTAGGGGGCAGTATTATAATGGTTATAGAGTCGAGCATTCATTTCTTTCTGTGAATGTATTTAATGCAGACAGACTTGTATGTTGCAGGTTTATTCCTCGGGGTGTCGGTATTTAGTCATCAGTGCGTTTCTGCGGTCGTTCACGTGTTTCCGTCGTTCTTCTGTGATGTTTGGGCGGTTTGTCCTGATGTCAGTACTTTGCTTTTCTTCAGGTTGTGGATTATCGGGTCCAGTGCTCGTTGCAGACGGTGAGTAATGAAATCCGCCATCGCGCCGGCTCCAATCAGGAATGTGGTGATTTTCCGGTGGGATCGTGGTGATTTTCCGGTGGGATCGGGCCGATTCCAGTGTATTCACAGTTCACATTTCGGATGCGACTCCCATCATCCTCCGTTACGACTTTCAGGTCACTCTTCCTTTCCATAGAACATAGATTAACCCATTCCCTCCCTGGATATGACTGCTCCACATCCTATAAGATCTCTTTCTTGGCGATGACGGTGCGGTGCAGGACTGGAATGGCGCCCCTGGTGGTGGTGGATGGAGATGGCAGTGACGGATCAGAAGATTCTGTGGAGGAATAAAACAGGATATTATAAAGGGGAGGACTGAATCGCAGTGTGCGTCAGATATATGTGGGACTGCCATGTACAGACTCACCTGAGGGCAGGTCCTGGGGGCCAAGGGTGTGAGCGGGCAGGAGCTCCAGGCTGAGACTCGAGGGGGCTGCGTGCAGGTAATGATGGCCGCCATCTGCCCCCGACCCTGTAACAGAAATTCAGGAGTTATACCCACAGGACAGCAGATGGCGAGGCCTGACCCCCTGTGGTGACACCACATAACCAGCAGGTGGCGCAGGTGCGTCCCTATAAAGGAGGGAGTATAATATAATCCACAGCGGACGGAGCAGCCACCTCCTGCACCGGACGCCACAACTGCAACACTAACCGGAGGCCATATGGACACTTGTATGTACTTAACGGGAAGGTTCACCTGGATTATTATTATTATAGCATGTCAGGGAGATATTGAGGAATATTGAAAGTCTGTCATAGATATTGACCATTTCTCCCTCATTCCCCAGCACAAAGCCCCAATTAACACAGCCATGAGTAAGCGCTTACACAAACAAATGCCAGCCAAGAGGTGCCACCAAGCTACCTAGAATGCCAGCATCTTGTCCCTGAAAGACACAGGGGCAATTAGTGGATTGCATTAATAACTGTTGGAGCTTGCTTCCCGCGCTTCAAAGAAGAAATCTGTAGACATGCCGACTCCGATATGAAATATTGTGAGTTCTATACATCCGGCAATAACAGGACCTATATTTTTAGGGGCAGAATCAGCCCAGGAATGCATTCATAGTTCTCCATGGCTTTAAGCAGAATCAGGGAGCTGTAGCATAAACACCCCAGAATAGCAGACTGCAGATATGCGATGTGTGGTCTCTAAATGAAGGTAAAATCATAACGGAAAAAATGGCGTAGTTTGCAAGCTTCTGCGATTAACGATCGATGAGTTATTGCAGAAGTTAGCGTTTTTAATAAAAATGTGCAGGCTGGAGACCGGCCCACATGATGTCACCACAAGGGATGTGTGGCCAGATCCCCCCTTAGGTATAAGAGAACCCATGGAGAATAGAGGCGCACTCATTGCCAGGGGGGGTATAAGGATTATAAGCAGCGGGTCGTGTTAGATAGCGCTCAAATCGACTGGGGAAGCCCCTCTTCCACCTATATTGAATCGTTTGAGCGATCGCATAGTGTAAGTTATCTTCTTTTATCCTGTTTATTTTATGTAACTGCTTATGTATTGTAATGTCTCCTTTGTAACATCCTTGTATATATTTTTCCTAAACACTGCCTCCCTTTTGGATTAAATATGAAATTTAATAGTTCTGTTTCTTTTGTTCTGTAATCGTTCCCTCCCCCGCCGCCATATATGCTACCAAAACGCAGGCGTCCTGCCAGGCCTGTATTATATTTCAAATCTGGATGGTGGTAACAGAGAATAATAAGAATCGGGCTATCGTGAAGCTGACAGTGACCATACGGGGGGTGTACACATATTCCACGCTTTGGAATCTGGAGGTGTAACGCCATATGCTCACTGGTCGCTTGCTTTCTAAGGAGTGAGTGGTCTGGATCGTGTGCTTGCTATTCCGGACGAAATACTGACCGCGTTTCGGCAACTGTGAGATATTGCGTGATCTCCCCGGTGTCGTCCCTGTGGTGATCCCTGACATAGCAGTATATCAGATAAAATTTAACTTTTATTTCTAGATTTTTAAAATACTAAAGTGCAAGTGCTCAAAGAAACGCAAAACTTATAAACACAGAAAGAGTGACCCACTCCCTCTAATTTTTATATAGCGCCAACATATTCTGCAGCGCTTTATATGTAGCTTAATGCGTTAACGTGCCCATATGTTGCCAAGTGGCTGTAAACAAAAAGTTGCATAATTATCCAACTGTTCTACCAGGGCAAATGATGAGACCTGGCAAAAGATGCCCGTAGGTAATCCCTAAATTATTCAGAGCCTATGGGACTTAGTAACCGGTTCGGGATAGATTTATGATGCTCTCAAAAGTGGAGACGAAATAAAATTGGCAAGAATAAATATTACCAAATGCAGCTTATAGTGTAGTTGGGGACCTTCCCTTACGTCCCCTGTCATGGTATAATTTATCTACTCAAGATTAGACCCGTTCAGCAGGTGGATAGGGATATTGCCCACACACTTTGCCAGATCCTGATGGTGTACTGATGGTGGTTCTGGTTTCTGGTAATGTATTCCTGTACTGATGTTCGTTTTGGTTATGTATTCATGTTCTGAATAGGCACCAGCCCTTATATTACTGATAATGCAATGTATACCAGATACGGGTCAGTAAGAGCTGGGCGCTGCCTGCAGTTGTTACAATGTATCACCCCAGTATTGTGTGGTGTCAGGAGCCCCCAGTGAGTCGTTACCTCCCAGTAACATTTCCTGCAGCAGGCTGTCGATCCGCGCCATCCCAAACAACTTGGCGAATTGCACCTGCTCGATCATCTGCCAGGTGATGCTCTGCAGCGGGGGCAGGAGCAGGAGGAGGTCACTGAAGCGCCCCCTGGAGTCGTACTGCCGGTCGTTGATGTAATCCTCTAGGTTCACCTGCACCTGGAACCGCATGTTCTTCACTTTACTGGAGTCGCTGAGCCCCTTACAGTCTATGGAGAGACGAGGCAGCCATCAGAGACACGAGCAGCGGATTCTGTTCCTGCAGGTCATGTGACCTTTGCACAGGTTTGGCCCCTCCCCTATTCGGGTCACTTACCGGGATCAAAAAATATAATGGCCTTCAGGCAGGCGTACTCGTTATCATCGATCTGGATCTCCCGCAGAGGCTTCACCAGCTCGTCCAGGATCCTCACCGCCACGCGGGCGATTTCCAGCTCGGGACACTGCATGGGAATAATGAAGTCGTTACCTGCAGGGAGCAAGAGAAAGGCGAAGAATCATGGAGGAGCGGGTCACAGGACACCATTACACCCGTCATACATGGAGAAACTGGGAGGAACAGGAAAAGCAGCAATACAGGAAGAGGAAAAACTGCAGGGAAAAGAGGAAACAGGAGTTTATAAAGCTCCGCAATAAAGGAACAGAAAAAGCCGTGCAGGAAGCTGCAGCGGCGCAGGAGCAGGAAAATCTGTGCAGCGGTGAAGGAAACATGAAAAGCTAGGTAGGAAAGAAAGCCGAGGTGTAGGAAAAAGATGAGCTGTGCAGGAAAAGCAGCTTTGCAGGAGGAGGAAATGCTGTGCAGGAAAAGCAGCTTTGCAGGAGGAGGAAATGCTGTGCAGGAAAAGCAGCTTTGCAGGAGGAGGAAATGCTGTGCAGGAAAAGCAGCAGTGCAGGAGGAGGAAATGCTGTGCAGGAAAAGCAGCTTTGCAGGAGGGGGAAATGCTGTTCAGGAAAAGCTGCATTGCAGGAGGAGGAAATGCTGAGCAGGGATAGGAAATGCTGTTTAGGAAAAGCAATTTTGCAGCAGGAGGAAATGTTGTGCAGTAAAAGCAGCATTGCAGGAGGAGGAAATGCTGTGCAGGGATAGGAAATGCTGTTTAGGAAAAGCAGCTTTGCAGGAGGAGGAAATGCTGTGCAGAAAAAGCAGCAATGCAGGAGGAGGAAATGCTGTGCAGGAAAAGCAGCTTTGCAGGAGGAGGAAATGCTGTGCAGGAGGAGGAAATGCTGTGCAGGAAAAGAAGCATTGCAGGAGGAGGAAATGCTGTGCAGGAAAAGCAGCAGTGCAGGAGAAGGAAATGCTGTGCAGGAAAAGCAGCTTTGCAGGAGGAGGAAATGCTGTGCAGGAAAAGCAGCTTTGCAGGAGGAGGAAATGCTGTGCAGAAAAAGCAGCATTGCAGGAGGAGGAAATGTTGTGCAGGAAAAGAAGCATTGCAGGAGGAGGAAATGCTGTGCAGGAAAAGCAGCAGAGGAAATGCTGTGCAGGAAAAGCAGCAGTGCAGCAGGAGGAAATGCTGTGCAGGAAAAGCAGCAGTGCAGCAGGAGGAAATGCTGTGCAGGAAAAGCAGCAGTGCAGGAGGAGGAAATGCTGTGCAGGAAAAGCAGCTTTGCAGGAGGAGGAAATGCTGTGCAGGAAAAGCAGCTTTGCAGGAGGAGGAAATGCTGTGCAGGAATAAGAAATGCTGTGCAGGAAAAGCAGCTTTGCAGGAGGGGGAAATGCTGTTCAGGAAAAGCAGCAGTGCAGCAGGAGGAAATGCTGTGCAGGGATAGGAAATGCTGTTTAGGTAAAGCAGCTTTCAGGAGGAGGAAATGCTGTGCAGAAAAAGCAGCATTGCAGGAGGAGGAAATGCTGTGCAGGAAAAGCAGCAGTGCAGGAGGAGGAAATGTGCAGGAAAAGCAGCAGTGCAGGAGGAGGAAATGTACAGGAAAAGAAGCAGTGCAGGAGGAGGAAATGTGCAGGAAAAGCAGCAGTGCAGGAGGAGGAAATGCTCTGCAGGAATAGGAAATGCTCTGCAGGAATAGGAAATGCTCTGCAGGAAAAGCAGTATTGCAGGAGGGGGAAATGCTGTGCAGGAAAAGCAGCATTGCAGCAGGAGGAAATGCTGTGTAGGGATAGGATATGCTGTGCAGGAAAAGCAGCATTGCAGGAGGAGGAAATGTACATGAAAAGAAGCATTGCAGGAGGAGGAAATGCTGTGCAGGAAAAGCAGCATTGCAGCAGGAGGAAGAAATGCTGTGCAGGGATAGGATATGCTGTGCAGGAAAAGCAGCATTGCAGGAGGAGGAAATGTACATGAAAAGAAGCATTGCAGGAGGAGGAAATGCTGTGCAGGAAAAGCAGCAGTGCGGGAGGAGGAAATGCTGTGCAGTAAAAGCAGCTTTGCAGGAGGAGGAAATGCTGTGCAGGAAAAGCAGCTTTGCAGGAGGAGGAAATGCTGTGCAGGAAAAGCAGCAGTGCAGGAGGAGGAAATGCTGTGTAGGAAAAGCAGCAGTGCAGGAGTAGGAAATGCTGTGCAGGAAAAGAAGCTTTGCAGGAGGAGGAAATGCTGTGCAGGAAAAGCAGCAGTGCAGCAGGAGGAAATGCTGTGCAGTAAAAGCAGCATTGCAGGAGGAGGAAATGCTGTGCAGGGATAGGAAATGCTGTTTAGGTAAAGCAGCGTTGCAGGAGGAGGAAATGCTGTGCAGAAAAAGCAGCATTGCAGGAGGAGGAAATGCTGTGCAGGAAAAGCAGCAGTGCAGGAGGAGGAAATGCTGTGCAGGAAAAGCAGCAGTGCAGGAGGAGGAAATGTGCAGGAAAAGCAGCAGTGCAGGAGGAGGAAATGTGCAGGAAAAGAAGCAGTGCAGGAGGAGGAAATGTGCAGGAAAAGCAGCAGTGCAGGAGGAGGAAATGCTATGCAGGAATAGGAAATGCTGTGCAGGAAAAGCAGCATTGCAGGAGGGGGAAATGCTGTTCAGGAAAAGCAGCATTGCAGCAGGAGGAAATGCTGTGCAGGAAAAGGAGCTTTGCAGGAGGAGGAAATGCTGTGCAGGAAAAGCAGCTTTGCAGGAGGAGGAAATGCTGTGCAGGAAAAGCAGCATTGCAGGAGGAGGAAATGCTGTGCAGGAAAAGCAGCATTGCAGGAGGAGGAAATGCTGTGTAGGAAAAGCAGCATTGCAGGAGGAGGAAATGCTGTGCAGGAAAAGCAGCAGTGCAGGAGGAGGAAATGCTGTGCAGGAAAAGCAGCTTTGCATGAGGAGGAAATGCTGTGCAGGAAAAGCAGCTTTGCAGGAATAGGAAATGCTGTGCAGGAATAGGAAATGCTGTGCAGGAAAAGCAGCATTGCAGGAGGGGGAAATGCTGTTCAGGAAAAGCAGCAGTGCAGCAGGAGGAAATGCTGTGCAGGAAAAGCAGCATTGCGGGAGGAAGAAATGCTGTGCAGGGATAGGAAATGCTGTTTAGTAAAAGCAGCTTTGCAGGAGGAGGAAATGCTGTGCAGGAATAGAAAATGCTGTGCAGGAAAAGCAGCATTGCAGGAGGAGGAAATGTGCAGGAAAAGCAGCTTTGCAGGAGGAGGAAATGCTGTGCAGGAAAAGCAGCTTTGCAGGAGGAGGAAATGCTGTGCAGGAAAAGCAGCTTTGCAGGAGGAGGAAATGCTGTGCAGGAAAAGCAGCTTTGCAGGAGGAGGAAATGCTGTGCAGGAGGAGGAAATGCTGTGCAGGAAAAGCAGCTTTGCAGGAGGAGGAAATGCTGTGTAGGAAAAGCAGCAGTGCAGGAGGAGGAAACGCTGTGCAGGAAAAGCAGCAGTGCAGGAGGAGGAAATGCTGTGCAGGAAAAGCAGCAGTGCAGCAGGAGGATATGCTGTGCAGTAAAAGCAGCATTGCAGGAGTAGGAAATGCTGTGCAGGAAAAGAAGCTTTGCAGGAGGAGGAAATGCTGTGCATGGATAGGAAATGCTGTGCAGCAAAAGCAGCATTGCAGGAGGAGGAAATGCTGTGCAGGAAAAGCAGCAGTGCAGGAGGAGGAAATGCTGTGCAGGAAAAGCAGCAGTGCAGCAGGAGGAAATGCTGTGCAGTAAAAGCAGCATTGCAGGAGGAGGAAATGCTGTGCAGGGATAGGAAATGCTGTTTAGGTAAAGCAGCTTTGCAGGAGGAGGAAATGCTGTGCAGAAAAAGCAGCATTGCAGGAGGAGGAAATGCTGTGCAGGAAAAGCAGCAGTGCAGGAGGAGGAAATGTGCAGGAAAAGCAGCAGTGCAGGAGGAGGAAATGTGCAGGAAAAGAAGCAGTGCAGGAGGAGGAAATGTGCAGGAAAAGCAGCAGTGCAGGAATAGGAAATGCTGTGCAGGAATAGGAAATGCTGTGCAGGAAAAGCAGCATTGCAGGAGGGGGAAATGCTGTTCAGGAAAAGCAGCATTGCAGCAGGAGGAAATGCTGTGCAGGAAAAGGAGCTTTACAGGAGGAGGAAATGCTGTGCAGGAAAAGCAGCTTTGCAGGAGGAGGAAATGCTGTGCAGGAAAAGCAGCATTGCAGGAGGAGGAAATGCTGTGTAGGAAAAGCAGCTTTGCAGGAGGAGGAAATGCTGTGTAGGAAAAGCAGCAGTGCAGCAGGAGGAAATGCTGTGCAGGAAAAGAAGCATTGCAGGAGGAGGAAATGCTGTGCAGGAAAAGCAGCTTTGCAGGAGGAGGAAATGCTGTGCAGGAAAAGCAGCTTTGCAGGAGGAGGAAATGCTGTGCAGGAAAAGCAGCTTTGCAGGAGGAGGAAATGCTGTGCAGGAAAAGCAGCATTGCAGGAGGAGGAAATGCTGTGTAGGAAAAGCAGCAGTGCAGCAGGAGGAAATGCTGTGCAGGAAAAGAAGCATTGCAGGAGGAGGAAATGCTGTGCAGGAAAAGCAGCAGTGCAGGAGGAGGAAATGCTGTGCAGGAAAAGCAGCTTTGCATGAGGAGGAAATGCTGTGCAGGAAAAGCAGCTTTGCAGGAATAGGAAATGCTGTGCAGGAATAGGAAATGCTGTGCAGGAAAAGCAGCATTGCAGGAGGGGGAAATGCTGTTCAGGAAAAGCAGCAGTGCAGGAGGAGGAAATGCTGTGCAGGAAAAGCAGCTTTGCATGAGGAGGAAATGCTGTGCAGGAAAAGCAGCTTTGCATGAGGAGGAAATGCTGTGCAGGAAAAGCAGCTTTGCAGGAATAGGAAATGCTGTGCAGGAATAGGAAATGCTGTGCAGGAATAGGAAATGCTGTGCAGGAAAAGCAGCATTGCAGGAGGAAGAAATGCTGTGCAGGGATAGGAAATGCTGTTTAGGAAAAGCAGCTTTGCAGGAGGAGGAAATGCTGTGCAGGAATAGAAAATGCTGTGCAGGAAAAGCAGCATTGCAGGAGGAGGAAATGTGCAGGAAAAGCAGCAGTGCAGGAGGAGGAAATGTGCAGGAAAAGCAGCAGTGCAGGAGGAGGAAATGCTGTGCAGGAAAAGCAGCTTTGCAGGAGGAGGAAATGCTGTGCAGGAAAAGCAGCTTTGCAGGAGGAGGAAATGCTGTGCAGGAAAAGCAGCAGTGCAGGAGTAGGAAATGCTTTGCAGGAGGAGGAAATGCTGTGCATGGATAGGAAATGCTGTGCAGCAAAAGCAGCTTTGCAGGAGGAGGAAATGCTGTGCAGGAAAAGCAGCAGTGCAGGAGGAGGAGGAAATGCTGTGTAGGAAAAGCAGCTTTGCAGGAGGAGGAAATGCTGTGTAGGAAAAGCAGCAGTGCAGCAGGAGGAAATGCTGTGCAGGAAAAGAAGCATTGCAGGAGGAGGAAATGCTGTGCAGGAAAAGCAGCTTTGCAGGAGGAGGAAATGCTGTGCAGGAAAAGCAGCTTTGCAGGAGGAGGAAATGCTGTGCAGGAAAAGCAGCATTGCAGGAGGAGGAAATGCTGTGCAGGAAAAGAAGCATTGCAGGAGGAGGAAATGCTGTGCAGGAAAAGCAGCAGTGCAGGAGGAGGAAATGCTGTGCAGGAAAAGCAGCTTTGCATGAGGAGGAAATGCTGTGCAGGAAAAGCAGCAGTGCAGCAGGAGGAAATGCTGTGCAGGAAAAGAAGCATTGCAGGAGGAGGAAATGCTGTGCAGGAAAAGCAGCAGTGCAGGAGGAGGAAATGCTGTGCAGGAAAAGCAGCTTTGCATGAGGAGGAAATGCTGTGCAGGAAAAGCAGCTTTGCAGGAATAGGAAATGCTGTGCAGGAATAGGAAATGCTGTGCAGGAATAGGAAATGCTGTGCAGGAAAAGCAGCATTGCAGGAGGGGGAAATGCTGTTCAGGAAAAGCAGCAGTGCAGGAGGAGGAAATGCTGTGCAGGAAAAGCAGCTTTGCATGAGGAGGAAATGCTGTGCAGGAAAAGCAGCAGTGCAGGAGGAGGAAATGATGTGCAGGAGGAGGAAATGCTGTGCAGGAAAAGCAGCTTTGCAGGAATAGGAAATGCTGTGCAGGAATAGGAAATGCTGTGCAGGAAAAGCAGCATTGCAGGAGGGGGAAATGCTGTTCAGGAAAAGCAGCAGTGCAGCAGGAGGAAATGCTGTGCAGGAAAAGCAGCATTGCAGGAGGAAGAAATGCTGTGCAGGGATAGGAAATGCTGTTTAGGAAAAGCAGCTTTGCAGGAGGAGGAAATGCTGTGCAGGAATAGAAAATGCTGTGCAGGAAAAGCAGCATTGCAGGAGGAGGAAATGTGCAGGAAAAGCAGCAGTGCAGGAGGAGGAAATGCTGTGCAGGAAAAGCAGCTTTGCAGGAGGAGGAAATGCTGTGCAGGAAAAGCAGCTTTGCAGGAGGAGGAAATGCTGTGCAGGAAAAGCAGCAGTGCAGGAGTAGGAAATGCTGTGCAGGAAAAGAAGCTTTGCAGGAGGAGGAAATGCTGTGCAGGAAAAGCAGCAGTGCAGGAGGAGGAGGAAATGCTGTGCAGTGAAGGGCAGCGGTGAATCAGCTTTAAAGGTGTTGCAGGAAAAAGCAGTGTTAAAAAAAAACTCAGTTAAAGTGGTGCAGAAAAAGGAAAGAGTGATGCTGATAAAGCAGCAGAAAAAATCTGCAATAAAGGAACCAGAAAAGCTGTGCAGAAAAAAAGAGCAGCGGTGCAGGAACAGTAAAGAAAGAAAAAGCAGGAAAAATTATTCCCAAAAAAGTAGCGGTGCAGGAAAGCTGGATCGGGGTGATTTTTTTATGTTGGGGGGTGCCTCATGTTTTGGGCTTTGACCCCCGACTTTCCATGAACCCTAAAAACCCTTTTTCAATGGCCCAAAATAGTGTAAGCTTTCTCGCACTTTTTTTTTTTCATTATTTTTGCCCTTTGGAAACAGTTCTTAGCATTAGAATCGTGGCGTCGGCAGCGGAGCAGCTGCAGATCTGTCATTCAGAGGAGCTGGGACCTGAGACTCACCCAGAAGCAGGAAATCTTTGTAGGGGAGCGAGCGCTTGGCAACACCCAGCAGGAGATGAGCGCCAGCGTGTGCCCGCAACAGCGCCACCTGGGGGGAGACAGCAGAAGGGGCAGGTGAGAATTCACCGCACAGTGTGATGTCATCAGTACCATGCTGCACAAATCGCTTTATTTTATCGGTTGATGATCTTCACCATTTTAGCTGCCAGTTAATTCCTTGGGCACCAGAAGGTGTCAGTTCAGCACCATTCATGGGCATGTAAAAGTTTGGGCGCCCCTGGTCAAAATTACTATTATTGTGAACAGTTAAGCAAGTTGGAGATGAAATGACCTAAAAGGCCTAAAGTTAAAGATGACACATTTCCTTTGTTTTATGGGCGAAATAATTATATATAGTCATTTATTTTCATCTAAAAAAGTCACAAAAAGCAAAATGGGCCGATGCAAAAGTTTGGGCACCCTTGGAGATTTGTGTGCTCAGATAACTTTGACCAAGGCTTCAGACATTAATTAGCCTGTTAGGGTTATGGCTTGGTCACTATCATCGTTAGGAAAGACCGGTGATGCCAATTTCCAGCTTTATAAAACCCAGCCTCCTCTAACCTTGTGCCAAAACCAGCAGCCATGGGGTCTGCCGAGCACTGACAATGGTGGAGGCCACAAAGCAGGAGAAGCCATAAGAAGATAGCAAAGAAGTCGCCCTTTCCTCAGTTCAAAATGTAATTAAGGAATGGCAGTTACCAGGAACAGTGGAGGTCAAGATAAGGTCTGGAAGACCAAGCAAAATGTCAGTGTGAGCTGCTCGTAGGATTGCTAGATAGGTAAATCAGAACCCTCGCTTGACTGCAAAAGACCTTCAGAAAGATGTAGCAGACTCTGGAGTTGTGGTACATTGTTCTCCTGTTCAGAGACACCGGCACAAATATGTCCTTCATGGAAGAGTCATCAGACGAAAACCTCTCCTGCATCCTCACCATAAAATTCAGCGTCAGAAGTAGCAAAAGAACATCGAAACAAGCCTGATGCATCCTGGAAACAAGTCCTGTGGACCGATGAGGTAAAATAGAACTATTTGGCCACAATGATCACAGTTATGTGTGGAGAAAAAGGGCACAGAATTTCAGGAAAAGAACATCCCGCCAACCATTAAGCATGGGGGAGGATCAATCATGCTTTGGGGTTCTGTTGCAGCCAATAGCACGGGGAACATTTTACGGGTAGAGGGAAGAATGGATTCAATGAAATTTCAACAAATTCTTGATGCAAACATAACACCATCTGTAAAAAAGCTGAAGGTGAAAAGAGGATTCTACGAATGGATAATGATCCTAAACACTCGTCACAATCCACAATAGATGACCTCAAAAGGAGCAAGCTGAAGGTTTTACAATGGCCCCCACAGTCCCCTGATCTGAACATCATTGAAAATCTCTGACCTCAAAATAGCAGACGATGCAAGACGCCCCAGGAATCTCCCAGAACTGGAGGAATTCTCCAAGGAAGAACGGAGGAAAATCCCTCAAACAAGAAGTGAAAGACTCTTATCCGGCTACAAAAAGCATTTACAAGCTGTGATACCTGCAAAAGGGGGCGCTACTAGGTACTGACCATGCAGGGGGCACAAACTTCTGCATCGGCCCATTTTCCTTATTGTTATTTTTAAAATGTAAAATATAAAAAAATATATATACTTTTTTTTTGCCTAAAACACAAAGGACTTCATGCCACTGTATTGATGCCCGACGTCCTGTGGGCACAGAGCCCCATCTACAGGACGCTCGGTGATGGCCGCTGTCAGTCCGTGTTACCTGGTCGTCCAGGGGGAGCTCGCAGAACGCAGGGATGTACTTGGCCCACTCGACCAGCAGGAGGAGCTGCTGCTTCATGGATTCGCACACGTCGCTGATGGTGGCGATTTTCTTCATGGAGATGTCGCTCATGGGACTGAGGCAGGAGAGCTGGAGACGGGAGGGCGGCAGAGCCGACAGAGGGTGAGAGGCTCAGCAAATCCACTACATCTAATCAGCCCCTTAAAATGGCGAAAAACTGCAAAACCATCAAGTGAGACCAGCCCCGAACCACAAGGAGCGAAAACCAGATATACACTTGTACTGCTACCAGGTGAGCCATCCCTCAGGGACCACCAGGTGGCGCTACCTGCAGTGCAGCTCCTCGTCCTGAGCCTGATATATACTTATACTACTGCCCATACTGGCACCTGCCCGGTGAGCCATCCCTCGGGGACCACCAGGGGGCGCTACCTGCGGTGCAGCTCCTCGCCCGAAGCCTGATATATATTTATATTACTGCCCCGCTAGCACCTGCCCGGTGAGCCATCCCTCGGGGACCACCAGGGGGCGCTACCTACAGTGCAGCTCCTCGCCTGGGGCCTGATATATGTTATACTACTGCCCTGCTAGCACTTGCCCGGTGAGCCATCCCTCTGGGACCACCAGGTGGCGCTACCTGCGGTGCTGCTCCTCGCCCGGAGCCTGATATATACTTATACTACTGCCCCGCTAGCACCTGCCCAGTGAGCCATCTCTCGGGGACCACCAGGTGGCGCTACCTGCGGTGCCGCTTCTCTCCCGGAGCCTGATATATACTTATACTATTGCCCCGCTAGCACCTGCCCGGTGAACCATCCCTCGGGGACCACCAGGTGGCGCTACCTGCGGTGCAGCTCCTCGCCCGGAGCCTGATATATACTTATACTACTGCCCCGCTAGCACCTGCCCGGTGAGCCATCCCTCGGGGACCACCAGGGGGCGCTACCTGCGGTGCAGCTCCTCGCCCGAAGCCTGATATATATTTATACTACTGCCCCGCTAGCACCTGCCCGGTGAGCCATCCCTCAGGGACCACCAGGTTGCGCTACTGGCGGTGCAGCTTCTCGCCCGGAGCCTGATATATACATATACTACTGCCCTGCTAGCACCTGCCCGGTTAGCCATCTCTCGGGGACCACCAGGTGGCGCTACCTGTGATGCAGCTCCTCGCCCGGAGCCTGATATATACTTATACTACTGACCTGCTAGCAACTGCCCGGTGAGCCATCCCTCGGGGACCACCAGGTGGCGCTACCTGCGGTGCAGCGCCTCGCCCGGAGCCTGATATATACTTATACTACTGCCCCGCTAGCACCTGCCCGGTGAGCCATCCCTCGGGGACCACCAGGTGGCGCTACCTGCGGTGCAGCTCCTCGCCCGAAGCCTGATATATATTTATACTACTGCCCTGCTAGCACCTGCCCGGTGAGCCATCCCTCGGGGACCACCAGGTGGCGCTACCTGCGGTGCAGCTCCTCGCCCGAAGCCTGATATATATTTATACTACTGCCCCGCTAGCACCTGCCCGGTGAGCCATCCCTCAGGGACCACCAGGTGGCGCTACCTGCGGTGCAGCTCCTCGCCCGAAGCCTGATATATATTTATACTACTGCCCCGCTAGCACCTGCCCGGTGAGCCATCCCTCGGGGACCACCAGGGGGCGCTACCTGCGGCGCAGCTCCTCGCCCGGGGCCTGATATATACTTATACTACTGCCCTGCTAGCACTTGCCCGGTGAGCCATCCCTCTGGGACCACCAGGTTGCGCTACCTGCGGTGCAGCTCCTCACCCGGATCCTGATATATACATATACTACTGCCCCGCTAGCACCTGCCCGGTGAGCCATCTCTCGGGGACCACCAGGTGGCGCTACCTGCGATGCAGCTCCTCACCCGGATCCTGATATATACTTATACTACTGCCCTGCTAGCAACTGCCCGGTGAGCCATCCCTCGGGGACCACCAGGTGGCGCTACCTGCGGTGCAGCTCCTCGCCCGGAGCCTAATATATACTTATACTACTGCCCCGTGAGCCATCCCTCTGGGACCACCAGGTGGCGCTACCTGCGGTGCTGCTCCTCGCCTGGGGCCTGATATATACTTATACTACTGCCCCGCTAGCACCTGCCCGGTGAGCCATCCCTCGGGGACCACCAGGTGGCGCTGTGCTACTCCTCGCCCGGGGCCTGATATATACTTATACTACTGCCCCGCTAGCACCTGCCCAGTGAGCCATCCCTCGGGGACCACCAGCTGGCGCTACCTGCGGTGCAGCTCCTCGCCCGGAGCCTGATATATACTTATACTACTGCCCCGCTAGCACCTGCCCGGTGAGCCATCCCTCGGGGACCACCAGGTGGCGCTACCTGCGGTGCAGCTCCTCGCCTGGAGCCTGATATATACTTATACTACTGCCCCGCTAGCACCTGCCCAGTGAGCCATCCCTCGGGGACCACCAGGTGGCGCTACCTGCGGTGCAGCTCCTCGCCCGGAGCCTGATATATACTTATACTACTGCCCCGCTAGCACCTGCCCAGTGAGCCATCCCTCGGGGACCACCAGATGGCGCTACCTGCGGTGCAGCTCCTCGCCCAGAGCCTGATATATACTTATACTACTGCCCCGCTAGCACCTGCCCGGTGAACCAACCCTCGGGAGCCACCAGGGGGCGCTACCTGCGGTGCTGCTTCTCGCCCGGAGCCTGATATATACTTATACTACTGCCCCGCTATCACCTGCCCGGTGAGCCATCCCTCTGGGACCACCAGGTGGCGCTACCTGTGGTGCTGCTCCTCGCCTGGGGCCTGATAT
Organism: Phyllobates terribilis; assembly: GCF_046119375.1. Classification (NCBI taxonomy): domain Eukaryota; kingdom Metazoa; phylum Chordata; class Amphibia; order Anura; family Dendrobatidae; genus Phyllobates; species Phyllobates terribilis. The sequence continues at coordinate 36,300,227 of NW_027362774.1, read as the reverse complement.
ATACTTATACTACTTCCCCGCTAGCACCTGCCTGGTGACCCATCCCTCAGGGACCACCAGGTGGCGCTACCTGCGGTGCCGCTTCTCGCCCGGAGCCTGATATATACTTATACTACTGCCCCGCTAGCACCTGCCCGGTGAGCCATCCCTCGGGGACCACCAGGTGGCGCTACCTGCGGTGCAGCTCTTCGCCCGGGGCCTGATATATACTTATACTACTGCCCCGCTAGCACCTGCCCGGTGAGCCATCCCTCGGGGACCACCAGGTGGCGCTACCTGCATTGCAGCTCCTCGCCCTGAGCCTGATATATACTTATACTACTGCCCCGCTAGCACCTGCCCGGTGAGCCATCCCTCTGGGACCACCAGGTGGCGCTACCTGCATTGCAGCTCCTCGCCCTGAGCCTGATATATACTTATACTACTGCCCCGCTAACACCTGCCCGGTGAGCCATCCCTCGGGAACCACCAGGTGGCGCTGTGCTGCTCCTCGCCCGGGGCCTGATATATACTTATATTACTGCCCCGCTAGCACCTGCCCGGTGAGCCATCTCTCGGGAACCACCAGGTGGCGCTGTGCTGCTCCTCGCCCGGGGCCTGATATATACTTATATTACTGCCCCGCTAGCACCTGCCCGGTGAGCCATCCCTCTGGGACCACCAGGTGGCGCTACCTGCGGCGCTGCTCCTCGCCCGGGGCCTGATATATACTTATACTACTGCCCACACTGGCACCTGCCCGGTGAGCCATCCCTCGGGAACCACCAGGAGGCGCTACCTGCGGTGCAGCTTCTCGCCCGGAGCCTGATATATACTTATACTACTGCCCCGCTAGCACCTGCCCGGTGAGCCATCTCTCGGGGGCCACCAGGGGGCGCTACCTGCGGTGCAACTTCTCGCCCGGGGCCTGATATGTTATACTACTGCCCACACTGGCACCTGCCCGGTGAGCCATCCCTCTGGGACCACCAGGTGGCGCTACCTGAGGTGCAGCTCCTCGCCCGGAGCCTGATATATACTTATACTACTGCCCCGCTAGCACCTGCCCGGTGAGCCATCCCTCGGGAACCACCAGGTGGCGCTACCTGTGCTGCAGCTCCTCGCCCGGAGCCTGATATATACTTATACTACTGCCCACACTGGCACCTGCCCGGTGAGCCATCCCTCTGGGACCACCAGGTGCGCTACCTGCGGTGCAGCTCCTCGCCCGGCGCCTGATATATACTTATACTACTGCCCTGGTGAGCCATCTCTCGGGGACCACCAGGTGGCGCTGTGCAGCTCCTTGCCCGGGGCCTGATATATACTTATACTACTGCCCCGCTAGCACCTGCCCGGTAAGCCATCTCTCTGGGACCACCAGGTGGCGCTACCTGCGGTGCAGCGCCTCGCCCGGGGCCTGATATATACTTATACTACTGCCCATACTGGCACCTGCCCGGTGAGCCATCCCTCGGGGACCACCAGGTGGCGCTACCTGCGGTGCAGCTCCTCGCCCGGAGCCTAATATATAATTATACTACTGCCCCGCTAGCACCTGCCCGGTGAACCATCCCTCTGGGACCACCAGGTGGCGCTACCTGCGGTGCAGCTCCTCGCCCGGAGCCTAATATACTTATACTACTGCCCCGCTAGCAGCTGCCCGGTGAGCCATCCCTCGAGGACCACCAGGTGGCGCTACCTGCGGTGCTGCTCCTCGCCCGGAGCCTGATATATACTTATACTACTGCCCCGCTAGCACCTGCCCGGTGAGCCATCTCTCGGGGACCACCTGGTGGCGCTGTGCTGCTCTTTGCCCGGGGCCTGATATATACTTATACTACTGCCCCGCTAGCACGTGCCCGGTGAGCCATCTCTCTGGGACCACTAGGTGGCGCTACCTGCGGTGCTGCTCCTCGCCCGGGGCTTGATATATACTTATACTACTGCCCACACTGGCACCTGCCCGGTGAGCCATCCCTCGGGGACCACCAGGTGGCGCTACCTGCGGTGCTGCTCCTCGCCCGGAGCCTGATATATACTTATACTACTGCCCCGCTAGCACCTGCCCGGTGAGCCATCCCTCGGGAACCACCAGGTGGCGCTACCTGCGGTGCTTCTCCTCGCCCGGGGCCTGATATATACTTATGCTACTGCCCCGCTAGCACCTGCCCGGTGAGCCATCCCTCGGGGACCACCAGGTGGCGCTACCTGCGGTGCAGCTTCTCTCCCGGGGCCTGATATATACTTATACTACTGCCCCGCTAGCACCTGCCTGGTGAGCCATCCCTCGGGGACCACCAGGTGGCGCTACCTGTGGTGCAGCTTCTCTCCCGGGGCCATATATATGCTTATACTACTGCCCCGCTAGCACCTGCCCAGTGTGCCATCCCTCGGGGACCACCAGGTGGCGCTACCTGCGGTGCTGCTCCTCGCCCGGAGCCTGATATATACTTATACTACTGCCCCGCTAGCACCTGCCCAGTGAGCCATCCCTCGGGGACCACCAGGTGGCGCTACCTGCGGTGCAGCTCCTCGCCCGGAGCCTGATATATACTTATACTACTGCCCCGCTAGCACCTGCCCGGTGAGCCATCTCTCTGGGACCACCAGGTGGCGCTACCTGCGGTGCAGCTCCTCGCCAGGAGCCTGATATATACTTATACTACTGCCCCGCTAGCACCTGACCGGTGAGCCATCCCTCTGGGACCACCAGGTGGCGCTACCTGCGGTACAGCTCCTCGCCCGGGGCCTGATATATGTTATACTACTGCCCCGCTAGCACTTGCCCGGTGAGCCATCCCTCTGGGACCACCAGGTGGCGCTACCTGCGGTGCAGCTCCTCGCCCGGAGCCTGATATATACTTATACTACTGCCCCGCTAGCACCTGCCCGGTGAGCCATCTCTCGGGGACCACCAGGTGGCGCTGTGCTGCTCCTTGCCCGGGGCCTGATATATACTTATACTACTGCCCCGCTAGCACCTGCCCGGTGAGCCATCCCTCGGAAACCACCAGGTGGCGCTACCTGCGGTGCTGCTCCTAGCCTGGGGCCTGATATATACTTATACTACTGCCCCGCTAGCACCTGCCCGGTGAGCCATCCCTCGGGGACCACCAGGTGGCGCTACCTGCGGTGCAGCTTCTCTCCCGGGGCCATATATATGCTTATACTACTGCCCCGCTAGCACCTGCCCAGTGTGCCATCCCTCGGGGACCACCAGGTGGCGCTACCTGCGGTGCTGCTCCTCGCCCGGAGCCTAATATATACTTATACTACTGCCCCGCTTGCACCTGCCCAGTGAGCCATCCCTCGGGGGCCACAAGGTGGCGCTACCTGCGGTGCTGCTCCTCGCCCGGAGCCTGATATATACTTATACTACTGCCCCGCTAGCACCTGCCCGGTGAGCCATCTCTCGGGGGCCACCAGGGGGCGCTACCTGCGGTGCAACTTCTCGCCCGGGGCCTGATATGTTATACTACTGCCCACACTGGCACCTGCCCGGTGAGCCATCCCTCTGGGACCACCAGGTGGCGCTACATGAGGTGCAGCTCCTCGCCCGGAGCCTGATATATACTTATACTACTGCCCCGCTAGCACCTGCCCGGTGAGCCATCCCTCGGGAACCACCAGGTGGCGCTACCTGTGCTGCAGCTCCTCGCCCGGAGCCTGATATATACTTATACTACTGCCCACACTGGCACCTGCCCGGTGAGCCATCCCTCTGGGACCACCAGGTGGCGCTACCTGCGGTGCAGCTCCTCGCCCGGCGCCTGATATATACTTATACTACTGCCCTGGTGAGCCATCTCTCGGGGACCACCAGGTGGCGCTGTGCAGCTCCTTGCCCGGGGCCTGATATATACTTATACTACTGCCCCGCTAGCACCTGCCCGGTAAGCCATCTCTCTGGGACCACCAGGTGGCGCTACCTGCGGTGCTGCTCCTCGCCCGGGGCCTGATATATACTTATACTACTGCCCATACTGGCACCTGCCCGGTGAGCCATCCCTCGGGGACCACCAGGTTGCGCTACCTGCGGTGCAGCTCCTCGCCCGGAGCCTAATATACTTATACTACTGCCCCGCTAGCAGCTGCCCGGTGAGCCATCCCTCGGGGACCACCAGGTGGCGCTACCTGCGGTGCTGCTCCTCGCCCGGAGCCTGATATATACTTATACTACTGCCCCGCTAGCACCTGCCCGGTGAGCCATCTCTCGGGGACCACCTGGTGGCGCTGTGCTGCTCTTTGCCCGGGGCCTGATATATACTTATACTACTGCCCCGCTAGCACGTGCCCGGTGAGCCATCTCTCTGGGACCACTAGGTGGCGCTACCTGCGGTGCTGCTCCTCGCCCGGGGCTTGATATATACTTATACTACTGCCCCGCTAGCACCTGCCCGGTGAGCCATCCCTCGGGGACCGCCAGGTGGCGCTACCTGCGGTGCTGCTCCTCGCCCGGAGCCTGATATATACTTATACTACTGCCCCGCTAGCACCTGCCCGGTGAGCCATCCCTCGGGAACCACCAGGTGGTGCTACCTGCGGTGCTTCTCCTCGCCCGGGGCCTGATATATACTTATGCTACTGCCCCGCTAGCACCTGCCCGGTGAGCCATCCCTCGGGGACCACCAGGTGGCGCTACCTGCGGTGCAGCTTCTCTCCCGGGGCCTGATATATACTTATACTACTGCCCCGCTAGCACCTGCCTGGTGAGCCATCCCTCGGGGACCACCAGGTGGCGCTACCTGTGGTGCAGCTTCTCTCCCGGGGCCATATATATGCTTATACTACTGCCCCGCTAGCACCTGCCCAGTGTGCCATCCCTCGGGGACCACCAGGTGGCGCTACCTGCGGTGCTGCTCCTCGCCCGGAGCCTGATATATACTTATACTACTGCCCCGCTAGCACCTGCCCAGTGAGCCATCCCTCGGGGACCACCAGGTGGCGCTACCTGCGGTGCAGCTCCTCGCCCGGAGCCTGATATATACTTATACTACTGCCCCGCTAGCACCTGCCCGGTGAGCCATCTCTCTGGGACCACCAGGTGGCGCTACCTGCGGTGCAGCTTCTCGCCAGGAGCCTGATATATACTTATACTACTGCCCCGCTAGCACCTGACCGGTGAGCCATCCCTCTGGGACCACCAGGTGGCGCTACCTGCGGTACAGCTCCTCGCCCGGGGCCTGATATATGTTATACTACTGCCCCGCTAGCACTTGCCCGGTGAGCCATCCCTCTGGGACCACCAGGTGGCGCTACCTGCGGTGCAGCTCCTCGCCCGGAGCCTGATATATACTTATACTACTGCCCCGCTAGCACCTGCCCGGTGAGCCATCTCTCGGGGACCACCAGGTGGCGCTGTGCTGCTCCTTGCCCGGGGCCTGATATATACTTATACTACTGCCCCGCTAGCACCTGCCCGGTGAGCCATCCCTCGGAAACCACCAGGTGGCGCTACCTGCGGTGCTGCTCCTAGCCTGGGGCCTGATATATACTTATACTACTGCCCCGCTAGCACCTGCCCGGTGAGCCATCCCTCGGGGACCACCAGGTGGCGCTACCTGCGGTGCAGCTTCTCTCCCGGGGCCATATATATGCTTATACTACTGCCCCGCTAGCACCTGCCCAGTGTGCCATCCCTCGGGGACCACCAGGTGGCGCTACCTGCGGTGCTGCTCCTCGCCCGGAGCCTAATATATACTTATACTACTGCCCCGCTTGCACCTGCCCAGTGAGCCATCCCTCGGGGGCCACAAGGTGGCGCTACCTGTGGTGCTGCTCCTCGCCCGGAGCCTGATATATACTTATACTACTGTCCCGCTAGCACCTGCCCGGTGAGCCATCCCTCGGGGACCACCAGGTGGCGCTACCTGCGGTGCAGCTCCTCGCCCGGGGCCTGATATATACTTATACTACTGCCCCGCTAGCACCTGTCCGGTGAGCCATCCCTCTGGGACCACCAGGTGGCGCTACCTGCGGTGCAGCTTCTCTCCCGGGGCCATATATATGCTTATACTACTGCCCCGCTAGCACCTGCCCGGTGAGCCATCCCTCGGGGGCCACCAGGGGACGCTACCTGCGGTGCAGCTTCTCGCCCGGAGCCTGATATATACTTATACTACTGCCCCGCTAGCACCTGCCCAGTGAGCCATCCCTCGGGGACCACCAGGTGACGCTACCTGCGGTGCAGCTCCTCGCCCGGGCCTGATATATGTTATACTACTGCCCTGCTAGCACTTGCCCGGTGAGCCATCCCTCTGGGACCACCAGGTGGCGCTACCTGTGGTGCAGCTCCTCGCCCGGAGCCTGATATATACTTATACTATTGCCCCGATAGCACCTGCCCGGTGAGCCATCCCTCGGGGACCACCAGGTTGCGCTACCTGCGGTGCAGCTCCTCGCCCGGGGCCTGATATATACTTATACTACTGCCCACACTGGCACCTGCCCGGTGAGCCATCCCTCGGAAACCACCAGGTGGCGCTACCTGCGGTGCAGCTTCTCTCTCGGGGCCTGATATATACTTATACTACTGCCCCGCTAGCACCTGCCCGGTGAGCCATCTCTCTAGGACCACCAGGTGGCGCTATCTGCGGTGCAGCTCCTCGCCCGGAGCCTGATATATACTTATACTACTGCCCCGCTAGCACTTGCCCGGTGAGCCATCCCTCTGGGACCACCAGGTGGCGCTACCTGCGGTGCAGCTCCTCGCCCGGAGCCTGATATATACTTATACTACTGCCCCGCTAGCACCTGCCCAGTGAGCCATCTCTCGGGGACCACCAGGTGGCGCTACCTGCGGTGCCGCTTCTCGCCCGGGGCCTGATATATACTTATACTACTGCCCCGCTAGCACCTGCCCGGTGAGCCATCTCTCTGGGACCACCAGGTGGCGCTACCTGCGGTGAAGCTTCTCGCCCGGAGCCTGATATATACTTATAATACTGCCCTGCTAGCACCTGCCCGGTGAGCCATCCCTCGGGGACCACCAGGTGGCGCTACCTGCGGTGCAGCTCCTCGCCCGGGGCCTGATATGTTATACTACTGCCCCGCTAGCACCTGCCCAGTGAGCCATCCCTCTGGGACCACCAGGTGGCGCTACCTGCGGTGCAGCTCCTCGCCCGGAGCCTGATATATACTTATACTACTGCCCCGCTAGCACTTGCCCGGTGAGCCATCCCTCTGGGACCACCAGGTGGCGCTACCTGCGGTGCAGCTTCTCGCCCGGAGCCTGATATATACTTATACTACTGCCCTGCTAGCACCTGCCCGGTGAGCCATCCCTCGGGGACCACCAGGTGGCGCTACCTGCGGTGCAGCTCCTCGCCCGGGGCCTGATATGTTATACTACTGCCCCGCTAGCACCTGCCCAGTGAGCCATCCCTCTGGGACCACCAGGTGGCGCTACCTGCGGTGCAGCTCCTCGCCCGGGGCCTGATATATACTTATACTACTGCCCCGCTAGCACCTGCCCGGTGAGCCATCCCTCGGGGACCACCAGGGGGCGCTACCTGCGGTGCAGCTCCTCGCCCGGAGCCTGATATATACTTATACTACTGCCCCGCGAGCACCTGCCCGGTGAGCCATCCCTCGGGGACCACCAGGTGGCGCTACCTGCGGTGCTGCTCCTCGCCCAGGGCCTGATATATACTTATACTACTGCCCCGCTAGCACCTGCCCGGTGAGCCATCTCTCTAGGATCACCAGGTGGCGCTACCTGCGGTGCTGCTCCTCGCCCGGAGCCTGATATATACTTATACTACTGCCCCGCTAGCACTTGCCCGGTGAGCCATCCCTCTGGGACCACCAGGTGGCGCTACCTGCGGTGCAGCTCCTCGCCCGGGGCCTGATAAATACTTATACTCCTGCGCCGCTCGCACCTGCCCGGTGAACCATCTCTCGGGGACCAACAGGTGGCGCTACCTGCGGTGCTGCTCCTTGCCCGGGGCCTGATATATACTTATACTACTGCCCCGCTAGCACCTGCCCGGTGAGCCATCCCTCGGGAACCACCAGGTGGCGCTACCTGCGGTGCAGCTCCTCGCCCGGAGCCTGATATATACTTATACTACTGCCCTGCTAGCACCTGCCCGGTGAGCCATCTCTCGGGGACCACCAGGTGGCGCTGTGCAGCTCCTTGCCCGGGGCCTGATATATACTTATACTACTGCCCCGCTAGCACCTGCCCGGTAAGCCATCTCTCTGGGACCACCAGGTGGCGCTACCTGCGGTGCTGCTCCTCGCCCGGGGCCTGATATATACTTATACTACTGCCCATACTGGCACCTGCCCGGTGAGCCATCCCTCGGGGACCACCAGGTGGCGCTACCTGCGGTGCAGCTCCTCGCCCGGAGCCTGATATATAATTATACTACTGCCCCGCTAGCACCTGCCCGGTGAACCATCCCTCTGGGACCACCAGGTGGCGCTACCTGCGGTGCAGCTCCTCGCCCGGAGCCTAATATATACTTATACTACTGCCCCGCTAGCAGCTGCCCGGTGAGCCATCCCTCGGGGACCACCAGGTGGCGCTACCTGCGGTGCTGCTCCTCGCCCGGAGCCTGATATATACTTATACTACTGCCCCGCTAGCACCTGCCCGGTGAGCCATCTCTCGGGGACCACCTGGTGGCGCTGTGCTGCTCTTTGCCCGGGGCCTGATATATACTTATACTACTGCCCCGCTAGCACGTGCCCGGTGAGCCATCTCTCTGGGACCACTAGGTGGCGCTACCTGCGGTGCTGCTCCTCGCCCGGGGATTGATATATACTTATACTACTGCCCACACTGGCACCTGCCCGGTGAGCCATCCCTCGGGGACCACCAGGTGGCGCTACCTGCGGTGCTGCTCCTCGCCCGGAGCCTGATATATACTTATACTACTGCCCCGCTAGCATCTGCCCGGTGAGTCATCTCTCGGGGACCACCAGGTGGCGCTGTGCTACTCCTTGCCCGGGTCCTGATATATACTTATACTACTGCCCCGCTAGCACCTGCCCGGTGAGCCATCCCTCGGGAACCACCAGGTGGCGCTACCTGCGGTGCTGCTCCTCGCCCGGGGCCTGATATATACTTATGCTACTGCCCCGCTAGCACCTGCCCGGTGAGCCATCCCTCGGGGACCACCAGTTGGCGCTACCTGCGGTGCAGCTTCTCTCCCGGGTCCTGATATATACTTATACTACTGCCCCGCTAGCACCTGCCCGGTGAGCCATCCCTCGGGAACCACCAGGTGGCGCTACCTGCGGTGCTGCTCCTCGCTCGGGGCCTGATATATACTTATGCTACTGCCCCGCTAGCACCTGCCCGGTGAGCCATCCCTCGGGGACCACCAGGTGGCGCTACCTGTGGTGCAGCTTCTCTCCCGGGGCCATATATATGCTTATACTACTGCCCCGCTAGCACCTGCCCAGTGTGCCATCCCTCGGGGACCACCAGGTGGCGCTACCTGCGGTGCTGCTCCTTGCCCGGAGCCTGATATATACTTATACTACTGCCCCGCTAGCACCTGACCGGTGAGCCATCCCTCTGGGACCACCAGGTGGCGCTACATGCGGTACAGCTCCTCGCCCGGGGCCTGATATATGTTATACTACTGCCCCGCTAGCACTTGCCCGGTGAGCCATCCCTCTGGGACCACCAGGTGGCGCTACCTGCGGTGCAGCTCCTCGCCCGGAGCCTGATATATACTTATACTACTGCCCCGCTAGCACCTGCCCGGTGAACCATCCCTCTGGGACCACCAGGTGGCGCTACCTGCGGTGCAGCTCCTCGCCCGGAGCCTAATATATACTTATACTACTGCCCCGCTAGCAGCTGCCCGGTGAGCCATCCCTCGGGGACCACCAGGTGGCGCTACCTGCGGTGCTGCTCCTCGCCCGGAGCCTGATATATACTTATACTACTGCCCCGCTAGCACCTGCCCGGTGAGCCATCTCTCGGGGACCACCTGGTGGCGCTGTGCTGCTCTTTGCCCGGGGCCTGATATATACTTATACTACTGCCCCGCTAGCACGTGCCCGGTGAGCCATCTCTCTGGGACCACTAGGTGGCGCTACCTGCGGTGCTGCTCCTCGCCCGGGGATTGATATATACTTATACTACTGCCCACACTGGCACCTGCCCGGTGAGCCATCCCTCGGGGACCACCAGGTGGCGCTACCTGCGGTGCTGCTCCTCGCCCGGAGCCTGATATATACTTATACTACTGCCCCGCTAGCACCTGCCCGGTGAGCCATCTCTCGGGGACCACCAGGTGGCGCTGTGCTACTCCTTGCCCGGGTCCTGATATATACTTATACTACTGCCCCGCTAGCACCTGCCCGGTGAGCCATCCCTCGGGAACCACCAGGTGGCGCTACCTGCGGTGCTGCTCCTCGCCCGGGGCCTGATATATACTTATGCTACTGCCCCGCTAGCACCTGCCCGGTGAGCCATCCCTCGGGGACCACCAGGTGGCGCTACCTGCGGTGCAGCTTCTCTCCCGGGGCCTGATATATACTTATACTACTGCCCCGCTAGCACCTGCCTGGTGAGCCATCCCTCGGGGACCACCAGGTGGCGCTACCTGTGGTGCAGCTTCTCTCCCGGGGCCATATATATGCTTATACTACTGCCCCGCTAGCACCTGCCCAGTGTGCCATCCCTCGGGGACCACCAGGTGGCGCTACCTGCGGTGCTGCTCCTTGGCCGGAGCCTGATATATACTTATACTACTGCCCCGCTAGCACCTGCCCAGTGAGCCATCCCTCGGGGACCACCAGGTGGCGCTACCTGCGGTGCAGCTCCTCGCCCGGAGCCTGATATATACTTATACTACTGCCCCGCTAGCACCTGCCCGGTGAGCCATCCCTCTGGGACCACCAGGTTGCGCTACCTGCGGTGCAGCTTCTCGCCAGGAGCCTGATATATACTTATACTACTGCCCCGCTAGCACTTGCCCGGTGAGCCATCCCTCTGGGACCACCAGGTGGCGCTACCTACGGTGCAGCTCCTCGCCCGGAGCCTGATATATACTTATACTACTGCCCCGCTAGCACTTGCCCGGTGAGCCATCCCTCTGGGACCACCAGGTGGCGCTACCTACGGTGCAGCTCCTCGCCCGGGGCCTGATATATACTTATACTACTGCCCCGCTAGCACCTGCCCGGTGAGCCATCCCTCGGAAACCACCAGGTGGCGCTACCTGCGGTGCTGCTCCTAGCCTGGGGCCTGATATATACTTATACTACTGCCCCGCTAGCACCTGCCCGGTGAGCCATCCCTCGGAAACCACCAGGTGGCGCTACCTGCGGTGCTGCTCCTAGCCTGGGGCCTGATATATACTTATACTACTGCCCCGCTAGCACCTGCCCGGTGAGCCATCCCTCGGAAACCACCAGGTGGCGCTACATGCGGTGCTGCTCCTAGCCTGGGGCCTGATATATACTTATACTACTGCCCCGCTAGCACCTGCCCAGTGTGCCATCCCTCGGGGACCACCAGGTGGCGCTACCTGCGGTGCTGCTCCTCGCCCGGAGCCTGATATATACTTATACTACTGCCCCGCTAGCACCTGCCCAGTGAGCCATCCCTCGGGGACCACCAGGTGGCGCTACCTGCGGTGCAGCTCCTCGCCCGGAGCCTGATATATACTTATACTACTGCCCCGCTAGCACCTGCCCGGTGAGCCATCCCTCGGAAACCACCAGGTGGGGCTACCTGCGGTGCTGCTTCTCTCTTGGGGCCTGATATATACTTATACTACTGCCCCGCTAGCACCTGCCCGGTGAGCCATCTCTCTGGGACCACCAGGTGGCGCTACCTGCGGTGCAGCTTCTCGCCAGGAGCCTGATATATACTTATACTACTGCCCCGCTAGCACCTGCCCGGTGAGCCATCCCTCGGAAACCACCAGGTGGCGCTACCTGCGGTGCTGCTCCTCGCCCGGAGCCTGATATATACTTATACTACTGCCCCGCTAGCACCTGCCCAGTGAGCCATCCCTCGGGGACCACCAGGTGGCGCTACCTGCGGTGCAGCTCCTCGCCCGGAGCCTGATATATACTTATACTACTGCCCCGCTAGCACCTGCCCGGTGAGCCATCCCTCGGGGACCACCAGGTGGCGCTACCTGCGGTGCAGCTCCTCGCCCGGAGCCTGATATATACTTATACTACTGCCCCGCTAGCACCTGCCCGGTGAGCCATCCCTCGGGGACCACCAGGTGGCGCTGTGCTGCTCCTTGCCCGGGGCCTGATATATACTTATACTACTGCCCCGCTAGCACCTGCCCGGTGAGCCATCCCTCGGAAACCACCAGGTGGCGCTACCAGCGGTGCTGCTCCTAGCCTGGGGCCTGATATATACTTATACTACTGCCCCGCTAGCACCTGCCCGGTGAGCCATCCCTCGGGGACCACCAGGTGGCGCTACCTGCGGTGCAGCTTCTCTCCCGGGGCCTGATATATACTTATACTACTGCCCCGCTAGCACCTGCCTGGTGAGCCATCCCTCGGGGACCACCAGGTGGCGCTACCTGCGGTGCAGCTTCTCTCCCGGGGCCATATATATGCTTATACTACTGCCCCGCTAGCACCTGCCCAGTGTGCCATCCCTCGGGGACCACCAGGTGGCGCTACCTGCGGTGCAGCTCCTCGCCCGGAGCCTAATATATACTTATACTACTGTCCCGCTAGCACCTGCCCGGTGAGCCATCCCTCGGGGACCACCAGGTGGCGCTACCTGCGGTGCAGCTCCTCGCCCGGGGCCTGGTATATGTTATACTACTGCCCCGCTAGCACTTGCCCGGTGAGCCATCCCTCTGGGACCACCAGGTGGCGCTACCTGCGGTGCAGCTTCTCTCTCGGGGCCTGATATATACTTATACTACTGCCCCGCTAGCACCTGTCCGGTGAGCCATCCCTCTGGGACCACCAGGTGGCGCTACCTGCGGTGCAGCTTCTCTCCCGGGGCCATATATATGCTTATACTACTGCCCCGCTAGCACCTGCCCGGTGAGCCATCCCTCGGGGGCCACCAGGGGACGCTACCTGCGGTGCAGCTCCTCGCCCGGAGCCTGATATATACTTATACTACTGCCCCGCTAGCACCTGCCCAGTGAGCCATCCCTCGGGGACCACCAGGTGGCGCTACCTGCGGTGCAGCTCCTCGCCCGGGGCCTGATATATACTTATACTATTGCCCCGATAGCACCTGCCCGGTGAGCCATCTCTCTGGGAGCACCAGGTGGCGCTACCTGCGGTGCTGCTCCTCGCCTTGGGCCTGATATATACTTATACTACTGCCCACACTGGCACCTGCCCGGTGAGCCATCCCTCGGAAACCACCAGGTGGCGCTACCTGCGGTGCAGCTTCTCTCTCGGGGCCTGATATATACTTATACTACTGCCCCGCTAGCACCTGCCCGGTGAGCCATCTCTCTAGGACCACCAGGTGGCGCTATCTGCGGTGCAGCTCCTCGCCCGGAGCCTGATATATACTTATACTACTGCCCCGCTAGCACTTGCCCGGTGAGCTATCCCTCTGGGACCACCAGGTGGCGCTACCTGCGGTGCAGCTCCTCGCCCGGAGCCTGATATATACTTATACTACTGCCACGCTAGCACCTGCCTGGTGAGCCATCCCTCGGGGACCACCAGGTGGCGCTACCTGCGGTGCTGCTCCTCGCCCGGGGCCTGATATATACTTATACTACTGCCCCGCTAGCACCTGCCCGGTGAGCCATCCCTCGGGGACCACCAGGTGGCGCTACCTGCGGTGCAACTTCTCGCCCGGGGCCTGATATATACTTATACTACTGCCCCGCTAGCACCTGCCTGGTGAGCCATCCCTCGGGGACCACCAGGTGGCGCTACCTGCAGTGCAGCTCCTCGCCCTGAGCCTGATATATACTTATACTACTGCCCCGCTAGCACCTGCCCGGTGAGCCATCCCTCGGGGACCACCAGGGGGCGCTACCTGCAGTGCAGCTCCTCGCCCTGAGCCTGATATATACTTATACTACTGCCCCGCTAGCACCTGCCCGGTGAGCCATCCCTCGGGAACCACCAGGTGGCGCTGTGCTGCTCCTCGCCCGGGGCCTGATATATACTTATACTACTGCCCCGCTAGCACCTGCCCGGTGAGCCATCCCTCTGGGACCACCAGGTGGCGCTACCTGCGGTGCTGCTCCTCGCCCGGGGCCTGATATATACTTATACTACTGCCCCGCTAGCACCTGCCCGGTGAGCCATCCCTCGGGAACCACCAGGTGGCGCTGTGCTGCTCCTCGCCCGGGGCCTGATATATACTTATACTACTGCCCCGCTAGCACCTGCCCGGTGAGCCATCTCTCTGGGACCACCAGGTGGCGCTCCCTGCGGTGCTGCTCCTCGCCCGGGGCCTGATATATACTTATACTACTGCCCACACTGGCACCTGCCCGGTGAGCCATCCCTCGGGAATCACCAGGTGGCGCTACCTGCGGTGCAGCTTCTCGCCCGGAGCCTGATATATACTTATACTACTGCCCCGCTAGCACCTGCCCGGTGAGCCATCCCTCGGGGACCACTAGGTGGCGCTACCTGCGGTGCAGCTTCTCGCCCGGAGCCTGATATATACTTATACTACTGCCCCGCTAGCACCTGCCCGGTGAGCCATCTCTCTGGGACCACCAGGTGGCGCTCCCTGCGGTGCAGCTCCTCGCCCGGAGCCTGATATATACTTATACTACTGCCCCGCTAGCACCTGCCCGGTGAGCCATCTCTCTGGGACCACCAGGTGGCGCTACCTGCGGTGCAGCTTCTCTCCCGGAGCCTGATATATACTTATACTACTGCCCCGCTAGCACCTGCCCGGTGAGCCATCTCTCTGGGACCACCAGGTGGCGCTACCTGCGGTGCAGCGTCTCGCCCGGAGCCTGATATATACTTATACTACTGCCCCGCTAGCACCTGCCCGGTGAGCCATCTCTCTGGGACCACCAGGTGGCGCTACCTGCGGTGCAGCGTCTCGCCCGGAGCCTGATATATACTTATACTACTGTCCCGCTAGCACCTGACCGGTGAGCCATCCCTCGGAGACCACCAGGTGGCGCTACCTGCTGTGCTGCTCCTCGCCCGGGGCCTGATATATACTTATGCTATTGCACCGCTGTCACCTGCCCGGTGAGCCATCCCTCGGGGACCACCAGGTGGCGCTACCTGCGGTGCAGCTTCTCGCCCGGGGCCTGATATATACTTATACTACAGCCCCGCTAGCACCTGCCCAGTGAGCCATCCCTCTGGGACCACCAGGTGGCGCTACCTGCGGTGCAGCTTCTCGCCCGGAGCCTGATATATACTTATACTACTGCCCCGCTAGCACCTGCCCGGTGAGCCATCCCTCGGGGGCCACCAGGGGGCGCTACCTGCGGTGCAGCTTCTCTCCTGGGGCCTGATATATACTTATACTACTGCCCCGCTAGCACCTGCCCGGTGAGCCATCCCTCGGGGGCCACCAGGGGGCGCTACCTGCGGTGCAGCTTCTCTCCTAGGGCCTGATATATACTTATACTACTGCCCCGCTAGCACCTGCCCGGTGAGCCATCCCTCTGGGACCACCAGGTGGCGCTACCTGCGGTGCAGCTTCTCGCCCGGAGCCTGATATATACTTATACTACTGCCCCGCTAGCACCTGCCCGGTGAGCCATCCCTCAGGGACCACCAGATGGCGCTACCTGCGGTGGAGCTCCTCGCCCAGGGCCTGATATATACTTGTACTACTGCCCCGCTAGCACCTGCCCGGTGAGCCATCCCTCGGGGACCACCAGGTGGCGCTACCTGTGATGCAGCTCCTCGCCCGGAGCCTGATATATACTTATACTACTGCCCTGCTAGCACCTGCCCGATGAGCTATCCCTCTGGGACCACCAGGTGGCGCTACCTGTGATGCAGCTCCTCGCCCGGAGCCTGATATATACTTATACTACTGCCCCGCTAGCACCTGCCCGGTGAGCCATCCCTCAGGGACCACCAGATGGCGCTACCTGCGGTGCTGCTCCTCGCCCAGGGCCTGATATATACTTGTACTACTGCCCCGCTAGCACCTGCCCGGTGAGCCATCCCTCGGGGACCACCATGTGGCGCTACCTGCGGTGCTGCTCCTCGCCCAGGGCCTGATATATACTTATACAATTGCCCTGCTAGCACCTGCCCGATGAGCTATCCCTCTGGGACAACCAGGTGGCGCTACATGCGGTGCTGCTCCTCGCCCATGGGCCTGATATATACTTATACTACTGCCCCGCTAGCACCTGCCCGGTGAGCCATCCCTCGGGGACCACCAGGTGGCGCTACCTGCGGTGCAGCTTCTCGCCCGGAGCCTGATATATACTTATACTACTGCCCCGCTAGCACCTGCCCGGTGAGCCATCCCTCGGGGACCACCAGATGGCGCTACCTGCGGTGCAGCTTCTCGCCCGGAGCCTGATATATACTTGTACTACTGCCCCGCTAGCACCTGCCCGGTGAGCCATCCCTCGGGGACCACCAGGTGGCGCTACCTGCGGTGCAGCTCCTCGCCTGGGGCCTGATATATACTTATACTACTGCCCCGCTAGCACCTGCCCGGTGAGCCATCCCTCGGGGACCACCAGGTGGCGCTACCAGCAGTGCTGCTCCTCGCCCGGGACCTGATATATACTTGTACTATTGCCCCGCTAGCACCTGCCCTGTGAGCCATCCCTCTGGGACCACCAGGTGGCGCTACCTGCAGTGCAGCTCCTCGCCCGGAGCCTGATATATACTTATACTACTGCCCCGCTAGTACTTGCCCGGTGAGCCATCCCTCTGGGACCACCAGGTGGCGCTACCTGCGGTGCAGCTTCTCGCCCGGAGCCTGATATATACTTATACTACTGCCCCGCTAGCACCTGCCCGGTGAGCCATCCCTCGGGGACCACTAGGTGGCGCTACCTGCGGTGCAGCTTCTCGCCCGGAGCCTGATATATACTTATACTACTGCCCCGCTAGCACCTGCCCGGTGAGCCATCCCTCGGGGACCACCAGGTGGCGCTACCTGCGGTGCAGCTTCTCTCCCGGAGCCTGATATATACTTATACTACTGCCACGCTAGCACCTGCCCGGTGAGCCATCCCTCGGGGACCACCAGGTGGCGCTACCTGTGGTGCTGCTCCTCGCCCGGGGCCTGATATATACTTATACTACTGCCCCGCTAGCACCTGCCCGGTGAGCCATCCCTCTGGGACCACCAGGTGGCGCTACCTGCGGTGCTGCTCCTCACTTAGGGCCTGATATATACTTATACTACTGCCCCGCTAGCACCTGCCCTGTGAGCCATCCCTCAGGGACCACCAGGTGGCGCTACCTACAGTGCAGCTCCTCGCCCGGAGCCTGATATATACTTATACTACTGCCCCGCTAGCACCTGCCCTGTGAGCCATCCCTCAGGGACCACCAGGTGGCGCTGCCTGCGGTGCAGCTACTCGCCCGGAGCATCATATATACTTATACTACTGCCCGGTGAGCCATCCCTCTGGGACCACCAGGTGGCGCTACCCGCGGTGCAGCTCCTCGCCCGGAGCCTGATATATACTTATACTACTGCCCCGCTAGCACCTGCCTGGTGAGCCATCCCTCGGGGACCACCAGGTGGCGCTACCCGCGGTGCAGCTTCTCGCCCGGAGCCTGATATATACTTATACTACTGCCCCGCTAGCACCTGCCCGGTGAGCCATCCCTCAGGAACCACCAGGTGGCGCTACCTGTGGTGCAGCTCCTCACCCGGAGCCTGATATATACTTATACTACTGCCCCGCTAGCACCTGCCCGGTGAGCCATCCCTCTGGGACCACCAGGTGGCGCTACCTGCGGTGCTGCTCCTCGCCCAGGGCCTGATATATACTTATACTACTGCCCCGCTAGCACCTGCCCGGTGAGCCATCCCTCAGGAACCACCAGGTGGCGCTACCTGTGGTGCAGCTCCTCACCCGGAGCCTGATATATACTTATACTACTGCCCCGCTAGCACCTGCCCGGTGAGCCATCCCTCGGGGACCACCAGGTGGCGCTACCTGCGGTGCCGCTTCTCGCCCAGGGCCTGATATATACTTATACTACTGCCCCGCTAGCACCTGCCTGGTGAGCCATCCCTCGGGGACCACCAGGTGGCGCTACCTGCGGTGCAGATCCTCGCCCGGAGCCTGATATATACTTATACTACTGCCCAGATAGCACCTGCCCGGTGAGCCATCCCTCGGGGACCACCAGGTGGCGCTACCTGCGGTGCAGCTCCTCGCCCGAGGCCTGATATATACTTATACTACTGCCCGGTTAGCCATCCCTCTGGGACCACCAGGTGGCGCTACCTGCGGTGCCGCTTCTCGCTCGGGGCCTGGTATATATTTATACTACTGCCCCGCTAGCTCCTGCCCGGTGAGCCATCCCTCGGGGACCACCAGGTGGCGCTACCTGCGGTGCTGCTCCTCGCCCAGGGCCTGATATATACATATACTACTGCCCCGCTAGCACTTGCCCGGTGAGTCATCCCTCGGGGACCACCAGGTGGCGCTACCTGCGGTGCAGCTCCTCGCCCGGGGCCTGATATATACTTATACTACTGCCCCGCTAGCACCTGCCCGGTGAGCCATCCCTCGGGGACCACCAGATGGCGCTACCTGCGGTGCAGCTCCTCGCCCGGAGCCTGATATATACTTATACTACTGCCCCGTTAGCACCTGCCCGGTGAGCCATCCCTCGGGGACCACCACGTGGCGCTACCTGCGGTGCTGCTTCTCGCCCGAGGCCTGATATATACTTATACTACTGCCCCGCTAGCACCTGCCCGGTGAGCCATCCCTCGGGAACCACCAGGTGGCGCTACCTGCAGTGCAGCTCCTCGCCCGGAGCCTGATATATACTTATACTACTGCCCCGCTAGCACCTGCCCGGTGAGCCATCCCTCGGGGACCACCAGGAGGCGCTACCTGCGGTGCTGCTCCTCGCCCGGGGCCTGATATATACTTATACTACTGCCCCGCTAGCACCTGCCCGGTGAGCCATCCCTCGGGGACCACCAGGTGGCGCTACCTGCAGTGCAGCTCCTCGCCCGGAGCCTGATATATACTTATACTACTGCCCCGCTAGCACCTGCCCGATGAGCCATCCCTGAGGGACCACCAGGTGGCGCTACCCGCGGTGCAGCTCCTCGCCCGGAGCCTGATATATACTTATACTACTGCCCCGCTAGCACTTGCCCGGTGAGCCATCCCTGAGGGACCACCAGGTGGCGCTACCCGCGGTGCAGCTCCTCGCCCGGAGCCTGATATATACTTATACTACTGCCCCGCTAGCACCTGCCCTGTGAGCCATCCCTCGGGGACCACCAGGTGGCGCTACCTGCGGTGCCGCTTCTCGCCCAGGGCCTGATATATACTTATACTACTGCCCCGCTAGCACCTGCCTGGTGAGCCATCCCTCGGGGACCACCAGGTGGCGCTACCTGCGGTGCAGCTCCTCGCCCGGAGCCTGATATATACTTATACTACTGCTCCGCTAGCACCTGCCCGGTGAGCCATCCCTCAGGAACCACCAGGTGGCGCTACCTGTGGTGCAGCTCCTCGCCCGGAGCCTGATATATACTTATACTACTGCCCCGCTAGCACCTGCCCGGTGAGCCATCCCTCTGGGACCACTAGGTGGCGCTACCTGCGGTGCTGCTCCTTGCCCAGGGCCTGATATATACTTATACTACTGCCCCGCTAGCACCTGCCCGGTGAGCCATCCCTCTGGGACCACCAGGTGGCGCTACCTGCGGTGCAGCTCCTCGCCCGGAGCCTGATATATACTTATACTACTGCCCCACTAGCACCTGCCCGGTGAGCCATCCCTCGGGGACCACCAGGGGGCGCTACCTGCGGTGCAGCTCCTCGCCCGGAGCCTGATATATACTTATACTACTACCCCGCTAGCACCTGCCCGGTGAGCCATCCCTCGGGGACCACCAGGTGGCGCTACCTGCGGTGCAGCTCCTCGCTCGGGGCCTGATATATACTTATACTACTGCCCCGCTAGCACCTGCCCGGTGAGCCATCCCTCGGGAACCACCAGGTGGCGCTACCTGTGGTGCAGCTCCTCGCCCGGAGCCTGATATATACTTATACTACTGCCCCGCTAGCACCTGCCCGGTTAGCCATTTCTCTGGGACCACCAGATGGCGCTACCTGCGGTGCTGCTTCTCGCTCGGGGCCTGATATATACTTATACCACTGCCCCGCTAGCACTTGCCCGGTGAGCCATCCCTCGGGGACCACCAGGTGGCGCTACCTGCGGTGCAGCTCCTCGCCCGAGGCCTGATATATACTTATACTACTGCCCCGCTAGCACCTGCCCGGTGAGCCATCCCTCGGGAACCACCAGGTGGCGCTACCTGCGGTGCAGCTTCTCGCCCGGAGCCTGATATATACTTATACTACTGCCCCGCTAGCACCTGCCCGGTGAGCCATCCCTCGGGGACCACTAGGTGGCGCTACCTGCGGTGCAGCTTCTCGCCCGGAGCCTGATATATACTTATACTACTGCCCCGCTAGCACCTGCCCGGTGAGCCATCCCTCGGGGACCACCAGGTGGCGCTACCTGCGGTGCAGCTTCTCTCCCGGAGCCTGATATATACTTATACTACTGCCACGCTAGCACCTGCCCGGTGAGCCATCCCTCGGGGACCACCAGGTGGCGCTACCTGTGGTGCTGCTCCTCGCCCGGGGCCTGATATATACTTATACTACTGCCCCGCTAGCACCTGCCCGGTGAGCCATCCCTCTGGGACCACCAGGTGGCGCTACCTGCGGTGCTGCTCCTCACTTAGGGCCTGATATATACTTATACTACTGCCCCGCTAGCACCTGCCCTGTGAGCCATCCCTCAGGGACCACCAGGTGGCGCTACCTACAGTGCAGCTCCTCGCCCGGAGCCTGATATATACTTATACTACTGCCCCGCTAGCACCTGCCCTGTGAGCCATCCCTCGGGAACCACCAGGTGGCGCTGCCTGCGGTGCAGCTACTCGCCCGGAGCATCATATATACTTATACTACTGCCCGGTGAGCCATCCCTCTGGGACCACCAGGTGGCGCTACCCGCGGTGCAGCTCCTCGCCCGGAGCCTGATATATACTTATACTACTGCCCCGCTAGCACCTGCCTGGTGAGCCATCCCTCGGGGACCACCAGGTGGCGCTACCCGCGGTGCAGCTTCTCGCCCGGAGCCTGATATATACTTATACTACTGCCCCGCTAGCACCTGCCCGGTGAGCCATCCCTCAGGAACCACCAGGTGGCGCTACCTGTGGTGCAGCTCCTCACCCGGAGCCTGATATATACTTATACTACTGCCCCGCTAGCACCTGCCCGGTGAGCCATCCCTCTGGGACCACCAGGTGGCGCTACCTGCGGTGCTGCTCCTCGCCCAGGGCCTGATATATACTTATACTACTGCCCCGCTAGCACCTGCCCGGTGAGCCATCCCTCGGGGACCACCAGGTGGCGCTACCTGCGGTGCCGCTTCTCGCCCAGGGCCTGATATATACTTATACTACTGCCCCGCTAGCACCTGCCTGGTGAGCCATCCCTCGGGGACCACCAGGTGGCGCTACCTGCGGTGCAGATCCTCGCCCGGAGCCTGATATATACTTATACTACTGCCCGGTTAGCCATCCCTCTGGGACCACCAGGTGGCGCTACCTGCGGTGCCGCTTCTCGCTCGGGGCCTGGTATATATTTATACTACTGCCCCGCTAGCTCCTTCCCGGTGAGCCATCCCTCGGGGACCACCAGGTGGCGCTACCTGCGGTGCTGCTCCTCGCCCAGGGCCTGATATATACATATACTACTGCCCCGCTAGCACTTGCCCGGTGAGTCATCCCTCGGGGACCACCAGGTGGCGCTACCTGCGGTGCAGCTCCTCGCCCGGGGCCTGATATATACTTATACTACTGCCCCGCTAGCACCTGCCCGGTGAGCCATCCCTCGGGGACCACCAGATGGCGCTACCTGCGGTGCAGCTCCTCGCCCGGAGCCTGATATATACTTATACTACTGCCCCGCTAGCACCTGCCCGGTGAGCCATCCCTCGGGGACCACCAGGAGGCGCTACCTGCGGTGCTGCTCCTCGCCCGGGGCCTGATATATACTTATACTACTGCCCCGCTAGCACCTGCCCGGTGAGCCATCCCTCGGGGACCACCAGGTGGCGCTACCTGCAGTGCAGCTCCTCGCCCGGAGCCTGATATATACTTATACTACTGCCCCGCTAGCACCTGCCCGATGAGCCATCCCTGAGGGACCACCAGGTGGCGCTACCCGCGGTGCAGCTCCTCGCCCGGAGCCTGATATATACTTATACTACTGCCCCGCTAGCACCTGCCTGGTGAGCCATCCCTCGGGGACCACCAGGGGGCGCTACCTGCGGTGCAGCTCCTCGCCCGGAGCCTGATATATACTTATACTACTGCTCCGCTAGCACCTGCCTGGTGAGCCATCCCTCAGGAACCACCAGGTGGCGCTACCTGTGGTGCAGCTCCTCGCCCGGAGCCTGATATATACTTATACTACTGCCCCGCTAGCACCTGCCCGGTGAGCCATCCCTCTGGGACCACTAGGTGGCGCTACCTGCGGTGCTGCTCCTTGCCCAGGGCCTGATATATACTTATACTACTGCCCCGCTAGCACCTGCCCGGTGAGCCATCCCTCTGGGACCACCAGGTGGCGCTACCTGCGGTGCAGCTCCTCGCCCGGAGCCTGATATATACTTATACTACTGCCCCACTAGCACCTGCCCGGTGAGCCATCCCTCGGGGACCACCAGGGGGCGCTACCTGCGGTGCAGCTCCTCGCCCGGAGCCTGATATATACTTATACTACTACCCCGCTAGCACCTGCCCGGTGAGCCATCCCTCGGGGACCACCAGGTGGCGCTACCTGCGGTGCAGCTCCTCGCTCGGGGCCTGATATATACTTATACTACTGCCCCGCTAGCACCTGCCCGGTGAGCCATCCCTCGGGAACCACCAGGTGGCGCTACCTGTGGTGCAGCTCCTCGCCCGGAGCCTGATATATACTTATACTACTGCCCCGCTAGCACCTGCCCGGTTAGCCATTTCTCTGGGACCACCAGATGGCGCTACCTGCGGTGCTGCTTCTCGCTCGGGGCCTGATATATACTTATACCACTGCCCCGCTAGCACTTGCCCGGTGAGCCATCCCTCGGGGACCACCAGGTGGCGCTACCTGCGGTGCAGCTCCTCGCCCGAGGCCTGATATATACTTATACTACTGCCCCGCTAGCACCTGCCCGGTGAGCCATCCCTCGGGAACCACCAGGTGGCGCTACCTGCGGTGCAGCTCCTCTCCCGAGGCCTGATATATACTTATACTACTGCCCCGCTAGCACTTGCCCGGTGAGCCATCCCTCTGGGACCACCAGGTGGCGCTACCTGCGGTGCAGCTCCTCGCCCGGAGCCTGATATATACTTATACTACTGCCCCGTTAGCACCTGCCCGGTGAGCCATCCCTCGGGGGCCACCAGGGGGCGCTACCTGCGGTGCAGCTTCTCGCCCGGAGCCTGATATATACTTATACTACTGCCCCGCTAGCACCTGCCCGGTGAGCCATCCCTCGGGGACCACCAGGAGGCGCTACCTGCGGTGCAGCTCCTCGCCCGGAGCCTGATAAATACTTATACTACTGCCCCGCTAGCACCTGCCCGGTGAGCCATCCCTCGGGGACCACCAGGTGGCGCTACCTGCAGTGCCGCTTCTCGCCCGGAGCCTGATATATACTTATACTACTGCCCCGCTAGCACTTGCCCGGTGAGCCATCCCTCGGGGACCACCAGGTGGCGCTACCTGCGGTGCAGCTTCTCTCCCGGGGCCATATATATGCTTATACTACTGCCCCGCTAGTACTTGCCCGGTGAGCTATCCCTCGGGGACCACCAGGTGGCGCTACCTGCGGTGCAGCTCCTCGCCCGGAGCCTGATATATACTTATACTACTGCCCCGCTAGCACTTGCCCGGTGAGCCATCCCTCGGGGACCACCAGTTGGAGCTACCTGCGGTGCTGCTTCTCGCCCGGAGCCTGATATATACTTATACTACTGCCCCGCTAGCACCTGCCCGGTGACCCATCCCTCGGGGACCACTAGGTGGCGCTACCTGCGGTGCAGCTTCTCGCCCGGAGCCTGATATATACTTATACTACTGCCCCGCTAGCACCTGCCCGGTGAGCCATCCCTCGGGGACCACCAGGTGGCGCTACCTGCGGTGCAGCTTCTCTCCCGGAGCCTGATATATACTTATACTACTGCCACGCTAGCACCTGCCCGGTGAGCCATCCCTCGGGGACCACCAGGTGGCGCTACCTGTGGTGCTGCTCCTCGCCCGGGGTCTGATATATACTTATACTACTGCCCCGCTAGCACCTGCCCGGTGAGCCATCCCTCTGGGACCACCAGGTGGCGCTACCTGCGGTGCTGCTCCTCACTTAGGGCCTGATATATACTTATACTACTGCCCCGCTAGCACCTGCCCTGTGAGCCATCCCTCAGGGACCACCAGGTGGCGCTACCTACAGTGCAGCTCCTCGCCCGGAGCCTGATATATACTTATACTACTGCCCCGCTAGCACCTGCCCTGTGAGCCATCCCTCTGGGACCACCAGGTGGCGCTGCCTGCGGTGCAGCTACTCGCCCGGAGCATCATATATACTTATACTACTGCCCGGTGAGCCATCTCTCGGGGACCACCAGGTGGCGCTACCTGCAGTGCCGCTTCTCGCCCGGAGC
The DNA here is from genome assembly GCF_046119375.1 of Phyllobates terribilis. Taxonomy (NCBI): domain Eukaryota; kingdom Metazoa; phylum Chordata; class Amphibia; order Anura; family Dendrobatidae; genus Phyllobates; species Phyllobates terribilis. The sequence continues at coordinate 36,275,428 of NW_027362774.1, read as the reverse complement.
CTGATATATACTTATACTACTGCCCCGCTAGCACCTGCCCGATGAGCCATCCCTCTGGGACCACCAGGTGGCGCTACCCGCGGTGCAGCTCCTAGCCCGGAGCCTGATATATACTTATACTACTGCCCCGCTAGCACCTGCCCGGTGAGCCATCCCTCAGGAACCACCAGGTGGCGCTACCTGTGGTGCAGCTCCTCGCCCGGAGCCTGATATATACTTATACTACTGCCCCGCTAGCACCTGCCCGGTGAGCCATCCCTCTGGGACCACCAGGTGGCGCTACCTGCGGTGCTGCTCCTCGCCCAGGGCCTGATATATACTTATACTACTGCCCCGCTAGCACCTGCCCGATGAGCCATCCCTCGGGGACCACCAGGTGGCGCTACCTGCGGTGCCGCTTCTCGCCCAGGGCCTGATATATACTTATACTACTGCCCCGCTAGCACCTGCCTGGTGAGCCATCCCTCGGGGACCACCAGGTGGCGCTACCTGCGGTGCAGATCCTCGCCCGGAGCCTGATATATACTTATACTACTGCCCCGCTAGCACCTGCCCGGTGAGCCATCCCTCGGGGACCACCAGGTGGCGCTACCTGCGGTGCAGCTCCTCGCCCGAGGCCTGATATATACTTATACTACTGCCCCGCTAGCACCTGCCCGGTGAGCCATCACTCGGGACCACCAGGTGGCGCTACCTGCGGTGCTGCTCCTCGCCCAGGGCCTGATATATACATATACTACTGCCCCGCTAGCACTTGCCCGGTGAGTCATCCCTCGGGGACCACCAGGTGGCGCTACCTGCGGTGCAGCTCCTCGCCCGGGGCCTGATATATACTTATACTACTGCCCCGCTAGCACCTGCCCGGTGAGCCATCCCTCGGGGACCACCAGATGGCGCTACCTGCGGTGCAGCTCCTCGCCCGGAGCCTGATATATACTTATACTACTGCCCCGTTAGCACCTGCCCGGTGAGCCATCCCTCGGGGACCACCACGTGGCGCTACCTGCGGTGCTGCTTCTCGCCCGAGGCCTGATATATACTTATACTACTGCCCCGCTAGCACCTGCCCGGTGAGCCATCCCTCGGGAACCACCAGGTGGCGCTACCTGCGGTGCAGCTCCTCGCCCGGAGCCTGATATATACTTATACTACTGCCCCGCTAGCACCTGCCCGGTGAGCCATCCCTCGGGGACCACCAGGAGGCGCTACCTGCGGTGCTGCTCCTCGCCCGGGGCCTGATATATACTTATACTACTGCCCCGCTAGCACCTGCCCGGTGAGCCATCCCTCGGGGACCACCAGGTGGCGCTACCTGCAGTGCAGCTCCTCGCCCGGAGCCTGATATATACTTATACTACTGCCCCGCTAGCACCTGCCCGATGAGCCATCCCTGAGGGACCACCAGGTGGCGCTACCCGCGGTGCAGCTCCTCGACCGGAGCCTGATATATACTTATACTACTGCCCCGCTAGCACCTGCCCTGTGAGCCATCCCTCGGGGACCACCAGGTGGCGCTACCTGCGGTGCCGCTTCTCGCCCAGGGCCTGATATATACTTATACTACTGCCCCGCTAGCACCTGCCTGGTGAGCCATCCCTCGGGGACCACCAGGTGGCGCTACCTGCGGTGCAGCTCCTCGCCCGGAGCCTGATATATACTTATACTACTGCCCCGCTAGCACCTGCCCGGTGAGCCATCCCTCAGGAACCACCAGGTGGCGCTACCTGCGGTGCTGCTCCTTGCCCAGGGCCTGATATATACTTATACTACTGCCCCGCTAGCACCTGCCCGGTGAGCCATCCCTCGGGGACCACCAGGTGGCGCTACCTGCAGTGCAGCTTCTCTCCTGGGGCCTGATATATACTTATACTACTGCCCCGCTGTCACCTGCCCGGTGAGCCATCCCTCTGGGACCACCAGGTGGCGCTACCTGCGGTGCTGCTCCTCGCCCGGGGCCTGATATATACTTATACTACTGCCCCGCTAGCACCTGCCCGGTGAGCCATCCCTCGGGGACCACCAGGTGGCGCTACCTGCAGTGCAGCTTCTCTCCTGGGGCCTGATATATACTTATACTACTGCCCCGCTGTCACCTGCCCGGTGAGCCATCCCTCTGGGACCACCAGGTGGCGCTACCTGCGGTGCTGCTCCTCGCCCGGGGCCTGATATATACTTATACTACTGCCCCGCTGTCACCTGCCTGGTGAGCCATCCCTCGGGGACCACCAGGTGGCGCTACCTGTGGTGCAGCTCCTCGCCCGGAGCCTGATATATACTTATACTACTGCCCCGCTAGCACCTGACCAGTGAGCCATCCCTCGGGGACCACCATGTGGCGCTACCTGCGGTGCAGCTCCTCGCCCGGAGCCTGATATATACTTATACTACTGCCCCGCTAGCACCTGACCAGTGAGCCATCCCTCGGGGACCACCATGTGGCGCTACCTGCGGTGCAGCTCCTCGCCCGGAGCCTGATATATACTTATACTACTGCCCCGCTAGCACCTGACCAGTGAGCCATCCCTCGGGGACCACCATGTGGCGCTACCTGCGGTGCAGCTCCTCGCCCGAGGCCTGATATATACTTATACTACTGCCCCGCTAGCACCTGACCAGTGAGCCATCCCTCGGGGACCACCAGGTGGCGATACCTGCGGTGCAGCTCCTCGCCCGGAGCCTGATATATACTTATACTACTGCCCCGTTAGCAGCTGCCCGGTGAGCCATCCCTCGGGGACCACCAGGTGGCGCTACCTGCGGTGCAGCTCCTCGCCCGAGGCCTGATATATACTTATACTACTGCCCCGCTAGCACCTGCCCGGTGAGCCATCCCTCGGGAACCACCAGGTGGCGCTACCTGCGGTGCAGCTCCTCGCCCGGAGCCTGATATATACTTATACTACTGCCCCGTTAGCACCTGCCCGGTGAGCCATCCCTCGGGGACCACCAGGTGGCGCTACCTGCGGTGCAGCTCCTCTCCCGAGGCCTGATATATACTTATACTACTGCCCCGCTAGCACTTGCCCGGTGAGCCATCCCTCGGGGACCACCAGGTGGAGCTACTTGCAGTGCAGCTCCTCGCCCGAGGCCTGATATATACTTATACTACTGCCCCGCTAGCACCTGCCCGGTGAGCCATCCCTCGGGGACCACCAGATGGCTCTACCTGCGGTGCAGCTCCTCGCCCGGAGCCTGATATATACTTATACTACTGCCCCGTTAGCACCTGCCCGGTGAGCCATCCCTCGGGGGCCACCAGGGGGCGCTACCTGCGGTGCAGCTTCTCGCCCGGAGCCTGATATATACTTATACTACTGCCCCGCTAGCACCTGCCCGGTGAGCCATCCCTCGGGGACCACCAGGAGGCGCTACCTGCGGTGCAGCTCCTCGCCCGGAGCCTGATAAATACTTATACTACTGCCCCGCTAGCACCTGCCCGGTGAGCCATCCCTCGGGGACCACCAGATGGCGCTACCTGCGGTGCAGCTCCTCGCCCGGAGCCTGATATATACTTATACTACTGCCCCGCTAGCACCTGCCCGGTGAGCCATCCCTCGGGGACCACCAGGAGGCGCTACCTGCGGTGCTGCTCCTCGCCCGGGGCCTGATATATACTTATACTACTGCCCCGCTAGCACCTGCCCGGTGAGCCATCCCTCGGGGACCACCAGGTGGCGCTACCTGCAGTGCAGCTCCTCGCCCGGAGCCTGATATATACTTATACTACTGCCCCGCTAGCACCTGCCCGATGAGCCATCCCTGAGGGACCACCAGGTGGCGCTACCCGCGGTGCAGCTCCTCGCCCGGAGCCTGATATATACTTATACTACTGCCCCGCTAGCACCTGCCTGGTGAGCCATCCCTCGGGGACCACCAGGGGGCGCTACCTGCGGTGCAGCTCCTCGCCCGGAGCCTGATATATACTTATACTACTGCTCCGCTAGCACCTGCCTGGTGAGCCATCCCTCAGGAACCACCAGGTGGCGCTACCTGTGGTGCAGCTCCTCGCCCGGAGCCTGATATATACTTATACTACTGCCCCGCTAGCACCTGCCCGGTGAGCCATCCCTCTGGGACCACTAGGTGGCGCTACCTGCGGTGCTGCTCCTTGCCCAGGGCCTGATATATACTTATACTACTGCCCCGCTAGCACCTGCCCGGTGAGCCATCCCTCTGGGACCACCAGGTGGCGCTACCTGCGGTGCAGCTCCTCGCCCGGAGCCTGATATATACTTATACTACTGCCCCACTAGCACCTGCCCGGTGAGCCATCCCTCGGGGACCACCAGGGGGCGCTACCTGCGGTGCAGCTCCTCGCCCGGAGCCTGATATATACTTATACTACTACCCCGCTAGCACCTGCCCGGTGAGCCATCCCTCGGGGACCACCAGGTGGCGCTACCTGCGGTGCAGCTCCTCGCTCGGGGCCTGATATATACTTATACTACTGCCCCGCTAGCACCTGCCCGGTGAGCCATCCCTCGGGAACCACCAGGTGGCGCTACCTGTGGTGCAGCTCCTCGCCCGGAGCCTGATATATACTTATACTACTGCCCCGCTAGCACCTGCCCGGTTAGCCATTTCTCTGGGACCACCAGATGGCGCTACCTGCGGTGCTGCTTCTCGCTCGGGGCCTGATATATACTTATACCACTGCCCCGCTAGCACTTGCCCGGTGAGCCATCCCTCGGGGACCACCAGGTGGCGCTACCTGCGGTGCAGCTCCTCGCCCGAGGCCTGATATATACTTATACTACTGCCCCGCTAGCACCTGCCCGGTGAGCCATCCCTCGGGAACCACCAGGTGGCGCTACCTGCGGTGCAGCTCCTCTCCCGAGGCCTGATATATACTTATACTACTGCCCCGCTAGCACTTGCCCGGTGAGCCATCCCTCTGGGACCACCAGGTGGCGCTACCTGCGGTGCAGCTCCTCGCCCGGAGCCTGATATATACTTATACTACTGCCCCGTTAGCACCTGCCCGGTGAGCCATCCCTCGGGGGCCACCAGGGGGCGCTACCTGCAGTGCAGCTTCTCGCCCGGAGCCTGATATATACTTATACTACTGCCCCGCTAGCACCTGCCCGGTGAGCCATCCCTCGGGGACCACCAGGAGGCGCTACCTGCGGTGCAGCTCCTCGCCCGGAGCCTGATAAATACTTATACTACTGCCCCGCTAGCACCTGCCCGGTGAGCCATCCCTCGGGGACCACCAGGTGGCGCTACCTGCAGTGCCGCTTCTCGCCCGGAGCCTGATATATACTTATACTACTGCCCCGCTAGCACTTGCCCGGTGAGCCATCCCTCGGGGACCACCAGGTGGCGCTACCTGCGGTGCAGCTTCTCTCCCGGGGCCATATATATGCTTATACTACTGCCCCGCTAGTACTTGCCCGGTGAGCTATCCCTCGGGGACCACCAGGTGGCGCTACCTGCGGTGCAGCTCCTCGCCCGGAGCCTGATATATACTTATACTACTGCCCCGCTAGCACTTGCCCGGTGAGCCATCCCTCGGGGACCACCAGTTGGAGCTACCTGCGGTGCTGCTTCTCGCCCGGAGCCTGATATATACTTATACTACTGCCCCGCTAGCACCTGCCCGGTGACCCATCCCTCGGGGACCACTAGGTGGCGCTACCTGCGGTGCAGCTTCTCGCCCGGAGCCTGATATATACTTATACTACTGCCCCGCTAGCACCTGCCCGGTGAGCCATCCCTCGGGGACCACCAGGTGGCGCTACCTGCGGTGCAGCTTCTCTCCCGGAGCCTGATATATACTTATACTACTGCCACGCTAGCACCTGCCCGGTGAGCCATCCCTCGGGGACCACCAGGTGGCGCTACCTGTGGTGCTGCTCCTCGCCCGGGGTCTGATATATACTTATACTACTGCCCCGCTAGCACCTGCCCGGTGAGCCATCCCTCTGGGACCACCAGGTGGCGCTACCTGCGGTGCTGCTCCTCACTTAGGGCCTGATATATACTTATACTACTGCCCCGCTAGCACCTGCCCTGTGAGCCATCCCTCAGGGACCACCAGGTGGCGCTACCTACAGTGCAGCTCCTCGCCCGGAGCCTGATATATACTTATACTACTGCCCCGCTAGCACCTGCCCTGTGAGCCATCCCTCTGGGACCACCAGGTGGCGCTGCCTGCGGTGCAGCTACTCGCCCGGAGCATCATATATACTTATACTACTGCCCGGTGAGCCATCTCTCGGGGACCACCAGGTGGCGCTACCTGCAGTGCCGCTTCTCGCCCGGAGCCTGATATATACTTATACTACTGCCCCGCTAGCACCTGCCCGATGAGCCATCCCTCTGGGACCACCAGGTGGCGCTACCCGCGGTGCAGCTCCTAGCCCGGAGCCTGATATATACTTATACTACTGCCCCGCTAGCACCTGCCCGGTGAGCCATCCCTCAGGAACCACCAGGTGGCGCTACCTGTGGTGCAGCTCCTCGCCCGGAGCCTGATATATACTTATACTACTGCCCCGCTAGCACCTGCCCGGTGAGCCATCCCTCTGGGACCACCAGGTGGCGCTACCTGCGGTGCTGCTCCTCGCCCAGGGCCTGATATATACTTATACTACTGCCCCGCTAGCACCTGCCCGATGAGCCATCCCTCGGGGACCACCAGGTGGCGCTACCTGCGGTGCCGCTTCTCGCCCAGGGCCTGATATATACTTATACTACTGCCCCGCTAGCACCTGCCTGGTGAGCCATCCCTCGGGGACCACCAGGTGGCGCTACCTGCGGTGCAGATCCTCGCCCGGAGCCTGATATATACTTATACTACTGCCCCGCTAGCACCTGCCCGGTGAGCCATCCCTCGGGGACCACCAGGTGGCGCTACCTGCGGTGCAGCTCCTCGCCCGAGGCCTGATATATACTTATACTACTGCCCCGCTAGCACCTGCCCGGTGAGCCATCACTCGGGACCACCAGGTGGCGCTACCTGCGGTGCTGCTCCTCGCCCAGGGCCTGATATATACATATACTACTGCCCCGCTAGCACTTGCCCGGTGAGTCATCCCTCGGGGACCACCAGGTGGCGCTACCTGCGGTGCAGCTCCTCGCCCGGGGCCTGATATATACTTATACTACTGCCCCGCTAGCACCTGCCCGGTGAGCCATCCCTCGGGGACCACCAGATGGCGCTACCTGCGGTGCAGCTCCTCGCCCGGAGCCTGATATATACTTATACTACTGCCCCGTTAGCACCTGCCCGGTGAGCCATCCCTCGGGGACCACCACGTGGCGCTACCTGCGGTGCTGCTTCTCGCCCGAGGCCTGATATATACTTATACTACTGCCCCGCTAGCACCTGCCCGGTGAGCCATCCCTCGGGAACCACCAGGTGGCGCTACCTGCGGTGCAGCTCCTCGCCCGGAGCCTGATATATACTTATACTACTGCCCCGCTAGCACCTGCCCGGTGAGCCATCCCTCGGGGACCACCAGGAGGCGCTACCTGCGGTGCTGCTCCTCGCCCGGGGCCTGATATATACTTATACTACTGCCCCGCTAGCACCTGCCCGGTGAGCCATCCCTCGGGGACCACCAGGTGGCGCTACCTGCAGTGCAGCTCCTCGCCCGGAGCCTGATATATACTTATACTACTGCCCCGCTAGCACCTGCCCGATGAGCCATCCCTGAGGGACCACCAGGTGGCGCTACCCGCGGTGCAGCTCCTCGACCGGAGCCTGATATATACTTATACTACTGCCCCGCTAGCACCTGCCCTGTGAGCCATCCCTCGGGGACCACCAGGTGGCGCTACCTGCGGTGCCGCTTCTCGCCCAGGGCCTGATATATACTTATACTACTGCCCCGCTAGCACCTGCCTGGTGAGCCATCCCTCGGGGACCACCAGGTGGCGCTACCTGCGGTGCAGCTCCTCGCCCGGAGCCTGATATATACTTATACTACTGCCCCGCTAGCACCTGCCCGGTGAGCCATCCCTCAGGAACCACCAGGTGGCGCTACCTGCGGTGCTGCTCCTTGCCCAGGGCCTGATATATACTTATACTACTGCCCCGCTAGCACCTGCCCGGTGAGCCATCCCTCGGGGACCACCAGGTGGCGCTACCTGCAGTGCAGCTTCTCTCCTGGGGCCTGATATATACTTATACTACTGCCCCGCTGTCACCTGCCCGGTGAGCCATCCCTCTGGGACCACCAGGTGGCGCTACCTGCGGTGCTGCTCCTCGCCCGGGGCCTGATATATACTTATACTACTGCCCCGCTAGCACCTGCCCGGTGAGCCATCCCTCGGGGACCACCAGGTGGCGCTACCTGCAGTGCAGCTTCTCTCCTGGGGCCTGATATATACTTATACTACTGCCCCGCTGTCACCTGCCCGGTGAGCCATCCCTCTGGGACCACCAGGTGGCGCTACCTGCGGTGCTGCTCCTCGCCCGGGGCCTGATATATACTTATACTACTGCCCCGCTGTCACCTGCCTGGTGAGCCATCCCTCGGGGACCACCAGGTGGCGCTACCTGTGGTGCAGCTCCTCGCCCGGAGCCTGATATATACTTATACTACTGCCCCGCTAGCACCTGACCAGTGAGCCATCCCTCGGGGACCACCATGTGGCGCTACCTGCGGTGCAGCTCCTCGCCCGGAGCCTGATATATACTTATACTACTGCCCCGCTAGCACCTGACCAGTGAGCCATCCCTCGGGGACCACCATGTGGCGCTACCTGCGGTGCAGCTCCTCGCCCGGAGCCTGATATATACTTATACTACTGCCCCGCTAGCACCTGACCAGTGAGCCATCCCTCGGGGACCACCATGTGGCGCTACCTGCGGTGCAGCTCCTCGCCCGAGGCCTGATATATACTTATACTACTGCCCCGCTAGCACCTGACCAGTGAGCCATCCCTCGGGGACCACCAGGTGGCGATACCTGCGGTGCAGCTCCTCGCCCGGAGCCTGATATATACTTATACTACTGCCCCGTTAGCAGCTGCCCGGTGAGCCATCCCTCGGGGACCACCAGGTGGCGCTACCTGCGGTGCAGCTCCTCGCCCGAGGCCTGATATATACTTATACTACTGCCCCGCTAGCACCTGCCCGGTGAGCCATCCCTCGGGAACCACCAGGTGGCGCTACCTGCGGTGCAGCTCCTCGCCCGGAGCCTGATATATACTTATACTACTGCCCCGTTAGCACCTGCCCGGTGAGCCATCCCTCGGGGACCACCAGGTGGCGCTACCTGCGGTGCAGCTCCTCTCCCGAGGCCTGATATATACTTATACTACTGCCCCGCTAGCACTTGCCCGGTGAGCCATCCCTCGGGGACCACCAGGTGGAGCTACTTGCAGTGCAGCTCCTCGCCCGAGGCCTGATATATACTTATACTACTGCCCCGCTAGCACCTGCCCGGTGAGCCATCCCTCGGGGACCACCAGATGGCTCTACCTGCGGTGCAGCTCCTCGCCCGGAGCCTGATATATACTTATACTACTGCCCCGTTAGCACCTGCCCGGTGAGCCATCCCTCGGGGGCCACCAGGGGGCGCTACCTGCGGTGCAGCTTCTCGCCCGGAGCCTGATATATACTTATACTACTGCCCCGCTAGCACCTGCCCGGTGAGCCATCCCTCGGGGACCACCAGGAGGCGCTACCTGCGGTGCAGCTCCTCGCCCGGAGCCTGATAAATACTTATACTACTGCCCCGCTAGCACTTGCCCGGTGAGCCATCCCTCGGGGACCACCAGGTGGCGCTACCTGCGGTGCAGCTTCTCTCCCGGGGCCATATATATGCTTATACTACTGCCCCGCTAGTACTTGCCCGGTGAGCTATCCCTCGGGGACCACCAGGTGGCGCTACCTGCGGTGCAGCTCCTCGCCCGGAGCCTGATATATACTTATACTACTGCCCCGCTAGCACCTGCCCGGTGAGCCATCCCTCGGGAACCACCAGGTGGCGCTACCTGTGGTGCAGCTCCTCACCCGGAGCCTGATATATACTTATACTACTGCCCCGCTAGCACTTGCCCGGTGAGCCATCCCTCGGGGACCACCAGTTGGAGCTACTTGCAGTGCAGCTAATCGCCCGGAGCCTGATATATACTTATACTACTGCCCCGCTAGCACCTGCCCGGTGAGCCATCCCTCGGGGACCACCAGGTGGCTCTACCTGCGGTGCAGCTTCTCGCCCGGAGCCTGATATATACTTATACTACTGCCCCGCTAGCACTTGCCCGGTGAGCCATCCCTCGGGGACCACCAGTTGGAGCTACCTGCGGTGCAGCTTCTCGCCCGGAGCCTGATATATACTTATACTACTGCCCCGCTAGCACCTGCCCGGTGACCCATCCCTCGGGGACCACTAGGTGGCGCTACCTGCGGTGCAGCTTCTCGCCCGGAGCCTGATATATACTTATACTACTGCCCCGCTAGCACCTGCCCGGTGAGCCATCCCTCGGGGACCACCAGGTGGCGCTACCTGCGGTGCAGCTTCTCTCCCGGAGCCTGATATATACTTATACTACTGCCACGCTAGCACCTGCCCGGTGAGCCATCCCTCGGGGACCACCAGGTGGCGCTACCTGTGGTGCTGCTCCTCGCCCGGGGCCTGATATATACTTATACTACTGCCCCGCTAGCACCTGCCCTGTGAGCCATCCCTCAGGGACCACCAGGTGGCGCTGCCTGCGGTGCAGCTACTCGCCCGGAGCATCATATATACTTATACTACTGCCCGGTGAGCCATCTCTCGGGGACCACCAGGTGGCGCTACCTGCAGTGCCGCTTCTCGCCCGGAGCCTGATATATACTTATACTACTGCCCCGCTAGCACCTGCCCGATGAGCCATCCCTCTGGGACCACCAGGTGGCGCTACCCGCGGTGCAGCTCCTAGCCCGGAGCCTGATATATACTTATACTACTGCCCCGCTAGCACCTGCCCGGTGAGCCATCCCTCAGGAACCACCAGGTGGCGCTACCTGTGGTGCAGCTCCTCGCCCGGAGCCTGATATATACTTATACTACTGCCCCGCTAGCACCTGCCCGGTGAGCCATCCCTCTGGGACCACCAGGTGGCGCTACCTGCGGTGCTGCTTCTCGCCCAGGGCCTGATATATACTTATACTACTGCCCCGCTAGCACCTGCCTGGTGAGCCATCCCTCGGGGACCACCAGGTGGCGCTACCTGCGGTGCAGCTCCTCGCCCGGAGCCTGATATATACTTATACTACTGCCCCGTTAGCACCTGCCCGGTGAGCCATCCCTCGGGGACCACCACGTGGCGCTACCTGCGGTGCTGCTTCTCGCCCGAGGCCTGATATATACTTATACTACTGCCCCGCTAGCACCTGCCCGGTGAGCCATCCCTCGGGAACCACCAGGTGGCGCTACCTGCGGTGCAGCTCCTCGCCCGGAGCCTGATATATACTTATACTACTGCCCCGCTAGCACCTGCCCGATGAGCCATCCCTCGGGGACCACCAGGAGGCGCTACCTGCGGTGCTGCTCCTCGCCCGGGGCCTGATATATACTTATACTACTGCCCCGCTAGCACCTGCCCGGTGAGCCATCCCTCGGGGACCACCAGGTGGCGCTACCTGCAGTGCAGCTCCTCGCCCGGAGCCTGATATATACTTATACTACTGCCCCGCTAGCACCTGCCCGATGAGCCATCCCTGAGGGACCACCAGGTGGCGCTACCCGCGGTGCAGCTCCTCGACCGGAGCCTGATATATACTTATACTACTGCCCCGCTATCACCTGCCCTGTGAGCCATCCCTCGGGGACCACCAGGTGGCGCTACCTGCGGTGCCGCTTCTCGCCCAGGGCCTGATATATACTTATACTACTGCCCCGCTAGCACCTGCCTGGTGAGCCATCCCTCGGGGACCACCAGGTGGCGCTACCTGCGGTGCAGCTCCTCGCCCGGAGCCTGATATATACTTATACTACTGCCCCGCTAGCACCTGCCCGGTGAGCCATCCCTCAGGAACCACCAGGTGGCGCTACCTGCGGTGCTGCTCCTTGCCCAGGGCCTGATATATACTTATACTACTGCCCCGCTAGCACCTGCCCGGTGAGCCATCCCTCGGGGACCACCAGGTGGCGCTACCTGCAGTGCAGCTTCTCTCCTGGGGCCTGATATATACTTATACTACTGCCCCGCTGTCACCTGCCCGGTGAGCCATCCCTCTGGGACCACCAGGTGGCGCTACCTGCGGTGCTGCTCCTCGCCCGGGGCCTGATATATACTTATACTACTGCCCCGCTAGCACCTGCCCGGTGAGCCATCCCTCGGGGACCACCAGGTGGCGCTACCTGCAGTGCAGCTTCTCTCCTGGGGCCTGATATATACTTATACTACTGCCCCGCTGTCACCTGCCCGGTGAGCCATCCCTCTGGGACCACCAGGTGGCGCTACCTGCAGTGCTGCTCCTCGCCCGGGGCCTGATATATACTTATACTACTGCCCCGCTGTCACCTGCCTGGTGAGCCATCCCTCGGGGACCACCAGGTGGCGCTACCTGTGGTGCAGCTCCTCGCCCGGAGCCTGATAAATACTTATACTACTGCCCCGCTAGCACCTGACCAGTGAGCCATCCCTCGGGGACCACCATGTGGCGCTACCTGCGGTGCAGCTCCTCGCCCGGAGCCTGATATATACTTATACTACTGCCCCGCTAGCACCTGACCAGTGAGCCATCCCTCGGGGACCACCATGTGGCGCTACCTGCGGTGCAGCTCCTCGCCCGGAGCCTGATTTATACTTATACTACTGCCCCGCTAGCACCTGACCAGTGAGCCATCCCTCGGGGACCACCATGTGGCGCTACCTGCGGTGCAGCTCCTCGCCCGGAGCCTGATATATACTTATACTACTGCCCCGCTAGCACTTGACCAGTGAGCCATCCCTCGGGGACCACCATGTGGCGCTACCTGCGGTGCAGCTCCTCGCCCGAGGCCTGATATATACTTATACTACTGCCCCGCTAGCACCTGACCAGTGAGCCATCCCTCGGGGACCACCAGGTGGCGATACCTGCGGTGCAGCTCCTCGCCCGGAGCCTGATATATACTTATACTACTGCCCCGTTAGCAGCTGCCCGGTGAGCCATCCCTCGGGGACCACCAGGTGGCGCTACCTGCGGTGCAGCTCCTCTCCCGAGGCCTGATATATACTTATACTACTGCCCCGCTAGCACTTGCCCGGTGAGCCATCCCTCGGGGACCACCAGGTGGAGCTACTTGCAGTGCAGCTCCTCGCCCGAGGCCTGATATATACTTATACTACTGCACCGTTAGCACCTGCCCGGTGAGCCATCCCTCGGGGGCCACCAGGGGGCGCTACCTGCGGTGCAGCTTCTCGCCCGGAGCCTGATATATACTTATACTACTGCCCCGCTAGCACCTGCCCGGTGAGCCATCCCTCGGGGACCACCAGGAGGCGCTACCTGCGGTGCAGCTCCTCGCCCGGAGCCTGATAAATACTTATACTACTGCCCCGCTAGCACCTGCCCGGTGAGCCATCCCTCGGGGACCACCAGGTGGCGCTACCTGCAGTGCCGCTTCTCGCCCGGAGCCTGATATATACTTATACTACTGCCCCGCTAGCACTTGCCCGGTGAGCCATCCCTCGGGGACCACCAGGTGGCGCTACCTGCGGTGCAGCTTCTCTCCCGGGGCCATATATATGCTTATACTACTGCCCCGCTAGTACTTGCCCGGTGAGCTATCCCTCGGGGACCACCAGGTGGCGCTACCTGCGGTGCAGCTCCTCGCCCGGAGCCTGATATATACTTATACTACTGCCCCGTTAGCACCTGCCCGGTGAGCCATCCCTCGGGGACCACCAGGTGGCGCTACCTGCGGTGCAGCTCCTCGCCCGAGGCCTGATATATACTTATACTACTGCCCCGCTATCACCTGCCCGGTGAGCCATCCCTCGGGAACCACCAGGTGGCGCTACCTGTGGTGCAGCTCCTCGCCCGGAGCCTGATATATACTTATACTACTGCCCCGCTAGCACTTGCCCGGTGAGCCATCCCTCGGGGACCACCAGTTGGAGCTACTTGCAGTGCAGCTTCTCGCCCGGAGCCTGATATATACTTATACTACTGCCCCGCTAGCACCTGCCCGGTGAGCCATCCCTCGGGGACCACTAGGTGGCGCTACCTGCGGTGCAGCTTCTCGCCCGGAGCCTGATATATACTTATACTACTGCCCCGCTAGCACTTGCCCGGTGAGCCATCCCTCGGGGACCACCAGATGGCTCTACCTGCGGTGCAGCTCCTCGCCCGGAGCCTGATATATACTTATACTACTGCCCCGTTAGCACCTGCCCGGTGAGCCATCCCTCGGGGGCCACCAGGGGGCGCTACCTGCGGTGCAGCTTCTCGCCCGGAGCCTGATATATACTTATACTACTGCCCCGCTAGCACCTGCCCGGTGAGCCATCCCTCGGGGACCACCAGGAGGCGCTACCTGCGGTGCAGCTCCTCGCCCGGAGCCTGATAAATACTTATACTACTGCCCCGCTAGCACTTGCCCGGTGAGCCATCCCTCGGGGACCACCAGTTGGAGCTACCTGCGGTGCAGCTTCTCGCCCGGAGCCTGATATATACTTATACTACTGCCCCGCTAGCACCTGCCCGGTGACCCATCCCTCGGGGACCACTAGGTGGCGCTACCTGCGGTGCAGCTTCTCGCCCGGAGCCTGATATATACTTATACTACTGCCCCGCTAGCACCTGCCCGGTGAGCCATCCCTCGGGGACCACCAGGTGGCGCTACCTGCGGTGCTGCTTCTCGCCCGAGGCCTGATATATACTTATACTACTGCCCCGCTAGCACCTGCCCGGTGAGCCATCCCTCGGGAACCACCAGGTGGCGCTACCTGCGGTGCAGCTCCTCGCCCGGAGCCTGATATATACTTATACTACTGCCCCGCTAGCACCTGCCCGGTGAGCCATCCCTCGGGGACCACCAGGAGGCGCTACCTGCGGTGCTGCTCCTCGCCCGGGGCCTGATATATACTTATACTACTGCCCCGCTAGCACCTGCCCGGTGAGCCATCCCTCGGGGACCACCAGGTGGCGCTACCTGCAGTGCAGCTCCTCGCCCGGAGCCTGATATATACTTATACTACTGCCCCGCTAGCACCTGCCCGATGAGCCATCCCTGAGGGACCACCAGGTGGCGCTACCCGCGGTGCAGCTCCTCGACCGGAGCCTGATATATACTTATACTACTGCCCCGCTAGCACCTGCCCTGTGAGCCATCCCTCGGGGACCACCAGGTGGCGCTACCTGCGGTGCCGCTTCTCGCCCAGGGCCTGATATATACTTATACTACTGCCCCGCTAGCACCTGCCTGGTGAGCCATCCCTCGGGGACCACCAGGTGGCGCTACCTGCGGTGCAGCTCCTCGCCCGGAGCCTGATATATACTTATACTACTGCCCCGCTAGCACCTGCCCGGTGAGCCATCCCTCAGGAACCACCAGGTGGCGCTACCTGCGGTGCTGCTCCTTGCCCAGGGCCTGATATATACTTATACTACTGCCCCGCTAGCACCTGCCCGGTGAGCCATCCCTCGGGGACCACCAGGTGGCGCTACCTGCAGTGCAGCTTCTCTCCTGGGGCCTGATATATACTTATACTACTGCCCCGCTGTCACCTGCCCGGTGAGCCATCCCTCTGGGACCACCAGGTGGCGCTACCTGCGGTGCTGCTCCTCGCCCGGGGCCTGATATATACTTATACTACTGCCCCGCTGTCACCTGCCTGGTGAGCCATCCCTCGGGGACCACCAGGTGGCGCTACCTGTGGTGCAGCTCCTCGCCCGGAGCCTGATATATACTTATACTACTGCCCCGCTAGCACCTGACCAGTGAGCCATCCCTCGGGGACCACCATGTGGCGCTACCTGCGGTGCAGCTCCTCGCCCGGAGCCTGATATATACTTATACTACTGCCCCGCTAGCACCTGACCAGTGAGCCATCCCTCGGGGACCACCATGTGGCGCTACCTGCGGTGCAGCTCCTCGCCCGAGGCCTGATATATACTTATACTACTGCCCCGCTAGCACCTGACCAGTGAGCCATCCCTCGGGGACCACCAGGTGGCGATACCTGCGGTGCAGCTCCTCGCCCGGAGCCTGATATATACTTATACTACTGCCCCGCTATCACCTGCCCGTTGAGCCATCCCTCGGGGACCACCAGGTGGCGCTACCTGCGGTGCAGCTCCTCGCCCGGAGCCGCGTTTCTTACATTCGGGTCATTTTCCGTTCCCCTCTTATAATTTGGCAGCAGATTGAAGTCGCTCGTTCCTGACACTGCGCCCATTAACGGCACCAGAACAGCGCGCCTCTATTAACCCCTACACCCCGTGATGGACGGGAGCCGTTTAACCCTTTCCCCCTCCCGCCGTCGGTTCCGGGGCCCACCTGCTGCGTCATGGCCTCCGCCTGGGTCAGCACGCTGATGGACAGGGAGCCGTTGTCCTCGAAGCTGCTCCTCCTCGTACTGATCCGATCCCGCTCGTTCTGCACGGCTGAAACAACAGCAAATGTAAGCGACGTCCGGAGCCCCCCTGATCTCCGGAGATGGGGGCGAGCGGTGCACAGAGGGCGGCTCCACCGCCAGCAGACTGAGGGTCCTGGTCAGCGCCTCTGCTGCCGGCAGTGAATAGAAACATCCAGCAATGAGTCCTAACTTAATGTGCTTTTAGTATCAGACCGGCGGGGGTCCGACGCCCCAACAGCCGGCACCAGCTAGCTCCCCCGTCCTTTCTGTGTTCATGTCTGGTATTGCAGCTCAGCCCTGTGTAGGACAGAGGGAGCGCCGCTGATCTCGTGCCCCATCACCGTCATTCCGGCTTCTAGAAAAGCCGGGTGCAATGTAGCTATTGTGCTTATTAGTAATGATACAATGTCTGATAACGGAAATAGCGGTGTATCAATTTAGAAAGTAACTTTTAATCAGAAATTTATAAAATGAAGGTGCAAGTGCTGACAGACTGACACAAATACAAGAAGAGTGATCCCCTCATACATGTCACCCCCAATATCCCGACATCAAGTGCTCAGATGAAGACAGCAAATCGTAGTATTAGAGTCTTCCCAAAATTATCCCTCCTTCATGGTTATGATACTTAATTTGCACAGATAAACCAATGGGCAGGGAACAGACCCGGCTACTTAATAACCCTACAACATATCCCCAGTTTAAATAGACATGGGAGAAAGGAAGGGAATATATCCAAGAAAATGGAACGATCTCACGCACAACTCTAGAGACTTCTATTAATCATTCTCAATTGAGGCGAGCATCATCTTTAAACGAACCACCCCGACGAGTTTCTTCAAATTGAGTCTTCAGGGGGAACAGGTTTCCATTCAGGGGCAAAAGTTTCCCCTAGTTTGCGCTGCTACAGCACATGAGAGGGTCCCTCTTTAAGTATCGAGCGCTGCACATGGATTGGTTACAGCGTATCACATGCCGCCATCCCCAAACCTGCGCTAAAGCCACTTCCTCCTATGTGGAACGCTGCCTGACACGCACGCGTCATTTCCGGAGGTGTGACTATGACGCACTTCCGGATTTCAGGAGGTGTGACTATGACGCACTTCCGGATTTCAGGAGGTGTGACTATGACGCACTTCTGGATTTCAGGAGGTGTGACTATGACGCACTTCCGGATTTCAGGAGGTGTGACTATGACGCACTTCCGGATTTCAGGAGGTGTGACTATGACACACTTCCGGATTTCAGGGGGTGTGACTATGACGCACTTCCGGATTTCAGGAGGTGTGACTATGACGCGCTTCCGGATTTCAGGAGGTGTGACTATGACGCACTTCCGGATTTCAGGAGGTGTGACTATGACGCACTTCCGGATTTCAGGAGGTGTGACTATGACGCACTTCCGGATTTCAGGAGGTGTGACTATGACGCACTTCCGGATTTGCGTGGAACACATTCAATGCGCTCCAAGAAGTGCTCGTCGCATCCAGGTGTGCGGCAATGGGCCCAAATAGAAGCGCTCCGGTCCATCGCCATCACACTACCCCTATTGACAGGGAGACCAGCAGTCCATATGGACATGTGCATTCCCCCATAGCCCATACGGACATGTGCATTCCCCCATAGCCCATACGGACATGTGCATTCCCCCATAGCCCATACGGACATGTGCATTCCCCCATAGCCCATACGGACATGTGCATTCCCCCATAGCCCATACGGGGCATCTTATGAAATCGGAAAATTTTGAAAATTTTGCAATTTTCAAAATTTTTATTTTTATGCCCTTAAATCAGAGAGATACAGTACAGACCAAAAGTTTGGACACACCTTCTCATTTAAAGGTTTTTCGGTATTTTCATGACTATGAAAATTGTACATTCACACTGAAGGCAACAAAACTATGAATTACCACATGTGGAATTATATACTTAACAAAAAAGTGTGAAACAACTGAAAATATGTCTTATATTCTAGGTTCTTCACAGTAGCCACCTTTTGCTTTGACGACTGCTTTGCACACTCTTGGCATTCTCTTGATGAGCTTCAAGAGGTAGTCACCGGAAATGGTCTTCCAACAATCTTGAAGGAGTTCCCAGAGATCCCAGAGATGCTCAGCACTTGTTGGCCCTTTTGGCTTCACTCTGCGGTCCAGCTCACCCCAAACCATCTCGATTGGGTTCAGGTCTGGTGACTGTGGAGGCCAGGTCATCTGGCGTAGCCCCCCATCACTCTCCTTCTTGGTCAAATAGCCCTTACACAGCCTGGAGGTGTTTGGGGTCATTGTCCTGTTGAAAAATAAATGATGGTCCAACTAAACGCAAACCGGATGGAATAGCATGTGACGCACCCCTGGTCCTGTGTCGCGCAGCGTTGCGCACGCGGAGCTTACCCGGAGCCGGATCTGTTGAGGGTTGTAGTCTCGTGGCGGTGACCCGGTCCGTGCCCAGGGAGTCAGACTAAGTGGCGCTGTATTAGCGGTAGATGTTGTACGACTACGCCACCCGTTGAATGCAGCGAAGGAGCTGCCGCTGCAGGGCAGACCGCTGAGGCCGGTGGTAGGATTGTGCAGTGTGATAGTATCACCCCCAACGGGAGGGGTATGGCCTCAGGGCAGCCGACGTGGATGATGGGGGTAGCAGGAACCACTCGGAGACGGTACGGTGTAGTTCAGGGTCTTTACTGGTGACAAAGATAGACCCTCCCGGAGTACTGGCTAGCGATTGGGGCCTGGTCAGTCCTTGAGCAGATGGGATCTCCCCTGGCCAGGCGGAGTTGTAGGCCTCCCAAACTAACTGTACTCTTCTGGCTACCTTGCTAGAGGCGGGTATAAGTAGCCCACGTCCCTGAGTGTACCGTGTGGTGCTCACCCGTATGGCCGGTGACTCGGGGCCTTCTAGTAGCTTCCGCTCCACGACGGCGGTGCTGGTCCCACGCGTGTGACCGTGCCTTCGGGTTTCTTGGCCAGAGGACCTGAAATCCCCTGCCGGTCGGTTTCTGCTGCTGGATAGGAGTTAGTCCCCACAGCCTCGGACTCCGGGTCCGGTGATAGCTTCTCAGTCAGGGCGAGCTCTGCAGCTGCCAGCCCCTGACTCTTTGTAGTACTGCTCCCACAGAGCTCCTGTTGTTTCTTCCTATGCTGCTTCTCTTCTCTGTCTCTACTTCTTCTCTACTCACTAACCCTGCCTCAGCCCTAGGTTTATATAGGGGAAGTTCTTCCCCTCCCAGGACTGGGCAGGAGGTGTGGCATGCACAGGATCCCTGACCAAGAGACCTCCCACCTGCTCTCAGACATAACATTGCCGTTACTGTGGAAACCAGACCCCTGGGGTGCCACATTCCCCCCTAGTGAAATTTAGTACTCCGGGACTAAACATATTTTTAGAAAAACATAACAAGGTATTAACAATAATAATACAATAAGAAAAACACATAAAGATGGTTACGGCGTGTCCGCAACCGGGTGCAGTCTTTGAAGAAAAGCAAGGTGTCCATTTCACCAAAACAGGGAGACGTAACCAGGTAGGGGTCTGTCCTGCCCCGAGTCCTTAACAGTCTTTAGTCCATTCCTAGGTTACGCTCCAACCATGTACAAGGATTCCCGGTAAATCCACCAAGGACTCCTATAAACAACTAGAAACACATAATTATACACAAGCAACAAGAAAAACAGGTAACCACAAATAAAACAATTTATACACTTCAAATCCTCCAACGTGCGGGTAACTGGCCTCTAGTGGCCCTAGTGGACCTACGGAGCTGACTGTCTAGCCCTGAACTACAGGGTATAGGAGCTGTCAAGGGTAAACTGGGCAGCTGTCTACCGGCTCTTTGTCTCACTAGGGGTACGGCAGGCTCACTATAAGCAGAGGGTTGATCCTCCTGTTCTGCTTGTGTGGAGTCTTCTGCCTCCTGGACCGGCTGCTCTTCCAGCTCTACCTGTTGCTCCGTAGGCACTTGGGATGCTGGTTGGAGGAACGTGAGGACGGGTACCACAACTGCACCATTGACTTGAGTCCAGGACCGAGGGAAGTCTCCGAGCACAGTACTAACCATATCTTCCCTTTCCTCTACGGGTCGATGGTCTTCTTGTTCCTCTTCAGGGTTCCGTAGCTGTTCAGGACACTTCTTCAGGTGATCCCGGGATACAATGGCTATGGTCTCCCCTCCGTCTTTACTGATGGTACAGACTTTCGGGTTCTCGTGGCTTGAGGGCAGTACGGTGTACGGGTCCTTCTCCCACTGGTCGTCCAACTTGTGGAGCCGTCTCTTCCTCTTCAAGACCTGCTCTCCGGGTACCAGGGGAACAGCGGGAGCATACTGGTTGTAAGTTTTCTCTTGTCTTTCCCTAGCCTGACAGAGACTTCGCTCCACGCTCTCCTGTACTCTCCGGTACTGCTGCTGCCTCTCTGTGTCCCAGTCTGCTTCTGGTGAAGTGTCCTCGGGTGTCAGGACTCCCATTTCCAGGTCAACAGGTAACTTACCAGGTCTCGCCCTCATTAGGTAAGCCGGGGTACAGTTGGTGGAACCTACCGGGATGTGGTTGTATAGGTCCACTAGATCGGGCAGCTTCTCAGGCCACAAACTGCGTTCTTCCAGGGGCAAAGTTTTCAGGAGATCCATTACCACCTGGTTCATTTTCTCACAAAGTCCATTAGTTTGCGGATGATAGGGTGTCGTCCTTATCTTCCGGCAGCCATACAGATTGCAGAATTCCTGGAAGACCTCCGCTTCAAAGGCAGGTCCCTGGTCCGTCAGCACTTGGTCCGGGTACCCGTGTGGACGGCAGAAGTGCTGCTGGAAGGCAGCTAGCTGCTGTTTGAGCCGTTAAGTCCTTAACGGGGACGACAACCAAGAACCGGGAGTAATGATCCACAATGGTTAACGCGTAGACGTAGCCACTTCTGCTTGGGGTCAGTTTTACATGATCCAAGGCTACCAGTTCCAACGGCTGCCGGGTGACGATGGACTGCAGGGGAGTCTTCTGACTGGCACGGTCCTTCCTTCTTAGGTTGCACGGGCCACAGTCTCTGCACCACCTCTCGATGGTTCCCCTCATGCCTACCCAGTGGAACCGCCCACGCAGCAGGAACTCCAGCTTCTTCCATCCGAAGTGTCCAGCCCCGTCGTGGTATGCCTCCATCACCATGGCTGCGTCTCTCCGTGGCACCACTACTTGCCAGATTAGTTCATGCGTCTGGGAGTTAACCATTCTGCGGCACAACTTCCCCTTGTAAAGGAACAGTCGACTCTTCTCAGCCCACAGTTGCTTGGCTTCCTCCGGAGCGTCTGGGTCAAGGCGAGCCTCTGGCCGAGTCAGCATCTCCTTTACCAGCCGGACGGCAGGGTCACTGTCTTGCGTTTCCTCCCAGTTGTAGTGAGGCAAGGGGTTAAACGTAGCGGCTTGCTTACTCCTTATCCGATGGGAATACTGGATAGTCCCATGACGGTGGAACGCGGGGAGTTCGACTTCTTCCAGTCCCTCTGGATCTTCTCCTACGTCCGGTAGGTTTGGCATCCTGGACAGGGCGTCCGCGTTGGTATTGGAGCGTCCTGCCCGGTATTTGATTGTGAACTCGTAGTTGGACAGACGGGCCATCCATCTCTGCTCTAGGGCACCGAGTCTTGCCGTGTCCAGGTGTGTCAACGGGTTGTTATCCGTGTACACGGTGAACCGGGAAGAAGCGAGGTAGTGCTTAAAGCGTTCGGTGACTGCCCACACCACTGCCAGGAACTCTAGCTTAAATGAGCTGTAATTCTCAGGGTTTCTTTCGGTGGGTCGCAGTTTTCGGCTAGCGTAAGCGATTACTCGTTCTTTCCCCTGCTGGATCTGGGACAGCACGGCTCCTAGCCCGATGTTACTTGCGTCGGTGTAGAGGATAAAGGGCTGGCTGTAATCAGGGTATGCCAGGATTTCATCCCCCGTGAGGGCCATCTTCAGCTGGCGGAAGGACTCTTCTTCTAACTTCTCCCATTTGAAGGGCGGCTTCTGGTTCTTGGCCTTCCGGGACTGGCCTATCAGGAGGTCCTGCATAGGAGCTGCCTTTTTGGTGAAACCGGGGATGAATCTGCGGTAATAGCCTACCAACCCGAGGAACTGCCGCACTTCCTTTACACTGGAGGGACTTGGCCATTCCTTAATTGCGGTGATCTTATCAGGGTCGGGAGCCACTCCGTCAGCGCTCACCACGTGTCCCAGGTACTGCACCTTTGGTTTCAAGAGGTGACACTTGGAGGGTTTTACCTTTAAGCCGTAGCTTGCCAGAGCTTCGAACACTTCCGCCAGGTGTTTCAGGTGGTCCTCATAAGTCTTGGAATATACGATGACATCGTCCAGGTACAACAGGACCGTCTCGAAGTTTCTGTGGCCCAGACAGCACTCCATTAATCGTTGGAAGGTTCCCGGTGCGTTGCAGAGTCCGAACGGCATGCAGGTAAACTCGCTAAGTCCCATCGGGGTGGTGAATGCGGTCTTCTCCCGGTCCGCCTCTGCTACAGGAACCTGCCAGTATCCGCTAGTGAGATCCAAGGTAGAGAAGAAGTTAGCAGATCTTAAAGCAGCCAAAGACTCCTCTATTCTTGGTAAGGGGTACGCATCCTTGTGTGTGATACGGTTAATTTTCCGGTAATCTACACACATCCTCATGGTGTTGTCTTTCTTTTTGACTAAGACTAGTGGAGCTGCCCAGGGGCTACAGCTATCCCTGATCACCCCAGCCTCCTTCATGTCCCTAAGCATCCCCTTGGCGTGTTGGTAGTGTGCAGGGGGTACGGGTCGATACCTCTCTTTTATGGGAAGATGGTCTCCCGTGGGGATGTGGTGTTCTACCCCCTTGACTCGCCCGAAGTCTAACGGGTGTTTACTAAACACTCTCTCGTACTCTTGAACCACCCGATAGACTCCCTGTTTCTGGTGTGAGGGAGTGGAGTCAGTACCCAAATGTAGTTGCTGACACCAGTCCTCCATTGTTTCCTTAGAGCCGTTACCTTCCTCCGGGGAAGATGGAGGCAAGGGTTCTACGGACTGTATGGAATTTTGATTGATGGTATACAATTTGGCTAGCGTGGCATACCGGGGCAGGTACACTTCCCTCTTCCCGATATTTATTATGCGAACGGGCACCCTCCCATGGCGTACATTGACCACCCCCCGTGCTGTCAAAATGGTGGGCCTACTGTCTGAGTAAACTGGTTCTACCATTGCCTGGTAATCTCTACCTCTCAGACCAATAGCTGCCCGGCACCAAATCATCATTTCACTTTTTGGGGGCATGGCAATAGGGAAAGGGTCACACATTCTTATGCTACCAATCTCACCGCCGGAGAGTTCCACCTGTTGCCGTCGCATCAGTGCCCGGATCTCTTTCTGGAGCACTCGCTGCTGGCCGGAGCTGGCGTTCTTGGCAACCTGCTGTAAAAGGAAAATCACCTCTGCAAGACAATTTTCAATTACATTAGTTCCTAGAGTTATCTTTGGGTGACTCTCGTGTTTGTCAATGTCTACAATGATCAGTCCCTGTGCTGCCAGTTCGACTCTACCGATTTTAATGGTCACCTCTTTAAATCCAATCTGTGGCACGGGCTGACCATTGCTGGCGATGATACTCAAGTCGTCGTCAGGGTAGCGGGTAATATCCGAGTCATTCCAGTACTGCTTGAAGAGCACGTACGGGATAGTGGTGACCTGTGACCCGGTGTCCAGTAGGGCACTCATAGGAATGCCATCCAGTACCACGGGTAAGACTGGACGTCCTCCCACATATTTGTCGCGCCAGTTCGATGGGCCTGGTGATCTTTTTCCTGGGGGTTGGCCCTCTACCCCAGGTTGTGCCAGTTTAAAGGACAGTACCTTGCCATATGTCCGGGTTGATTGCAGCGGCGGCAGATGGGTTGTCCGTCCTCGTTGTATCGGTCGCTGGGTCTTCCTCTGGCCGGTGGGGTCCTCCTTGGTCGACGCCACGGGATGTCCTCTGGTCCGGATGCCAGCTGGATCTTCCCTGGAGTGGAAACCTGTAAAGACTGCACAGTTCGGGTTAGCGCAGCAACGCTTTTAGCTAGCTCTTGGACCTGATGGTGCAGGTCTGGAGCCGGGTCATTGTTCAAAGCCTGCGCATCAGCTCCCACAGGCCCTGCCGACAAGGGCGCCGCCTCCTGGTGGTAAGTGGTAGTGGGGCGTCTGTGGGTCACAACGCCACCTGGTGCTGGTTCTCGGAGCACCCGGATGGCTCTGTCCTTGAACTGTGCAAATCCCAGATGAGGGTCCTGTAAGGCCATTGCCCGCAACTGGGTTCGGTGGGCATTGCAATATAAACCCTCTATAAATTGTTCAGTCAACAGCCTGTCCTCGTCTCCCACGCCGTCAGGGTCGGTCTGCTTAATGGCTCTCAGGGCCTCTTGTAGGTTCAGGGCATAGTCCCTTATACTCTCATGTGCCCGCTGTTTGCACCCGTAGAATCTAAGCTTGATCTCGGCTGAGGTGCGGGTATCAAAGGTGTCCCTCAGCCGGGTTAGTATCTCTGCGACAGTCCTCCTCCCAGGTGGCCAGGACTTTACCTCCCTTTGGGCTGCCCCGGTTAATTGGGCCACCAGGATGCTCACTTTTTGCTCCTCTGTGAGGGGATACACCTGGAAGAGGCTATCCAGCTTTTCTCTAAAGTCATGCAGGGTATGTGACTCCCCTGAGTACTGGGGTAGCCAGGCTGCCCCCGGGATATAGGGCATGGTGAAAGGCATGACCGCAACAGCGGTGGCGCTGGCGGGGGTTGAAGCGGTGAAGCTCTCCTCCGTATCCGACATCCTCCTCCCCCCTAGTGGACCGTGGCCTACCTTGCGATGATCCTCTTCCGTAGGCCGCGGCTCCGCAGTGGATCGTCAGGGTTGAGGACCTTCCGTCGCGCTCCTGTGACGTCAGCGTCTGCTGGGCTCCTTCCAGGACCTTACGCGACGTCTGGACGTGAGGCGGGGCTTCAGTTCTCGCGCGCTTTTGGAGTCCACGCCCCTCTTCTTCCCGCGCGGCGTCTTCAAGATGGCGTCCAACGGCGGGAAAACTCCACGGAAGGCGGGAAGAAGGCTGAAAATGGCGCCGGATGGCGGGAATCTTCACCGATGGCGGGAAGAAGGCTGAAGATGGCGCCGGATGGCGGGAATCTTCACCACTGGTAAGTTTGAACAGTCTTTTTCAGGCACGCAGTACCCGGTGGTTGCGGGCACGAAATCCTGCCAACTACGCCAAAAGTTGACGCACCCCTGGGCCTGTGTCGCGCAGCGTTGCGCACGCGGGAGCTTACCCGGAGCCGGATCTGTTGAGGGTTGTAGTCTCGTGGCGGTGACCTGGTCCGTGCCCAGGGAGTCAGACTAAGTGGCGCTGTATTAGCGGTAGATGTTGTACGACTACGCCACCCGTTGAGTACAGCTAAGGAGCTGCTGCTGCAGGGCAGACCGCTGAGGCCGGTGGTAGGATTGTGCAGTGTGATAGTATCACCCCCAACGGGAGGGGTATGGCCTCAGGGCAGCCGACGTGGATGATGGGGGTAGCAGGAACCACTCGGAGACGGTACGGTGTAGTTCAGGGTCTTTACTGGTGACAAAGATAGACCCTCCCGGAGTACTGGCTAGCGATTGGGGCCTGGTCAGTCCTTGAGCAGATGGGATCTCCCCTGGCCAGGCGGAGTTGTAGGCCTCCCAAACTAACTGTACTCTTCTGGCTACCTTGCTAGAGGCGGGTATAAGTAGCCCACGTCCCTGAGTGTACCGTGTGGTGCTCACCCGTATGGCCGGTGACTCGGGGCCTTCTAGTAGCTTCCGCTCCACGACGGCGGTGCTGGTCCCACGCGTGTGACCGTGCCTTCGGGTTTCTTGGCCAGAGGACCTGAAATCCCCTGCCGGTCGGTTTCTGCTGCTGGATAGGAGTTAGTCCCCACAGCCTCGGACTCCGGGTCCGGTGATAGCTTCTCAGTCAGGGCGAGCTCTGCAGCTGCCAGCCCCTGACTCCTTGTAGCACTGCTCCCACTGAGCTCCTGATGTTTCTTCCTATGCTGCTTCTCTTCTCTGTCTCTACTTCTTCTCTACTCACTAACCCTGCCTCAGCCCTAGGTTTATATAGGGGAAGTTCTTCCCCTCCCAGGACTGGGCAGGAGGTGTGGCATGCATAGGATCCCTGACCAGGAGACCTCCCACCTGCTCTCAGACATAACATTGCCGTTACTGTGGAAACCAGACCCCTGGGGTGCCACACATGCCGCTGCAAGATGCTGTGGTAGCCATGCTGGTTCAGTATGCCTTCAATTTTGAATAAATGCCCAACAGTGTCACCAGCAAAGCCCCCCCACACCATCACACCTCCTCCTCCATGCTTCACGGTGGGAACCAGGCATGTAGAGTCCATCCGTTCACCTTTTCTGCGTCGCACAAAGACACGGTGGTTGGAACCAAAGATCTCAAATATGGACTCACCAGACCAAAGCACAGATTTCCACTGGTCTAATGTCCATTCCTTGTGTTCTTTAGCCCAAACAAGTCTCTTCTGCTTGTTGCCTGTCCTTAGCAGTGGTTTCCTAGCAGCTATTTTACCATGAAGGCCTTCTGCACAAAGTCTCCTCTTAACAGTTGTTGTAGAGATGTGCCTGCTGCTAGAACTCTGTGTGGCATTGACCTGGTCTCTAATCTGAGCTGCTGTTAACCTGCGATTTCTGAGGCTGGTGACTCGGATAAACTTATCCTCAGAAGCAGAGGTGACTCTTGGTCTTCCTTTCCTGGGGCGGTCCTCATGTGAGCCAGTTTCTTTGTAGCTCTTGATGGTTTTTGCAACTGCACTTGGGGACACTTTCAAAGTTTTCCCAATTTTTCGGACTGACTGACCTTCATTTCTTAAAGTAATGATGGCCACTCGTTTTTCTTTACTTAGCTGCTTTTTTCTTGCCATAATACAAATTCTAACAGTCTATTCAGTAGGACTATCAGCTGTGTATCCACCAGACTTCTGCACAACACAACTGATGGTCCCAACCCCATTTATAAGGCAAGAAATCCCACTTATTAAACCTGACAGGGCACACCTGTGAAGTGAAAAACATTTCCGGTGACTACCTCTTGAAGCTCATCAAGAGAGTGCCAAGAGTGTGCAAAGCCGTCATCAAAGCAAAAGGGGGCTACTGTGAAGACCCTAGAATATAAGACATATTTTCAGTTGTTTCACACTTTTTTGTTAAGTATATAATTCCACATGTGGTAATTCATAGTTTTGATGCCTTCAGTGTGAATGTACAATTTTCATAGTCAGGAAAATACAGAAAAATCTTTAAATGAGGTGTGTCCAAACTTTTGGTCTGTACTGTACGTCACACAAAATAGTTAATAAATAACATTTCCCACATGTCTACTTTACATCAGCACAATTTTGGAACCAACATTTTTTTTTTGTTAGGGAGCTATAAGGGTTAAAAGTTGACCAGCGATTTCTCATTTTTCCAACAATTTACAAAACCATTTTTTTAGGGACCACATCACATTTGAAGTCACTTTGAGGGGTCTATATGACAGAGAATACCCAAAAGTGACACCATTCTAAAAACTGCACCCCTCAAGGTGCTCAAAACCACATTCAAGAACTTTATTAACCCTTCAGGTGCTTCACAGGAATTTTTGGAATGTGGAAGAAAAAAATGAACATTTAACTTTTTTCACAAAAATGTTACTTTAGACCCAATTTTTTTTATTTTCGCAGCAGTAGCAGGAAAAAATGGACCCTAAAATTTATTGTACAGTTTCTCCTGAGTAAGCAGATACCCCACATGTGGGGGAAAACCACTGTTTGGGCGCACGGCAGGGCTCGGAAGGGAGGGAGCGCCATTTGACTTTTTGAATGTATAATTTGCTTGAATAATTAGCGGACGCCATGTTGCGTTTGGAGAGCTCCTGTGTGCCTAAACAGTGGAAACCCCCCACAAGTGACACCATTTTGGAAACTAGACCCCTCAAGGATTTTATCAAGGGGTATAGTGAACATTTTGAACCCAGAGGTACGACACAGAATTTGATAACATTAGGTCATCATACTGAATAAGATGTCATTAGTCTTGAGCGCAAGTGCTCGCTCCTTGAGTTTGCATCGGGTACTCAGGTATGCACCATGGATCGTGGGTGCTGGAGTGACATGCTCGAGTCCCCGCCCACAAGTTTCACGGTTATTAGACACCCAAAAAAACATGCGGGGATCTCTCGTGCATGGCAGGCAATCCCCGAGAGGTTTTTTTGGCCACGAAGCATATGGGGCGGAGACTCTATCACC
Source organism: Phyllobates terribilis (assembly GCF_046119375.1). Classification (NCBI taxonomy): domain Eukaryota; kingdom Metazoa; phylum Chordata; class Amphibia; order Anura; family Dendrobatidae; genus Phyllobates; species Phyllobates terribilis. Next base: position 36,246,633 of record NW_027362774.1, on the reverse strand, counting down.
CGCGATACATGGTGCATACCCGAGCACCCGGTGCAAACTCAAGTAGCGAGCACTCAACACTAGTCGCCATATTGTCATCTTTTTTTTTTTTTTACTTTTGAAAAAAAAAACAAAAAAACAACTCTAACATTATCACAACCCCAGCCCTAGAGTTTATTTTTGACGCCGTTCCTCGTGCGGTATAAGTGATTAGACGACTTTATTCTTCGGGTCGGTGTGATTACAGCAATGCCAGAATCATATGGGGTTTTTATGACTGACAGCTGTCACACACTAAAAGAAGCATTTTTTGTAAAATCTAGTTTTTGCATCGCCCTATTTTGAGAGCTATAATTTTTCCATATTTTGGCCGACAGTGTCATGTGACGGCTTGTTTTTTGCGGGATGAGTTGACGTTGTTATTGGTGCCATTTTCAGGCACGTGACATTTTTTGATCGCTTTCTATTCCTATTTGTGGGAGACAGAATAAACAAAAACCAACAATTCAGGAATTGTTTTTTTTTTTTTTTTAATTTTATTCTACTCCGCGTGTGGTAAAATTAATCAGGCCGCTTTATTCTTTGGATCAGTACGTTTACAGCGGTACCACATTTATATCGTTTTTCTATGTTTTGGCGCTTTTACACAATAAAAGCAATTTTATAGAAAAAACATTTTTTTGCATCGCTTTATTCTGAGAGCTATATCTTTTTTTTTTAATTTTTCGGCTGATGGAGCTGTATGGCGGCTTGTTTTTTGCGGGATGAGGTGACGTTTTCAGCGGTACCATTTTTATTTATATTTGTCTTTTTGATCGCGTGTTATTCCATTTTTTGTTTGGCGGTATAGTGATAAAGCATTGTTTTTTGCTTCGTTTTTTTTTAATTATTTTTTTTTACCGTGTTCACTGAAGGGGTTAACTAGTGGGACAGTTTTATAGGTCGGGTCGTTACGGACGCGGCGATACCAAATAGGTGTACTTTTATTGTTTGTCTGTTTTTTTTTTTTCATAATATTTATTGATGGGTGGGTACATTATATTTTTATTTTTGGTGGATTATTTTTTTTTTTTTTTTTTATATTTTTACAATTTTTTTTTTTTTTTTTTCACTTAAAGTTTTTTTACTTTTTTTACTTTGTCCCACTCTGGGACTTTCACTTTTTTTATTCTGATCACCTGTATAGCACAGGGATGGCGCACCATCCCTGTGCCATGCAGGCTGTCAGCGCTGCACAGGGAGAAGATAGTTTGGTCGTGCACTGTGCATGACCAAAAAAATCTTCCTGCTGTCTGGTGACCCGGATGTTATCATGACGACATCGGGGCGTCATGGCAACACCCGGGAAGCCGCGGCAGACATCGCTGGAGGCCGGAAGAGGAGGTGAGTATTGCGATCACCTCCCCTTGCCCCCGCAATGCTGCGATCGACTTCCCGCACATAGCCCCGGGTGTCAGCTGCGCCCGCACAGCCTGTGTGTATCTGCCACTGACCTCCATGTTATTCAGCATTAAGGCAATATGGTCATTGCGGTGTATCAGCAGAGGCTTGTTGTGCAGTGACCACTGATTCCTGCTAGTAGGACTATGCTAGTTACACTCTCCTGCATTGTGGAGAGGTCGGGCGACCATTGAATGCATGGAAGGTCATCTGAGCACTTGATGTCGGGATATTGGGGGTGACATGTATGAGGGGATCACTCTTCTTGTATTTGTGTCAGTCTGTCAGCACTTGCACCTTCATTTTATACATTTCTGATTAGTTACTTTTTAAATAGATACACCGCTATTTCAGTTAGAAAAACCGGGTGACAACCAGTATATGGGTCATCAGAGCGGATGTCCGACATGGAGGGGCCCTGCAGCCGCCCGGGGGCCACACTCCGGCCCGTTGAGGTCATGTTACTCCTACAAACCTTCCTTCTTCATTCCGGCTCGGAAACATTTCCGCAGACGACAATAACGGCACTGATTCCTCTTATCCTTGTCCACCACACACTGTCTGCTGAACCTGTGGGAAGAGAGCGCAGCGTCACCCACCACAGGGGCCAAGACCCGGCGCCGCCACGGGGGCCTGAGCTACGACGCCGCCACGGGGGCCTGAGCTACCGCGCCGCCACGGGGGCCTGAGCTACCGCACCGCCACGAGGGCCTGAGCTACCGCACCGCCACGAGGGGGGGGCAAGATACTGCACTGCCCCGCGATACCGCGCCGCCCTGGGGGCCGACATATGGTGCTGCCCAGGGCCCTCTTGTGCACTTCGTGTAAAATATTGCTGATGAGCAAACGGACCATGAAAAACAAATGGCATTTCCTGCTCGTCCAGGTCGTGATGAACCCGAATGTGGGCGAGGGGCTGCGGACCGAGGAGCCGTGTGAATGCGGGCGAGGGGCTGAGAGCCGAGGAGCCATGTGAATGCGGGCGAGGGGCTGCGAGCCAATGAGCCGTGTGAATGCGGGCGAGGGGCTGAGAGCCGAGGAGCCGTGTGAATGCGGACGAGGGGCTGCGGACCGAGGAGCCGTGTGAATGCGGGCGAGGGGCTGCGGACCGAGGAGCCGTGTGAATGCGGGCGAGGGGCTGAGAGCCGAGGAGCCGTGTGAATGCGGGCGAGGGGCTGAGAGCCGAGGAGCCATGTGAATGCGGGCGAGGGGCTGAGAGCCGAGGAGCCGTGTGAATGCGGGCGAGGGGCTGAGAGCTGAGGAGCCGTGTGAATGCGGGCGAGGGGCTGCGAGCCGAGGAGCCGTGTGAATGCGGGCGAGGGGCTGCGAGCCGAGGAGCCGTGTGAATGCGGGCGAGGGGCTGCGAGCCGAGGAGCCGTGTGAATGCGGGCGAGGGGCTGCGAGCCGAGGAGCCGTGCGAATGCGGGCGAGGGGCTGCGAGCCGAGGAGCCGTGCGAATGCGGGCGAGGGGCTGCGAGCCGAGGAGCCGTGTGAATGCGAGCGAAGGGCTGAGAGCAGAGGAGCCGTGTGAATGCGAGCGAAGGGCTGCGAGCAGAGGAGCCGTGTGAATGCGGGCGAGGGGCTGCGAGCCGAGGAGCCGTGCGAATGCGGGCGAGGGGCTGCGAGCAGAGGAGCCGTGTGAATGCGGGCGAGGGGCTGAGAGCTGAGGAGCCGTGTGAATGCGGGCGAAGGGCTGAGAGCTGAGGAGCCGTGTGAATGCGGGCGAGGGGCTGAGAGCCGAGGAGCCGTGCGAATGCGGGCGAGGGGCTGCGAGCAGAGGAGCCGTGTGAATGCGGGCGAAGGGCTGAGAGCAGAGGAGCCGTGTGAATGCGGGCGAGGGGCTGAGAGCTGAGGAGCCGTGTGAATGCGGGCGAGGGGCTGAGAGCTGAGGAGCCGTGTGAATGCGGGCGAGGGGCTGAGAGCTGAGGAGCCGTGTGAATGCGGGCGAGGGGCTGCGAGCCGAGGAGCAGTGTGAATGCGGGCGAAGGGCTGAGAGCAGAGGAGCCGTGTGAATGCGGGCGAGGGGCCGAGAGCAGAGAAGCCGTGTGAATGCGGACGAGGGGCCGAGAGCAGAGGAGCCGTGTGAATGCGGACGAGGGGCCGAGAGCAGAGGAGCCGTGTGAATGCGGACGAGGGGCTGAGAGCAGAGGAGCCGTGTGAATGCGGACGAGGGGCCGAGAGCAGAGGAGCCGTGTGAATGCGGACGGGGGGCCGAGAGCAGAGGAGCCGTGTGAATGCGGACGGGGGGCCGAGAGCAGAGGAGCCGTGTGAATGCGGACGGGGGGCCGAGAGCAGAGGAGCCGTGTGAATGCGGACGGGGGGCCGAGAGCAGAGGAGCCGTGTGAATGCGGACGAGGGGCCGAGAGCAGAGGAGCCGTGTGAATGCGGGCGAGGGGCCGCGAGCAGAGGAGCCGTGTGAATGCGGACGAGGGGCCGAGAGCAGAGGAGCCGTGTGAATGCGGACGAGGGGCCGAGAGCAGAGGAGCCGTGTGAATGCGGGCGAAGGGCTGAGAGCAGAGGAGCCGTGTGAATGCGGACGAGGGGCCGAGAGCAGAGGAGCCGTGTGAATGCGGGCGAGGGGCCGCGAGCAGAGGAGCCGTGTGAATGCGGACGAGGGGCCGAGAGCAGAGGAGCCGTGTGAATGCGGACGAGGGGCCGAGAGCAGAGGAGCTGTGTGAATGCGGACGAGGGGCCGAGAGCTGAGGAGCAGTGTGAATGCGGACGAGGGGCCGAGAGCAGAGGAGCCGTGTGAATGCGGACGAGGGGGCTGCGAGCCGAGGAGCCGTGTGAATGCGGACGAGGGGGCTGCGAGCCGAGGAGCCGTGTGAATGCGGACGAGGGGGCTGAGAGCAGAGGAGCCGTGTGAATGCGGACGAGGGGCTGAGAGCAGAGGAGCCGTGTGAATGCGGGCGAGGGGCTGAGAGCTGAGGAGCAGTGTGAATGTGGGCGAAGGGCTGAGCGCAGAAGAGCCGTGTGAATGCGGACGAGGGGCCGAGAGCAGAGGAGCCGTGTGAATGCGGGCGAGGGGCCGCGAGCAGAGGAGCCGTGTGAATGCGGACGAGGGGCCGAGAGCAGAGGAGCCGTGTGAATGCGGACGAGGGGCCGAGAGCAGAGGAGCCGTGTGAATGCGGGCGAGGGGCTGAGAGCAGAGGAGCCGTGTGAATGCGGACGAGGGGCTGAGAGCAGAGGAGCCGTGTGAATGCGGACGAGGGGCCGAGAGCAGAGGAGCCGTGTGAATGCGGGCGAGGGGCCGCGAGCAGAGGAGCCGTGTGAATGCGGACGAGGGGCCGCGAGCAGAGGAGCCGTGTGAATGCGGACGAGGGGGCTGCGAGCCGAGGAGCCGTGTGAATGCGGACGAGGGGGCTGAGAGCAGAGGAGCCGTGTGAATGCGGACGAGGGGCTGAGAACAGAGGAGCCGTGTGAATGCGGGCGAGGGGCTGAGAGCTGAGGAGCAGTGTGAATGCGGACGAGGGGCTGAGAGCAGAGGAGCAGTGTGAATGCGGACGAGGGGCTGAGAGCAGAGGAGCCGTGTGAATGCGGACGAGGGGCTGCGAGCCGAGGAGCAGTGTGAATGCGGGCGAGGGGCTGAGAACAGAGGAGCCGTGTGAATGCGGGCGAGGGGCTGAGAGCTGAGGAGCAGTGTGAATGCGGACGAGGGGCTGAGAGCAGAGGAGCCGTGTGAATGCGGACGAGGGGCTGAGAGCAGAGGAGCCGTGTGAATGCGGACGAGGGGCTGCGAGCCGAGGAGCAGTGTGAATGCGGGCGAGGGGCTGAGAGCCGAGGAGCAGTGTGAATGCGGGCGAAGGGCTGAGAGCAGAGGAGCAGTGTGAATGCGGGCGAGGGGCTGAGAGCAGAGGAGCCGTGTGAATGCGGGCGAGGGGCTGCGAACCGAGGAGCAGTGTGAATGCGGGCGAAGGGCTGAGAGCAGAGGAGCAGTGTGAATGCGGGCGAAGGGCTGAGAGCAGAGGAGCCGTGTGAATGCGGGCGAGGGGCTGAGAACAGAGGAGCCGTGTGAATGCGGGCGAGGGGCTGAGAGCTGAGGAGCAGTGTGAATGCGGACGAGGGGCTGAGAGCAGAGGAGCCGTGTGAATGCGGACGAGGGGCCGAGAGCAGAGGAGCCGTGTGAATGCGGACGAGGGGCCGAGAGCAGAGGAGCTGTGTGAATGCGGACGAGGGGCCGAGAGCTGAGGAGCAGTGTGAATGCGGACGAGGGGCCGAGAGCAGAGGAGCCGTGTGAATGCGGACGAGGGGGCTGCGAGCCGAGGAGCCGTGTGAATGCGGACGAGGGGGCTGCGAGCCGAGGAGCCGTGTGAATGCGGACGAGGGGGCTGAGAGCAGAGGAGCCGTGTGAATGCGGACGAGGGGCTGAGAGCAGAGGAGCCGTGTGAATGCGGGCGAGGGGCTGAGAGCTGAGGAGCAGTGTGAATGTGGGCGAAGGGCTGAGCGCAGAAGAGCCGTGTGAATGCGGACGAGGGGCCGAGAGCAGAGGAGCCGTGTGAATGCGGGCGAGGGGCCGCGAGCAGAGGAGCCGTGTGAATGCGGACGAGGGGCCGAGAGCAGAGGAGCCGTGTGAATGCGGACGAGGGGCCGAGAGCAGAGGAGCCGTGTGAATGCGGGCGAGGGGCTGAGAGCAGAGGAGCCGTGTGAATGCGGACGAGGGGCTGAGAGCAGAGGAGCCGTGTGAATGCGGACGAGGGGCCGAGAGCAGAGGAGCCGTGTGAATGCGGGCGAGGGGCCGCGAGCAGAGGAGCCGTGTGAATGCGGACGAGGGGCCGCGAGCAGAGGAGCCGTGTGAATGCGGACGAGGGGGCTGCGAGCCGAGGAGCCGTGTGAATGCGGACGAGGGGGCTGAGAGCAGAGGAGCCGTGTGAATGCGGACGAGGGGCTGAGAACAGAGGAGCCGTGTGAATGCGGGCGAGGGGCTGAGAGCTGAGGAGCAGTGTGAATGCGGACGAGGGGCTGAGAGCAGAGGAGCAGTGTGAATGCGGACGAGGGGCTGAGAGCAGAGGAGCCGTGTGAATGCGGACGAGGGGCTGCGAGCCGAGGAGCAGTGTGAATGCGGGCGAGGGGCTGAGAACAGAGGAGCCGTGTGAATGCGGGCGAGGGGCTGAGAGCTGAGGAGCAGTGTGAATGCGGACGAGGGGCTGAGAGCAGAGGAGCCGTGTGAATGCGGACGAGGGGCTGAGAGCAGAGGAGCCGTGTGAATGCGGACGAGGGGCTGCGAGCCGAGGAGCAGTGTGAATGCGGGCGAGGGGCTGAGAGCCGAGGAGCAGTGTGAATGCGGGCGAAGGGCTGAGAGCAGAGGAGCAGTGTGAATGCGGGCGAGGGGCTGAGAGCAGAGGAGCCGTGTGAATGCGGGCGAGGGGCTGCGAACCGAGGAGCAGTGTGAATGCGGGCGAAGGGCTGAGAGCAGAGGAGCAGTGTGAATGCGGGCGAAGGGCTGAGAGCAGAGGAGCCGTGTGAATGCGGACGAGGGGCTGAGAGCAGAGGAGCCGTGTGAATGCGGGCGAGGGGCTGAGCGCAGAGGAGCCGTGTGAATGCGGACGAGGGGCTGAGAGCAGAGGAGCCGTGTGAATGCAGAGGAGCAGTGTGAATGCGGGCGAGGGGCTGCGAGCCGAGGAGCAGTGTGAATGCGGGCGAAGGGCTGAGAGCAGAGGAGCCGTGTGAATGCGGGCGAAGGGCTGAGAGCAGAGGAGCCGTGTGAATGCGGACGAAGGGCTGAGAGCCGAGGAGCAGTGTGAATGCGGACGAGGGGCCGAGAGCAGAGGAGCCGTGTGAATGCGGACGAGGGGCTGAGAGCAGAGGAGCAGTGTGAATGCGGGCGAGGGGCTGAGAGCCGAGGAGCAGTGTGAATGCGGACGAGGGGCCGAGAGCAGAGGAGCCGTGTGAATGCGGACGAGGGGCTGAGAGCAGAGGAGCCGTGTGAATGCGGACGAAGGGCTGAGAGCCGAGGAGCAGTGTGAATGCGGACGAGGGGCCGAGAGCAGAGGAGCCGTGTGAATGCGGACGAGGGGCTGAGAGCCGAGGAGCAGTGTGAATGCGGGCGAAGGGCTGAGAGCAGAGGAGCCGTGTGAATGCGGACGAAGGGCTGAGAGCCGAGGAGCAGTGTGAATGCGGACGAGGGGCCGAGAGCAGAGGAGCCGTGTGAATGCGGACGAGGGGCTGAGAGCAGAGGAGCCGTGTGAATGCGGACGAGGGGCTGAGCGCAGAGGAGCCGTGTGAATGCGGACGAGGGGCTGAGAGCAGAGGAGCAGTGTGAATGCGGGCGAAGGGCTGAGAGCAGAGGAGCCGTGTGAATGCGGACGAGGGGCTGAGAGCAGAGGAGCCGTGTGAATGCGGGCGAGGGGCTGAGCGCAGAGGAGCCGTGTGAATGCGGACGAGGGGCTGAGAGCAGAGGAGCCGTGTGAATGCAGAGGAGCAGTGTGAATGCGGGCGAGGGGCTGCGAGCCGAGGAGCAGTGTGAATGCGGGCGAAGGGCTGAGAGCAGAGGAGCCGTGTGAATGCGGGCGAAGGGCTGAGAGCAGAGGAGCCGTGTGAATGCGGGCGAAGGGCTGAGAGCAGAGGAGCCGTGTAAATGCGGGCGAAGGGCTGAGAGCAGAGGAGCCGTGTGAATGCGGGCGAAGGGCTGAGAGCAGAGGAGCCGTGTGAATGCGGACGAGGGGCTGAGAGCAGAGGAGCCGTGTGAATGCGGACGAAGGGCTGAGAGCAGAGGAGCCGTGTGAATGCGGGCGAGGGGCTGAGCGCAGAGGAGCCGTGTGAATGCGGACGAGGGGCTGAGAGCAGAGGAGCCGTGTGAATGCGGGCGAGGGGCTGAGAGCAGAGGAGCCGTGTGAATGCGGACGAAGGGCTGAGAGCAGAGGAGCCGTGTGAATGCGGGCGAGGGGCTGAGAGCAGAGGAGCCGTGTGAATGCGGGCGAAGGGCTGAGCGCAGAGGAGCCGTGTGAATGCGGGCGAAGGGCTGAGCGCAGAGGAGCCGTGTGAATGCGGGCGAGGGGCTGAGAGCAGAGGAGCCGTGTGAATGCGGGCGAAGGGCTGAGAGCAGAGGAGCCGTGTGAATGCGGACGAGGGGCTGAGCGCAGAGGAGCAGTGTGAATGCGGACGAGGGGCTGCGAGCCGAGGAGCCGTGTGAATGCGGGCGAGGGGCTGAGAGCAGAGGAGCCGTGTGAATGCGGACGAAGGGCTGAGAGCAGAGGAGCCGTGTGAATGCGGGCGAGGGGCTGAGAGCAGAGGAGCCGTGTGAATGCGGACGAAGGGCTGAGCGCAGAGGAGCCGTGTGAATGCGGACGAGGGGCTGAGAGCAGAGGAGCCGTGTGAATGCGGGCGAAGGGCTGAGCGCAGAGGAGCCGTGTGAATGCGGACGAGGGGCTGAGAGCAGAGGAGCCGTGTGAATGCGGACGAAGGGCTGAGAGCAGAGGAGCCGTGTGAATGCGGGCGAAGGGCTGAGCGCAGAGGAGCTGTGTGAATGCGGACGAGGGGCTGCGAGCCGAGGAGCCGTGTGAATGCGGGCGAGGGGCTGAGAGCAGAGGAGCCGTGTGAATGCGGACGAAGGGCTGAGAGCAGAGGAGCCGTGTGAATGCGGGCGAAGGGCTGAGCGCAGAGGAGCCGTGTGAATGCGGACGAGGGGCTGCGAGCAGAGGAGCCGTGTGAATGCGGGCGAGGGGCTGAGCGCAGAGGAGCAGTGTGAATGCGGGCGAGGGGCTGAGAGCAGAGGAGCCGTGTGAATGCGGGCGAAGGGCTGAGAGCAGAGGAGCCGTGTGAATGCCGGCGAAGGGCTGAGCGCAGAGGAGCCGTGTGAATGCGGACGAGGGGGCTGAGCGCAGAGGAGCCGTGTGAATGCGGACGAGGGGCCGAGAGCAGAGGAGCCGTGTGAATGCGGGCGAGGGGCCGAGAGCAGAGGAGCAGTGTGAATGCGGACGAGGGGCTGCGAGCAGAGGAGCCGTGTGAATGCGGGCGAAGGGCTGAGAGCAGAGGAGCCGTGTGAATGCGGGCGAAGGGCTGAGCGCAGAGGAGCCGTGTGAATGCGGACGAGGGGTCTGCGAGCCGAGGAGCAGTGTGAATGCGGGCGAAGGGCTGAGCGCAGAGGAGCCGTGTGAATGCGGACGAGGGGGCTGAGCGCAGAGGAGCCGTGTGAATGCGGGCGAAAGGGCTGAGAGCAGAGGAGCCGTGTGAATGCGGGCGAAGGGCTGAGCACAGAGGAGCCGTGTGAATGCGGACGAGGGGCTGCGAGCCGAGGAGCAGTGTGAATGCGGGCGAAGGGCTGAGAGCAGAGGAGCAGTGTGAATGCGGGCGAAGGGCCGAGAGCAGAGGAGCCGTGTGAATGCGGACGAGGGGGCTGCGAGCCGAGGAGCAGTGTGAATGCGGGCGAAGGGCTGAGAGCAGAGGAGCAGTGTGAATGCGGGCGAAGGGCTGAGAGCAGAGGAGCCGTGTGAATGCGGACGAGGGGCTGCGAGCCGAGGAGCCGTGTGAATGCAGAGGAGCAGTGTGAATGCGGACGAGGGGCTGAGAGCAGAGGAGCCGTGTGAATGCAGAGGAGCCGTGTGAATGCGGACGAGGGGCTGAGAGCAGAGGAGCCGTGTGAATGCAGAGGAGCAGTGTGAATGCGGGCGAAGGGCTGAGAGCAGAGGAGCCGTGTGAATGCGGGCGAAGGGCTGAGCGCAGAGGAGCCGTGTGAATGCGGACGAGGGGGCTGAGAGCAGAGGAGCAGTGTGAATGCGGACGAGGGGCTGAGAGCAGAGGAGCAGTGTGAATGCGGACGAGGGGCTGAGAGCAGAGGAGCAGTGTGAATGCGGGCGAAGGGCTGAGAGCAGAGGAGCAGTGTGAATGCGGACGAGGGGCTGAGAGCCGAGGAGCAGTGTGAATGCGGACGAGGGGCTGAGAGCAGAGGAGCAGTGTGAATGCGGACGAGGGGCTGAGAGCAGAGGAGCAGTGTGAATGCGGGCGAAGGGCTGAGAGCAGAGGAGCCGTGTGAATGCGGACGAGGGGGCTGCGAGCCGAGGAGCAGTGTGAATGCGGGCGAAGGGCTGAGAGCAGAGGAGCCGTGTGAATGCGGGCGAGGGGCTGAGAGCAGAGGAGCCGTGTGAATGCGGACGAGGGGCTGAGAGCAGAGGAGCCGTGTGAATGCGGACGAGGGGCCGAGAGCAGAGGAGCCGTGTGAATGCGGACGAGGGGGCTGCGAGCCGAGAAGCAGTGTGAATGCGGGCGAAGGGCTGAGAGCAGAGGAGCAGTGTGAATGCGGACGAGGGGCCGAGAGCAGAGGAGCCGTGTGAATGCGGACGAGGGGCCGAGAGCAGAGGAGCCGTGTGAATGCGGACGAGGGGCCGAGAGCAGAGGAGCCGTGTGAATGCGGACGAGGGGGCTGCGAGCCGAGGAGCAGTGTGAATGCGGGCGAAGGGCTGAGAGCAGAGGAGCAGTGTGAATGCGGGCGAAGGGCTGAGAGCAGAGGAGCAGTGTGAATGCGGACGAGGGGCTGAGAGCAGAGGAGCCGTGTGAATGCGGACGAGGGGCCGAGAGCAGAGGAGCCGTGTGAATGCGGACGAGGGGCCGAGAGCAGAGGAGCCGTGTGAATGCGGACGAGGGGGCTGCGAGCCGAGGAGCAGTGTGAATGCGGGCGAAGGGCTGAGAGCAGAGGAGCAGTGTGAATGCGGACGAGGGGCTGAGAGCAGAGGAGCTGTGTGAATGCGGGCGAGGGGGCTGCGAGCCGAGGAGCAGTGTGAATGCGGGCGAAGGGCTGAGAGCAGAGGAGCAGTGTGAATGCGGACGAGGGGCCGAGAGCAGAGGAGCTGTGTGAATGCGGACGAGGGGCTGAGAGCAGAGGAGCTGTGTGAATGCGGGCGAGGGGCCGAGAGCAGAGGAGCTGTGTGAATGCGGGCGAGGGGCTGAGCGCAGAGGAGCAGTGTGAATGCGGACGAGGGGCTGAGAGCAGAGGAGCCGTGTGAATGCGGGCGAGGGGCTGAGCGCAGAGGAGCAGTGTGAATGCGGGCGAGGGGCTGAGCGCAGAGGAGCAGTGTGAATGCGGCCCTATACGCTGCTCACGGGGAGTAAATCCACAGTTTCCCGCACTGCAGGGAATTAGCCCATGCATTCATACTTCTCACAGCTGAGGGTTTGTTACATTGTATCCACAATTCTCTGTGCTGATAGTTTGGTACAATGTATCAGTTTCCTATCACAGGTGTTCTAGACTGGATACAACTGTCACAAACCCTCTGCTGTGAGACTTACGGAGGGCAGGACGGGATTTCAGTGACGATGTTCCAGGGTTTTATTGGAATTTTTTCTTCTGGGAATAAAAACGAGAAACAATTTCCACTTCTGCCCCCAGAGGCCGCGGATCTACGGGGAGGACCTGGAAACAGGGCGGCACGGCACTGAACATGGGGGAGAAGAAGTGTCCACAGCAGCACAGAGGATCACAGGAGATAAATGTGCCAATCTTGTGGGCGGTCACAGTACACAGCTCTCAGCAGCACAGAGTGTTTCAGGAGAGGCAGCTGGTTTAGTGGGATGTCTCAGACTGAGGATGACGGTGCAGCACAGAGTATTTCAGCAATGGTGGCAGTGAGGACATTACCTGCAGGCGTACATATGATTCTTGCGGACGCTTCTTCGGAAGAACCCCTTGCAGCCGTCACAGCTGGACGCCCCGTAGTGCTTCCCCGTCGCTCGGTCTCCACAAATCGCGCACAAGGAGCCCACGCCGTTGCTGAGGGGCCCCGGGCTCCCCGACTCCACCGCTATTATCTCTGCAGGAGAGAACAGACAGCGTTACGTGTCGTGTGCGGGATCAGCGGCGCCATGATCAGCGGCGCCATGATCAGCGGCGGAGGGGATTGTGCATTTCCCCCACGCTGCCCCCAGTCGTCCGTGCAGAATGGGAGTTGTAGTTGTGCTGGAGATGGATATTATACCTTGTTCTACCTGCTGATCCGTCAGTAATGGAGCAGCTCGCCATGTAATACAACACAGCGCCCCCCAGAGGACAGAGCACTGAAGAACCAAGCAGTGGCAGACACCAGAGAGTGAAAGCACCCTAATCTACGGGACGGGTGACGAGTGCCGGTGACATCTCACGGCCACAGAGGAGGGCGTTCTCACACCATGAAGATCAGCCCGTTCACTGACTGCCAGCAGAGATATTACCGCAGCCGGCCCTTTAACCAGAAGAAGCCTGGAAATAAGGAGGCGCAGGGCATTGCGTCTGTCTGCGACCCGCCATCTCCGGGAGAAATCTGCACTTTATGGCGCCATTAAAATCCAACACCATAAATATAACTAATGGCCTCAAAGGTCGCAGGAGACGTCGGCGCCCACAGGAGGAGAGGGCGAGAAACCGCTGCACCCCTAACAGAGGAAAGGGGCCCGCCGCACCCGGTAACAGAGGAAAGGGGCCCGCCGCACCCAGTAACAGAGGAAAGGGGCCCCGCCGCACCCGGTAACAGAGGAAAGGGGCCCCGCCGCACCCGGTAACAGAGGAAAGGGGCCCCGCCGCACCCGGTAACAGAGGAAAGGGACCCCGCCGCACCCGGTAACAGAGGAAAGGGGCCTCACCACACCCGGTAACAGAGGAAAGAAGCCCCGCCGCACCCAGTAACAGAGGAAAGGGGCCCGCCGCACCCGGTAACAGAGGAAAGGGTCCCGCCGCACCCGGTAACAGAGGAAAGGGGCCTCACCACACCCGGTAACAGAGGAAAGGGGCCCCGCCGCACCCGGTAACAGAGGAAAGGGGCCTGCCGCACCCGGTAACAGAGGAAAGGGGCCCCGCCGCACCCGGTAACAGAGGAAAGGGGCCCGCCGCACCCGATAACAGAGGAAAGGGGCCCCGCCGCACCCGGTAACAGAGGAAAGGGGCCCGCCGCACCCGGTAACAGAGGAAAGGGGCCCCGCCGCACCCGGTAACAGAGGAAAGGGGCCCCGCCGCACCCCGTACAGAGGAAAGGGGCCCCACCACACCCGGTAACAGAGGAAAGGGGCCCCACCACACCCGGTAACAGAGGAAAGGGGCTCCGCCACACCCGGTAACAGAGGAAAGGGGCCCGCCGCACCCCGATACAGAGGGAAGGGGCCCCAGTCCGTTCCACACAATCCGTAGGAAAGGGGTCCCACCGCACCCGGTAACAGAGGAAAGTGGCCCCGCCGCACCCGATAACAGAGGAAAGTGGCCCCGCCGCACCCGATAACAAAGGAAATGGGCCCCGCCGCACCCGGTAACAGAGGAAAGGGGCCCCTCCGCACCCGGTAACAGAGGAAAGGGGCCCCGCCGCACCCGGTAACAGAGGAAAGGGGCCCCGCCGCACCCCGTACAGAGGAAAGGGGCCCGCCGCACCCGGTAACAGAGGAAAGGGGCCTCACCACACCCGGTAACAGAGGAAAGGGGCCTCACCACACCCGGTAACAGAGGAAAGGGGCCCCGCCGCACCCGGTAACAGAGGAAAGGGGCCCCGCCGCACCCGGTAACAGAGGAAAGGGGCCCGCCGCACCCGATAACAAAGGAAATGGGCCCCGCCGCACCCGATAACAAAGGAAATGGGCCCCTCCGCACCCGGTAACAGAGGAAAGGGGCCCCGCCGCACCCGGTAACAGAGGAAAGGGGCCCCGCCGCACCCGGTAACAGAGGAAAGGGGCCCCGCCGCACCCGGTAACAGAGGAAAGGGGCCCCGCCGCACCCGGTAACAGAGGAAAGGGGCCCCGCCGCACCCGGTAACAGAGGAAAGGGGCCTGCCGCACCCGGTAACAGAGGAAAGGGGCTCCGCCGCACCCGGTAACAGAGGAAAGGGGCTCCGCCGCACCCGGTAACAGAGGAAAGGGGCCCCGCCGCACCCGGTAACAGAGGAAAGGGGCCCCGCCGCACCCGGTAACAGAGGAAAGGGGCCCCGCCGCACCCGGTAACAGAGGAAAGGGGCCCCGCCGCACCCGGTAACAGAGGAAAGGGGCCCCGCCGCACCCGGTAACAGAGGAAAGGGGCCCCGCCGCACCCGGTAACAGAGGAAAGGGGCCCCGCCGCACCCCGTACAGAGGAAAGGGGCCCCGCCACACCCGGTAACAGAGGAAAGGGGCCCCGCCGCACCCGGTAACAGAGGAAAGGGGCCCACCGCACCCGGTAACAGAGGAAAGGGGCCCCGCCGCACCCGGTAACAGAGGAAAGGGGCCCCGCCGCACCCCGTACAGAGGAAAGGGGCCCCTCCACACCCGGTAACAGAGGAAAGGGGCCCCACCACACCCGGTAACAGAGGAAAGGGGCTCCGCCACACCCGGTAACAGAGGAAAGGGGCCCGCCGCACCCCTATACAGAGGAAAGGGGCCCACCGCACCCGGTAACAGAGGAAAGGGGCTCCGCCACACCCGGTAACAGAGGAAAGGGGCCCGCCGCACCCCTATACAGAGGGAAGGGGCCCCAGTCCGTTCCACACAATCCGTAGGAAAGGGGTCCCACCGCACCCGGTAACAGAGGAAAGTGGCCCCGCCGCACCCGATAACAGAGGAAAGTGGCCCCGCCGCACCCGATAACAAAGGAAATGGGGCCCCGCCGCACCCGGTAACAGAGGAAAGGGGCCCCTCCGCACCCGGTAACAGAGGAAAGGGGCCCCTCCGCACCCGGTAACAGAGGAAAGGGGCCCCGCCGCACCCGATAACAAAGGAAATGGGCTCCGCCGCACCCGGTAACAGAGGAAAGGGGCCCCGCCGCACCCGGTAACAGAGGAAAGGGGCCCCGCCGCACCCGGTAACAGAGGAAAGGGGCCCCGCCGCACCCGGTAACAGAGGAAAGGGGCCCCGCCGCACCCGGTAACAGAGGAAAGGGGCCCACCGCACCCGGTAACAGAGGAAAGGGGCCCCGCCGCACCCGGTAACAGAGGAAAGGGGCCCCGCCGCACCCCGTACAGAGGAAAGGGGCCCCGCCACACCCGGTAACAGAGGAAAGGGGCCCCGCCGCACCCGGTAACAGAGGAAAGGGGCCCCGCCGCACCCGGTAACAGAGGAAAGGGGCCCACCGCACCCGGTAACAGAGGAAAGGGGCCCCGCCGCACCCGGTAACAGAGGAAAGGGGCCCCGCCGCACCCCGTACAGAGGAAAGGGGCCCCACCACACCCGGTAACAGAGGAAAGGGGCCCCACCACACCCGGTAACAGAGGAAAGGGGCTCCGCCACACCCGGTAACAGAGGAAAGGGGCCCGCCGCACCCCTATACAGAGGAAAGGGGCCCACCGCACCCGGTAACAGAGGAAAGGTGCTCCGCCACACCCGGTAACAGAGGAAAGGGGCCCGCCGCACCCCTATACAGAGGGAAGGGGCCCCAGTCCGTTCCACACAATCCGTAGGAAAGGGGTCCCACCGCACCCGGTAACAGAGGAAAGTGGCCCCGCCGCACCCGATAACAGAGGAAAGTGGCCCCGCCGCACCCGATAACAAAGGAAATGGGCCCCGCCGCACCCGGTAACAGAGGAAAGGGGCCCCTCCGCACCCGGTAACAGAGGAAAGGGGCCCCTCCGCACCCGGTAACAGAGGAAAGGGGCCCCGCCGCACCCGATAACAAAGGAAATGGGCCCCGCCGCACCCGGTAACAGAGGAAAGGGGCCCCTCCGCACCCGGTAACAGAGGAAAGGGGCCCCTCCGCACCCGGTAACAGAGGAAAGGGGCCCCGCCGCACCCGGTAACAGAGGAAAGGGGCCCCGCCGCACCCGGTAACAGAGGAAAGGGGCCCCGCCGCACCCCGTACAGAGGAAAGGGGCCCCGCCGCACCCGGTAAGAGGAAAGGGGCCCCGCCGCACCCGGTAACAGAGGAAAGGGGCCCCGCCGCACCCGGTAACAGAGGAAAGGTACTCCTATACAGAGTGAAGAGGCCCCAGGCCGTTCCACACAATCCAGAGGAAAGGGGTCCCGTCCCCGCAGGACCCCTGTCGTCTGTACTCACAGATCTCTCGTGTGAATGAGCCCCACTAGGAGGAATGGTGCTGATGACCCCAGACCTCTCTGATGACCCCTGACCTGTCTTCACTGCAGAGAATGTGCAAACCAGAACATAAATGTGGCGGCCGGGGGGTCTATCAGCCTTGTGCTCTTACTTGAGCCATTTTCTGCTCGTATCTCCGCCGTCCGGCGACATTTCTCACACATCTGATATTCTCCACACGAGACGACCGCAAAAACCGTAACTGATTAACTCCAACCGCAAATAATACAAAGTAACGTGACCCCGCAGCGGCGAGAAGACAGCGCGCCCCCCGCACCCTCCGCCGCTATCTGTCATGTATTTACTCACATTACACAACGCGCTGCTGTCCTGGACATCTGCCATCTATAGGGGGCGCTATCCATACAGAGTTATAGACAGGGCGGGGTCCGACCGCTGAGACCCCACTAAGAATAGGAGCACCAGAACCCCCCTCTAGTGATCAGCAACCCCATCACCTGGGACACCGCGACTATCTGATGTCAGAAAATGTACAATAAGCGCCACAATGTCATCATTTACTTTGGGTTTCACTCAGTGAAAGACTCGTTACTGATGACTGATCCTCTGTATACAGGGAGCTCCCCCTAGTGGGGACTGCAGACAGACTCTTATCATGTATCTCTGTATACAGGGAGCTCCCCCTAGTGGTGGCTGCTGACAGAATCTTATCATGTACCTCTGTATACAGGGAGCTCCCCCTAGTGGTGGCTGCAGACTGGATCTTATCATGTATCTCTGTATACAGGGACCCCCCCCCCCTAGTGGTGGCTGCAGACAGAATCTTATCATGTATCTCTGTATACAGGGAGCTCCCCCTAGTGGTGGCTGCAGACAGGATCTTATCATGTATCTCTGTATACAGGGAGCTCCCCCTAGTGGTGGCTGCAGACAGGATCTTATCATGTTATCATCTTATCATCCAATTGGAAGAGTGTTTCCAGTGGGGCACCACAAGGCTCTGTCCTTGCCCAGTGTTGTTCAACATTTTTATAAATGATCTAGATAAGGGAGCTGAAGGTAAACTAATCATACCTGCAGGTTATGTAAAGCTAGGAGGGATAGCTAATACTAGAGAAGACTGAGAAAGGATTCAGAAGGATCTAGATAAGCTTGGACAATGAGCAGCGACTAATAAAATGATATTTAACAGGGTGAAATGCAAGATCCTACATCTGGGCAAGAAAAAAGAAAATCACATCTACAGAATGGGAGGAAAAGAACAAAGCAACAGCAAGTATGAAAAAGACTTGGGTATACTAATAGCTCACAGACTGTACAGGAGTCAACAGTGTGATGCGGCAGCAAAAAAGGCAAACACAGTTCTGGGATGTATGAAGAGAAGCATCGAGTCTAGATCACGTGAAGTCATTATCCCCTCTACTCCTCCTTGGTCAGACCTCATCTGGATACTGTGTCCAGTTCTGGGAGGTATTAGGAGAAGCATAGAGTCTAGATCAAGTGAAGTCATTATCCCCTCTACTCCTCCTTGGTCAGACCTCATCTGGATACTGTGTCCAGTTCTGGGAGGTATTAGGAGAAGCATAGAGTCTAGATCAAGTGAAGTCATTATCCCCTCTACTCCTCCTTGGTCAGACCTCATCTGGATACTGTGTCCAGTTCTGGGAGGTATTAGGAGAAGCATAGAGTCTAGATCACGTGAAGTAATTATCTCCTCTACTCCTCCTTGGTCAGACCTCATCTGGATACTGTGTCCAGTTCTGGGAGGTATTAGGAGAAGCATAGAGTCTAGATCACGTGAAGTCATTATCCCCTCTACTCCTCCTTGGTCAGACCTCATCTGGATACTGTGCCCAGTTCTGGGAGGTATTAGGAGAAGCATAGAGTCTAGATCACGTGAAGTAATTATCCCCTCTACTCCTCCTTGGTCAGACCTCATCTGGATACTGTGTCCAGTTCTGGGAGGTATTAGGAGAAGCATAGAGTCTAGATCACATGAAGTAATTATCCCTCTACTCCTCCTTGGTCAGTCCTCATCTGGATACTGTGTCCAGTTCTGGGAGGTATTAGGAGAAGCATAGAGTCTAGATCACATGAAGTAATTATCCCTCTACTCCTCCTTGGTCAGACCTCATCTGGATACTGTGTCCAGTTCTGGGAGGTATTAGGAGAAGCATAGAGTCTAGATCACATGAAGTAATTATCCCTCTACTCCTCCTTGGTCAGACCTCATCTGGATACTGTGTCCAGTTCTGGGAGGTATTAGGAGAAGCATAGAGTCTAGATCACGTGAAGTAATTATCCCCTCTACTCCTCCTTGGTCAGATCTCATCTGGATACTGTGTCCAGTTCTGGGAGGTATTAGGAGAAGCATAGAGTCTAGATCACGTGAAGTAATTATCCCCTCTACTCCTCCTTGGTCAGACCTCATCTGGATACTGTGTCCAGTTCTGGGAGGTATTAGGAGAAGCATAGAGTCTAGATCACGTGAAGTCATTATCCCCTCTACTCCTCCTTGGTCAGATCTCATCTGGATACTGTGTCCAGTTCTGGGAGGTATTAAGAGAAGCATAGAGTCTAGATCACGTGAAGTCATTGTCCCTCTACTCCTCCTTGGTCAGATCTCATCTAGATACTGTGTCCAGTTCTGGGAGGTATTAGGAGAAGCATAGAGTCTAGATCACGTGAAGTAATTATCCCCTCTACTCCTCCTTGGTCAGACCTCATCTAGATACTGTGTCCAGTTCTGGGAGGTATTAGGAGAAGCATAGAGTCTAGATCACGTGAAGTCATTATCCCCTCTACTCCTCCTTGGCCAGATCTCATCTGGATACTGTGTCCAGTTCTGGGAGGTATTAGGAGAAGCATAGAGTCTAGATCACGTGAAGTAATTATCCCCTCTACTCCTCCTTGGTCAGACCTCATCTGGATACTGTGTCCAGTTCTGGGAGGTATTAGGAGAAGCATAGAGTCTAGATCACGTGAAGTAATTATCCTCCTCTACTCCTCCTTGGTCAGACCTCATCTGGATACTGTGTCCAGTTCTGGGAGGTATTAGGAGAAGCATAGAGTCTAGATCACGTGAAGTAATTATCCTCCTCTACTCCTCCTTGGTCAGACCTCATCTGGATACGGTGTCCAGTTCTGGGAGGTATTAGGAGAAGCATAGAGTCTAGATCACGTGAAGTCATTATCCCCCTCTACTCCTCCTTGGTCAGACCTCATCTGGATACTGTGTCCAGTTCTGGGAGGTATTAGGAGAAGCATAGAGTCTAGATCACGTGAAGTAATTATCCCCTCTACTCCTCCTTGGTCAGACCTCATCTGGATACTGTGTCCAGTTCTGGGAGGTATTAGGAGAAGCATAGAGTCTAGATCACGTGAAGTAATTATCCCCTCTACTCCTCCTTAGTCAGACCTCATCTGGATACTGTGTCCAGTTCTGGGAGGTATTAGGAGAAGCATAGAGTCTAGATCACGTGAAGTAATTATCCCCCTTTACTCCTCCTTGGTCAGACCTCATCTGGATACTGTGTCCAGTTCTGGGAGGTATTAGGAGAAGCATAGAGTCTAGATCACTTGTAGTCATTATCCTCCTCTACTCCTCCTTGGTCAGACCTCATCTGGATACTGCGTCCAGTTCTGGGAGGTATAAGGAGAAGCATAGAGTCTAGATCACGTGAAGTCATTATCCCCTCTACTCCTCCTTGGTCAGACCTCATCTGGATACTGTGTCCAGTTCTGGGAGGTATTAGGAGAAGCATAGAGTCTAGATCACGTGAAGTAATTATCCCCTCTACTCCTCCTTGGTCAGATCTCATCTGGATACTGTGTCCAGTTCTGGGAGGTATTAGGAGAAGCATAGAGTCTAGATCAAGTGAAGTCATTATCCCCTCTACTCCTCCTTGGTCAGACCTCATCTGGATACTGTGTCCAGTTCTGGGAGGTATTAGGAGAAGCATAGAGTCTAGATCACGTGAAGTAATTATCTCCTCTACTCCTCCTTGGTCAGACCTCATCTGGATACTGTGTCCAGTTCTGGGAGGTATTAGGAGAAGCATAGAGTCTAGATCACGTGAAGTCATTAGCCCCTCTACTCCTCCTTGGTCAGACCTCATCTGGATACTGTGTCCAGTTCTGGGAGGTATTAGGAGAAGCATAGAGTCTAGATCACGTGAAGTAATTATCCCCTCTACTCCTCCTTGGTCAGACCTCATCTGGATACTGTGTCCAGTTCTGGGAGGTATTAGGAGAAGCATAGAGTCTAGATCACGTGAAGTCATTATCCCCTCTACTCCTCCTTGGTCAGATCTCATCTGGATACTGTGTCCAGTTCTGGGAGGTATTAGGAGAAGCATAGAGTCTAGATCACGTGAAGTCATTGTCCCTCTACTCCTCCTTGGTCAGATCTCATCTAGATACTGTGTCCAGTTCTGGGAGGTATTAGGAGAAGCATAGAGTCTAGATCACGTGAAGTAATTATCCCCTCTACTCCTCCTTGGTCAGACCTCATCTAGATACTGTGTCCAGTTCTGGGAGGTATTAGGAGAAGCATAGAGTCTAGATCACGTGAAGTCATTATCCCCTCTACTCCTCCTTGGTCAGATCTCATCTGGATACTGTGTCCAGTTCTGGGAGGTATTAGGAGAAGCATAGAGTCTAGATCACGTGAAGTAATTATCCCCTCTACTCCTCCTTGGTCAGACCTCATCTGGATACTGTGTCCAGTTCTGGGAGGTATTAGGAGAAGCATAGAGTCTAGATCACGTGAAGTAATTATCCTCCTCTACTCCTCCTTGGTCAGACCTCATCTGGATACTGTGTCCAGTTCTGGGAGGTATTAGGAGAAGCATAGAGTCTAGATCACGTGAAGTCATTATCCCCCTCTACTCCTCCTTGGTCAGACCTCATCTGGATACTGTGTCCAGTTCTGGGAGGTATTAGGAGAAGCATAGAGTCTAGATCACGTGAAGTCATTATCCTTCTCTACTCCTCCTTGGTCAGACCTCATCTGGATACTGTGTCCAGTTCTGGGAGGTATTAGGAGAAGCATAGAGTCTAGATCACGTGAAGTCATTATCCTTCTCTACTCCTCCTTGGTCAGACCTCATCTGGATACTGTGTCCAGTTCTGGGAGGTATTAGGAGAAGCATAGAGTCTAGATCACGTGAAGTCATTATCCCCTCTACTCCTCCTTGGTCAGACCTCATCTGGATACTGTGTCCAGTTCTGGGAGGTATTAGGAGAAGCATAGAGTCTAGATCATGTGAAGTCATTATCCCCTCTACTCCTCCTTGGTCAGACCTCATCTGGATACTGTGTCCAGTTCTGGGAGGTATTAGGAGAAGCATAGAGTCTAGATCACGTGAAGTCATTATCCCCTCTACTCCTCCTTGGTCAGACCTCATCTGGATACTGTGTCCAGTTCTGGGAGGTATTAGGAGAAGCATAGAGTCTAGATCACGTGAAGTCATTATCCTCCTCTACTCCTCCTTGGTCAGACCTCATCTGGATACTGTGTCCAGTTCTGGGAGGTATTAGGAGAAGCATAGAGTCTAGATCACGTGAAGTAATTATCCCCTCTACTCCTCCTTGGTCAGACCTCATCTGGATACTGTGTCCAGTTCTGGGAGGTATTAGGAGAAGCATAGAGTCTAGATCACGTGAAGTAATTATCCCCCTTTACTCCTCCTTGGTCAGACCTCATCTGGATACTGTGTCCAGTTCTGGGAGGTATTAGGAGAAGCATAGAGTCTAGATCACTTGTAGTCATTATCCTCCTCTACTCCTCCTTGGTCAGACCTCATCTGGATACTGCGTCCAGTTCTGGGAGGTATTAGGAGAAGCATAGAGTCTAGATCACGTGAAGTCATTATCCCCTCTACTCCTCCTTGGTCAGACCTCATCTGGATACTGTGTCCAGTTCTGGGAGGTATTAGGAGAAGCATAGAGTCTAGATCACGTGAAGTCATTATCCCCTCTACTCCTCCTTGGTCAGACCTCATCTGGATACTGTGTCCAGTTCTGGGAGGTATTAGGAGAAGCATAGAGTCTAGATCACGTGAAGTAATTATCCCCTCTACTCCTCCTTGGTCAGATCTCATCTGGATACTGTGTCCAGTTCTGGGAGGTATTAGGAGAAGCATAGAGTCTAGATCAAGTGAAGTCATTATCCCCTCTACTCCTCCTTGGTCAGACCTCATCTGGATACTGTGTCCAGTTCTGGGAGGTATTAGGAGAAGCATAGAGTCTAGATCACGTGAAGTCATTATCCCCTCTACTCCTCCTTGGTCAGACCTCATCTGGATACTGTGTCCAGTTCTGGGAGGTATTAGGAGAAGCATAGAGTCTAGATCAAGTGAAGTCATTATCCCCTCTACTCCTCCTTGGTCAGACCTCATCTGGATACTGTGCCCAGTTCTGGGAGGTATTAGGAGAAGCATAGAGTCTAGATCACGTGAAGTAATTATCCCCTCTACTCCTCCTTGGTCAGACCTCATCTGGATACTGTGTCCAGTTCTGGGAGGTATTAGGAGAAGCATAGAGTCTAGATCACATGAAGTAATTATCCCTCTACTCCTCCTTGGTCAGTCCTCATCTGGATACTGTGTCCAGTTCTGGGAGGTATTAGGAGAAGCATAGAGTCTAGATCACATGAAGTAATTATCCCTCTACTCCTCCTTGGTCAGACCTCATCTGGATACTGTGTCCAGTTCTGGGAGGTATTAGGAGAAGCATAGAGTCTAGATCACATGAAGTAATTATCCCTCTACTCCTCCTTGGTCAGACCTCATCTGGATACTGTGTCCAGTTCTGGGAGGTATTAGGAGAAGCATAGAGTCTAGATCACGTGAAGTCATTGTCCCTCTACTCCTCCTTGGTCAGATCTCATCTAGATACTGTGTCCAGTTCTGGGAGGTATTAGGAGAAGCATAGAGTCTAGATCACGTGAAGTAATTATCCCCTCTACTCCTCCTTGGTCAGACCTCATCTAGATACTGTGTCCAGTTCTGGGAGGTATTAGGAGAAGCATAGAGTCTAGATCACGTGAAGTCATTATCCCCTCTACTCCTCCTTGGTCAGATCTCATCTGGATACTGTGTCCAGTTCTGGGAGGTATTAGGAGAAGCATAGAGTCTAGATCACGTGAAGTAATTATCCCCTCTACTCCTCCTTGGTCAGACCTCATCTGGATACTGTGTCCAGTTCTGGGAGGTATTAGGAGAAGCATAGAGTCTAGATCACGTGAAGTAATTATCCTCCTCTACTCCTCCTTGGTCAGACCTCATCTGGATACTGTGTCCAGTTCTTCGAGGTATTAGGAGAAGCATAGAGTCTAGATCACGTGAAGTCATTATCCCCCTCTACTCCTCCTTGGTCAGACCTCATCTGGATACTGTGTCCAGTTCTGGGAGGTATTAGGAGAAGCATAGAGTCTAGATCACGTGAAGTCATTATCCTTCTCTACTCCTCCTTGGTCAGACCTCATCTGGATACTGTGTCCAGTTCTGGGAGGTATTAGGAGAAGCATAGAGTCTAGATCACGTGAAGTCATTATCCCCTCTACTCCTCCTTGGTCAGACCTCATCTGGATACTGTGTCCAGTTCTGGGAGGTATTAGGAGAAGCATAGAGTCTAGATCACGTGAAGTCATTATCCCCTCTACTCCTCCTTGGTCAGACCTCATCTGGATACTGTGTCCAGTTCTGGGAGGTATTAGGAGAAGCATAGAGTCTAGATCACGTGAAGTCATTATCCTCCTCTACTCCTCCTTGGTCAGACCTCATCTGGATACTGTGTCCAGTTCTGGGAGGTATTAGGAGAAGCATAGAGTCTAGATCACGTGAAGTAATTATCCCCCTTTACTCCTCCTTGGTCAGACCTCATCTGGATACTGTGTCCAGTTCTGGGAGGTATTAGGAGAAGCATAGAGTCTAGATCACTTGTAGTCATTATCCTCCTCTACTCCTCCTTGGTCAGACCTCATCTGGATACTGCGTCCAGTTCTGGGAGGTATTAGGAGAAGCATAGAGTCTAGATCACGTGAAGTCATTATCCCCTCTACTCCTCCTTGGTCAGACCTCATCTGGATACTGTGTCCAGTTCTGGGAGGTATTAGGAGAAGCATAGAGTCTAGATCACGTGAAGTAATTATCCCCTCTACTCCTCCTTGGTCAGATCTCATCTGGATACTGTGTCCAGTTCTGGGAGGTATTAGGAGAAGCATAGAGTCTAGATCACGTGAAGTAATTATCCTCCTCTACTCCTCCTTGGTCAGACCTCATCTGGTACTGTGTCCAGTTCTGGGAGGTATTAGGAGAAGCATAGAGTCTAGATCACGTGAAGTAATTATCCTCCTCTACTCCTCCTTGGTCAGACCTCACCTGGATACTGTGTCCAGTTCTGGGAGGTATTAGGAGAAGCATAGAGTCTAGATCACGTGAAGTCATTATCCCCCTCTACTCCTCCTTGGTCAGACCTCATCTGGATACTGTGTCCAGTTCTGGGAGGTATTAGGAGAAGCATAGAGTCTAGATCACGTGAAGTCATTATCCTTCTTTACTCCTCCTTGGTCAGACCTCATCTGGATACTGTGTCCAGTTCTGGGAGGTATTAGGAGAAGCATAGAGTCTAGATCACGTGAAGTAATTATCCCCTCTACTCCTCCTTGGTCAGACCTCATCTGGATACCGTGTCCAGTTCTGGGAGGTATTAACAGAAGCATCGAGTCTAGATCACGTGAAGTCATTATCCCCTCTACTCCTCCTTGGTCAGATCTCATCTGGATACTGTGTCCAGTTCTGGGAGGTATTAGGAGAAGCATAGAGTCTAGATCACGTGAAGTCATTATCCCCTCTACTCCTCCTTGGTCAGACCTCCTCTGGATACTGTGTCCAGTTCTGGGAGGTATTAGGAGAAGCATCGAGTCTAGATCATGTGAAGTAATTATCCCCTCTACTCCTCCTTGGTCAGACCTCATCTGGATACTGTGTCCAGTTCTGGGAGGTATTAGGAGAAGCATAGAGTCTAGATCACGTGAAGTTATTATCCTCCTCTACTCCTCCTTGGTCAGACCTCACCTGGATACCGTGTCCAGTTCTGGGAGGTATTAGGAGAAGCATAGAGTCTAGATCACGTGAAGTCATTATCCCCTCTACTCCTCCTTGGTCAGACCTCATCTGGATACTGTGCCCAGTTCTGGGAGGTATTAGGAGAAGCATAGAGTCTAGATCACGTGAAGTCATTATCCCCTCTATTCCTCCTTGGTCAGACCTCATCTGGATACAGTGTCCAGTTCTGGGAGGTATTAGGAGAAGCATAGAGTCTAGATCACGTGAAGTTATTATCCTCCTCTACTCCTCCTTGGTCAGACCTCACCTGGATACCGTGTCCAGTTCTGGGAGGTATTAGGAGAAGCATAGAGTCTAGATCACGTGAAGTCATTATCCCCTCTACTCCTCCTTGGTCAGACCTCATCTGGATACTGTGCCCAGTTCTGGGAGGTATTAGGAGAAGCATAGAGTCTAGATCACGTGAAGTCATTATCCCCTCTATTCCTCCTTGGTCAGATCTCATCTGGATACTGTGTCCAGTTCTGGGAGGTATTAGGAGAAGCATAGAGTCTAGATCACGTGAAGTAATTATCCCCCTCTACTCCTCCTTGGTTAGACCTCATCTGGATACTGTGTCCAGTTCTGGGAGGTATTAGGAGAAGCATAGAGTCTAGATCACGTGAAATAATTATCCCCCTCTACTCCTCCTTGGTCAGACCTCATCTGGATACTGTGTCCAGTTCTGGGAGGTATTAGGAGAAGCATAGAGTCTAGATCACGTGAAGTCATTATCCCCTCTACTCCTCTTTGGTCAGACCTCATCTGGATACTGTGTCCAGTTCTGGGAGGTATTAGGAGAAGCATAGAGTCTAGATCATGTGAAGTCATTATCCCCTCTACTCCTCTTTGGTCAGACCTCATCTGGATACTGTGTCCAGTTCTGGGAGGTATTAGGAGAAGCATACAGTCTAGATCACGTGAAGTCATTATCGGTCTTTACTCCTCTTTGGTCAGACCTCATCTGGATACTGTGTCCAGTTCTGGGCGCCACATTTTAAAAAAGACATCGACAAACTGGAGCAAGTTCAGAGAAGAGCGACCAGAATGGTGACTGGTCTGCAAACCATGTCCTACGAGGAACGGTTAGAGGATCTGGGAATGTTTAGCTGCAAAAGAGAAGACTGTGAGGAGACTTAATAGCTGTCTACAAATATCTGAAGGGCTGTCACATTGTAGAGGGATCAGCTTTAATCTCATTTGCACATGGAAACACAAGAAGCAATGGGATGAAACTGAAAGGGAGAAGATACAGATTAGATATTGATCACCCTCACTGTCAAAGTTTTCTAATGAATGGAGCAGGCGGCAACGAGAGGTGGTGAGTTCTCATTCAATGGACGTCTTCAAACAGAGGCTGGACAGACATGTCTGACATGGTTTAGTGACTCCTGCATTGAGCCGGGGGTTGGATACTAGGACCCTGGAGGTCTCTTCCAACTCTAACATTCTACTATTCTAGGATTCTATGTATCTCTGCATACAGGGAGCTCCCCCTAGTGGTGGCTGCAGGGAGAATCTTATCATGTATCTCTGTATACAGGGAGCTCCCCCTAGTGGAGGCTGCAGACAGGATCTTATCATGTATCTCTGTATACAGGGAACTCCCCCTAGTGGTGGCTGCAGACAGAATCTTATCATGTATCTCTGTATACAGAGAGCTCCACCTAGTGGTGGCTGCAGACAGAATCTTATCATGTATCTCTGTATACAGGGAGCTCCCCCTAGTGGTGGCTGCAGACCGGATCTTATCATGTATCTCTGTATACAGGGAGCTCCCCTAGTGGTGGCTGCAGACAGGATCTTATCATGTATCTCTGTAGACAGGGAGCTCCACCTAGTGGTGTTGTCGGGCAGTAACATATTAATACATATCAGTTCCAAATTACATTTTTTTGGATTTAACATTTTAAGTTGCTGATAACATGTTGGCGCAGACTTCTATTTTCTGCCGGTATGAGGCAATATTATTATTTCAAATATCTCACATCCCTGGTATATTATTTGGTCAATCCAGATAGTTCTCACACGTTCCCCTAAGAGGGCTTGTTCACAAATCTGGAAAAATGATATTCTGTATTTGGCAAAAAGAAGAAAATCAATAGGAGACATTTAACCCCTGGCGGTCCTCAAATGGATGTTTTATGTGTGTGTCACTAGATACAACGTATTTCTGCTGAATTCCATTACTTGTCGGCTTGGATGTAGTGTTGGGGCATATTAATCAGTATAACCGTAGTCTGCCACCCACACGCTCCGGTTTTCTTCTTGGTTGTCCTCGCCCCGGTTGTTTTCTCCTCACCCCGGATGTCCTCGCCCCGGTTCTTTTCTCCTCGGTTGTCCTCGCCCCGGTTCTTTTCTCCTTGGTTGTCCTCGCCCCAGTTCTTTTCTCTTCGGTTCTGTTCTCCTCGGTTGTCCTCGCCCCGGTTCTTTTCTCCTCGGTTGTCCTCGCCCCCGTTCTTTTCTCCTCGGTTGTCCTTGCCCCGGTTCTTTTCTCCTCGGTTGTCCTCGCCCCAGTTCTTTTCTCTTCGGTTCTGTTCTCCTCGGTTGTCCTCGCCCCGGTTCTTTTCTCCTCGGTTGTCCTCGCCCCGGTTCTTTTCTCTTCGGTTCTTTTTTCCTCGGTTGTCCTCGCCCCGGTTCTTTTCTCTTCGGTTCTTTCGCTTCGGTTCTTTTCTCCTCGGTTGTCCTTGCCCCGGTTCTTTTCTCTTCAGTTCTTTTCGTCTCGGTTGTCCTCACCCCGGTACTTTTCTCCTTGGTTGTCCTCGCCCCGGTACTTTTCTCCTTGGTTGTCCTTGCCCCGGTTCTTTTATCCTTGGTTGTCCTTGCCCCGGTTCTTTTATCCTTGGTTGTCCTCGCCCCGGTTCTTTTCTCCTTGGTTGTCCATGCCCCGGTTCTTTTCTCTTTGGTTCTTTTCTCCTCCTCGGTTCTTTTTTCCTCGGTTGTCCTCGCCCCGGTTTTTTTCTCCTCACCCCAGATGTCCTCGCCCCGGTTCTTTTCTCCTCGGTTGTCCTCGCCCCGGTTCTTTTCTCTTTGGTTCTTTTCTCCTCCTCGGTTCTTTTTTCCTCCGTTGTCCTCGCCCCGGTTCTTTTCTCTTTGGTTCTTTTCTCCTCCTCGATTCTTTTTTCCTCGGTTGTCCTCGCCCCGGTTCTTTTCTCTTTTGTTCTTTTCTCCTCCTTGGTTCTTTTTTCCTCCATTGTCCTCGCCCCGGTTCTTTTCTCCTCCTCGATTCTTTTTTCCTCGGTTGTCCTCGCCACAGTTCTTTTCTCCTCGGTTGTCCTCACCTCGGTTCTTTTCTCCTCGGTTCTTTTTTCCTTGGTTGTCCTCGCCCCGGTTCTTTTCTCCTTGGCTGTCCTCGCCCCGGTTCTTTTCTCCTTGGCTGTCCTCGCCCCGGTTCTTTTCTCTTTGGTTCTTTTCTCCTCCTCGGTTCTTTTCTCCTTGGTTGTCCTCACCTCGGTTCTTTTCTCCTCGGTTCTTTTTTCCTTGGTTGTCCTCGCCCCGGTTCTTTTCTCCTCGGTTGTCCTCGCCTCGGTTCTTTTCTCTTTGGTTCTTTTCTCCTCCTTGGTTCTTTTCTCCTCGGTTGTCCTCGCCCCGGTTCTTTTCTCTTTGGTTCTTTTCTCCTCCTCGGTTCTTTTTTCCTCCGTTGTCCTCGCCCCGGTTCTTTTCTCTTTGGTTCTTTTCTCCTCCTCGGTTCTTTTCTCCTCGGTTGTCCTCGCCCCGGTTCTTTTCTCTTTGGTTCTTTTCTCCTCCTCGATTCTTTTTTCCTCGGTTGTCCTCGCCACAGTTCTTTTCTCTTCGGTTCTTTTCTCCTCGGTTGTCCTCACCTCGGTTCTTTTCTCCTCGGTTCTTTTTTCCTTGGTTGTCCTCGCCCCGGTTCTTTTCTCCTTGGCTGTCCTCGCCCCGGTTCTTTTCTCTTTGGTTCTTTTCTCCTTGGTTGTCCTCACCTCGGTTCTTTTCTCCTCGGTTCTTTTTTCCTTGGTTGTCCTCGCCCCGGTTCTTTTCTCCTTGGCTGTCCTCGTCCCGGTTCTTTTCTCCTCCTCAGTTCTTTTCTCTTTGGTTCTTTTCTCCTCCTCAGTTTTTTTCTCCTTGGTTGTCCTCGCCCAGGTTCTTTTCTCCTCCTCGGTTCTTTTCTCCTCCTCGGTTGTCCTCGCCAGGAACAGTTCTTTTGAAGTTCACCAGGTATCTTTGTCCCGCCACACTTTATTAGTCTGAAAATAATCTTTCCTTTCCTCCTGGTCCAGTTCAGCCCCACAGACGCTGTCATCCTTCTCCATTGTGTTATTGCAGCCTTATTTTAGATCTCTGTGGATTGTAAGGAGAGTGACCATACTGGACACAGAGAACACAAAAAGAAATACTCTGAGCAGATCCTGATTACGATTTACTTCTCCACAGCAACGTTATAACATTATACTTACAGGATACACAGGTAAAACCCGCTAATCAGGTAAAACCTCAACCAACAGGTTTCGCCTCTTTGGGCTTTCTCAGGGTCCATGGCTTTTCTCTAAAATAAAGCGGTTATAAGGTGCTTGGGAAGAATGATTGCAGCTGGACGCTGACCTCTTCTGAACCAAAGGACCCTCCATAGAAGCAGATTGGAGACCTGTTCCCGAGGACGAGGGGTGAGAACAACCGGGGAGTGAACACACAGAGTCTGGTGATACTTCTTCATACGCCCCATATTGGATTCATGCCGATGTATTCTGTGCTTCCTCAGGGGCCCATTTTCAGTTTTTCTTTTTATTCTCTACAAATATTAATGTCATTTTGTGGATAAACAGAAATACATCTGAAATTAAAGGTTTCATAGATTGTGACACAACACGTCGTCTATGTGACAGTCGTCAGCTGGGAGAAAAAAAATCGCAAAAGTGTGTATGATGCACCTAACGGGAAACTGTCACCTGCTGCTGCCCAAACCCTGGACAGCAGGACTCGGATCCTGGTGCACGATGGCCGAGGACTATGGGGAGAGATGTGACTAATCCGGTGCCACCCTCGGCCGTCCTCTCCCACTACAGGTGATTAACAGGAATGTACATAGGGAGCGACCTGTCAATCACCCGGAGGGGGCTGGGAGGAGCCGGACTAGTCACAAGAAAAACTGATGACACTTTGATGAGAATCCGATCAAACTGCTGACGGATCTGAGACTGTTTTTTGCGCATGTTAAACATCCCTGAGGTGTGAACATGGCCTTAGAAAACCTGATAGATGTGACCTGTAGGAGGCGTCTTGTGGTCGCCGTGTATCGGGGTCTTGTATGACCGGCGGATTCCTATTTATCGCCTCTGTCGCAGGCGGATGCGTTACTGCAGATAAGAAGCGAGATCTCCGCCATGAAGATTTACCATGGAATTAACTCACAATTCGATATCAAGAAGCAGAAGGACCACGTGTCTGAACAGTCGCCAATACTCCGCTGTCCGCACACAAACCACAGAGACAAGAAGCCAGTCTATGGCTCTCGTAGGTAATACGGAGGTTGGGGTCCGGCTGCTGAACACCCCCCCGAGACATGAATGAACCAAACCAGACCCTAGTGAAGTCCGCAGGAGAGCAAGAAGTCTCTGTGAGCCGAGCAATGATGGCCGAGCGCACAATAATAAAGATCTGCTTATATTTGGCTGTCGTGGGGGACTATACATCCCAGCATGCCCCGTCCAGGCCTGATCGCGGCCAGTCCCTGCGATAACGGACCTTTGCTCTCACCTGCATTAGTCGGCAGCACCCGGATGCTGTCGAATTCCAGCATGGTGTACGTGGAGTCCAGGGTCTCGGAGTAATCTGGTAATTCCATGTCCATAATTCCGTCACAAAGCTTCATTATTGGGATCTGTCAACAGGAGCAGGTCACAGGCGCCCGCGGCCCGGCTGCCAATCACCCGCGTCGCCCCCTCCTCACCCGAGCAAAGTTACAGAAAATCAATGCTCAGAACTGCGGTGACAGGAGGCGGCGCAGCAGCCGGAGTCACATGTCAATCACAGGGAGATAAGCCTTCACCAATCACTGTCACTCACCTGCACCGGGACATTTACTGACGGATCACGTCACCATCGTCACCATCGTCAGACGGAGCCGGGAGACTCGCTGAGGGCACCAAACTCCTCCGCGTCTCACAGCTGACGCTCTGTTACAGTGTGCCAGCGCAGACAATCCAGCAGCAACAACCTC